>NC_090296.1:149439714-149742744 GCF_039906515.1 Pseudorca crassidens | reverse complement strand
TTAGGAGCCAGAAAGAACACTAGACTTGGAGTCAGAGGACCCAGCCTCGGTCCTCCCCAAATCCCTGCTCCCTTACTATGTGCCCCGGGTTTGTAAAATGCGACCATACACATTGACCTCAGAGGGGTGAGGTATGAAACAGATGACCCCTGTAGCGCCTACAACCACACCTGGTGCAGTGTGGGGGCCTAATCAGCCCTGGTTCCCCATCATTCTTTTACGGACTAATGAGAAATCGGGCTTCCCGGGAAAGGCATAACTTCCTAAGTGCACAGTTTCAAGTGAAATGCAAATCTGCCATTTATTTAGCTTTGGCACCAATTCTGGGAAACAGCTGGCAGACGTGGTGAAATTACTGGCTAAGAAGAGCACTGGGGGTTTGGGGGCGGATTTCAAGTCTCTTCACCAGAGTACCTGGCAATTAAGGCAGTTAGGGAACCATATCCCTGTCTGCTGGCTGCGTCTTACTGTCAACTGAGGAGCCAGTCTCGCTAGTAGGCAGGAGTAGTGGGTGGGAGGAAGAGGAGATAATGCAGGGTCCCTTGAGAAACGGAATTCACCTTTTTGTTTTCTATCCACTTATGGAGTAACTTTGATTCTTTGCATCAGTGTCTCTGAAGAGCTGCAAATAGGAAAAAAAAAATCCATTTAACTTGTAGTTCTGAATTATCTCCAGAGAAGGAAGGGAGAGATGGTGCTTAGGGTGCTGGTTCATAGGAACTTGTGGGCCATGAAAACGCACCTCTCAGACCTCATACCACGAGAATGTAATTGACTAAGGGCCCCAGGTGCCGGGCCCTGAATCTACTGCCTACCCGCCTCTGCACTGAGGCCGCGCTACCCACAGGCAGTCCCAGGTCAATGACTGGGCAAGGCAGGAATAGGAAGAGCGATTCCTGTAGGTCAGCCTCCTTCGAAAGGTGACTTTGATTCAGTGACTTGCCATCAGCTTTGTGAAGCCTTGCTTAGACTGCACTCCAGCCTGAGGCTCTTCTTGCCCAATCTTCCTTCCTCCTGGCTCTTCTTCTGCCAGGTCAGCCCTGCGCTGTGGTCTGACAGCTGTCCCAGCCTCTTCCACCTCCCTCCCCGTCCCCCCCCCCACAGGCATTTCCCCCCACTAAATCTCTCACACATCTAATCCTCTCTTGGCATTTTCTCCATGGAGTTCTAAACTGACACGGGACCTGTATAGAACAAGGGAGCATACAGACACGTGGTCAAGCCACTTCTCCAGGATGTCCCCTGGGGAAGTCGCCCCCTCCCCTCCTAGAGGATGCCTGTGGGTTCACAGGAAGCCAAGGGCAGGCGGCTTTCTCTCCTCCAAGCACCGTAAGAACCACCACAGGGATGGGAAAATTTATTTTCTCCCACCATTACATTCCCATGGTGATGAGCATTTCTGGAAAAGTAGTATAAGCATGTGGTTTAAGAGTGACAATTAAGCCTTCCAAGGTCAGGGTCTACCTTTTTTCTCTCTCTTGCCAGTGTCGAAGACTGGACCCAGGGAAGCCAGGTAGTTGATCTTTGTTGAACAAATGAAATGCACTGATGTCACAACTGGGGCCAACTACGTTAAAGGCTCTATATTCCTGACCTTCTGGATCTGAAAAGGAATTATTTTAAAAATTCTGAAGTATGGTAGCCTGCTTTAGTTTATCTTGGAGCATTTCCAAATACTCATTTTTCAAGGATAGGTGGAAGAAAGACAAAGTCTTTTCCAAAAAGAATTATTTGTATATAAAGTGCAGAGACTGGAGTGGGGGTGTGTTGCGGTGGAGCAAAGTGTGGGACAGAGACAAGTAGCCGACCAGGAACCAGGCGGGGGATAAAGGGAGGTATCCTTTCTCAATGCCACTGTCACCTGAGTCTGCATTCGCCAGGGTCCTGTATCTAGGCCATTAAGGACCAGCACATGGTTCCCTATCTCCTGAGCAGCTCTGTCCCCATGAGGAGCTTTGTATGAAATCAGGGGTTCACCTGAGTACAGTCTGAGGGAGTCAGCCAGAATGGGTGGGGTCTGGAAACCATATGTGTACATTTTTTTTTTTGAGGTATAGTTGTTTTACAATGTTGTGTTAGTTTCTACTGTACAGCAAAGTGAAGTAGAGTTCCCTGTGCTATACAGCAGGTTCTCATTAGTTATCTATTTTATACATATTAGTGTATATATGTCAGTCCCAATCTCCCAATTCATCCCACCCCCTCCCTTTCTCCCCTTGGTGTCCATCCGCTTGTTCTCTACATCTGTGCCTCTGTTTCTGCCTTGCAAACCGGTTCATCTGTACCATTTCTCTACATCCCACATATAAGTGGTATTATATGATATTTGTTTTTCTCTTTCTGACTTAATTCACTCTGTATGACAGTCTCTAGGTCCAACCATGACCCTGTGTCCAACCATGTCTCTACCATATGTGTACTTAATTATTCCATAAACACACACTAAGCTGCTACTGAGTACTGGGGTTTGTGTTAAATGCTGGAGAAAACTTTCTGCCCCTAAAGAATTTTTAATCTAGAAGAAACTATGCCACATTATAGGGAACTGCATCAAAGGAACTGCAGAGTGAATAATTAGAGGAAGTTGCAGAGGTATAGCTTCAAATATGGGGATCCTTCCTGGAACCCATCCTAAGGCCATGGAGCCAGGCTTCTGAGAGTCTGGAAGTGCACACGTATGACACTGATCTACTGTGGACTGAGGGGTGCAGATGGATGGGGGAGGGGGGTTGACAGTAGAATATGATTTCCCAAATCTGTGCACACCTAGTAAGCACCTATGTCCTGATGAAAGTGTTCTCCATACTGCACTCATTTTGCCAGAAGTTTCTACTGAAGAAGCATGGCGTCTTGGCTAGGGCTGAGGGAATTACTAGTGTTTGTCATGAAAATAAGAATAGGAAGAATATGAAGCCTCCTAAGAACTAATTAACAACTTCTTCCAGTTGTAAAGTACTGGGGGCTGCAATGTTGCAATTATTATCACAAACATATATGTGAACTACAACCTCGTGTCTAGCCATGGTGTTTACATGAATTGCCACATCCATACACGTATGTTGTCTATTGCTTTCTAAATGCTTTCTAACAAATCGGCTTCCAACACTTAGTGGCTTCAGACAATAATCATCTGTTTTGCTCATGAATGTGAAACGTGGGCCGGGCTCAGGAGGGATAACTGGTCTCTGCTCCACGATGTCTGGGGTTTAGCTGGAATGTCTCAACAGCTGCGGCTAGAACAGCTGGGTTTGGCCGGGCAGCTCTCTTCGCGTAGTCTCAGGATCTCTCTGCGTGGTCTCTCCAGTGTGGCAATCTCAAATTGGTCATACTTCTCACATGGTGGCTGAAGATCCTAAGAGCAAGCATTCCAGTGACAAATGTAGGAGCCGAGTGGTCTCTTATGACCCAGTTTAGAACTCACAGAGTATCATTTCTATCATATTCTAGTGGTAGAAGCCATTACATGCCTGCTCAAATTCAAGGAAAGGAAACACAGACACTTTTTTTGATAAGAAGAGTGTCAAGAATTTGCAGACGTGTTTTAAAATTGCCACAATGTGCAACTCACACGCAAAGTCACTTATAGACACAATCATGTTCGTGTACAACGTAACCAATATCATCCTCATACAATCCTTTGGATTGGAAAATCAGGGAGGCAATTCTAATTTTGGGGTGATCCTGCCCACCTCTACAACCATCAGGTTACTGCAGGGCTGAGAATCCTCTGGATTAGATCCTCGGAAGCCAGAAGTCTTCTAAGTGGGTTGAGGCACGATTGCCTGGAGAAGACCTCATTTAATCTCCTTCCTGATGGCAGAGATCTCATCATGCCATGAGCCCACCTCCTGCTCTGACCAAGAAGCAGAAAGCAATGACTGACAAAGGTTAAGTTTTGATGGGGAATATGAGGGAAGAAGCCTGAGGCCACCCTGGCTGATGACTGGCTCGAGGACTGCGTGCATGACCTCAGGGAGAGGCTGCCGAGGTCAACTTCTCTTTTCCCCAAAGGCAGACCTTGGGCGGAAACTTGCTTGGCTTTTGGCTGCTTCGGAGGAGGTGGCCCAGGGGAACTCCCACCGTGGTTTACTCTTTAGCTCCTCTGAGCTTATCATGACTGCTTCCCTTTTCCAAGGCTCCGGCTGGGGCAAATTCTCTGCAGAGAGCAACAGTCTTCAGTGGGAACACCATCGCAACACAAAAGGGAGGGGGGAAAATAGAAGCCACCTGGGTGCCCCCCCCCACCCCGCCCCGTCATCTCCCTTGGTCTGGTGGAGCCAAGCCTCGATAATCAGAAAACACAGTGGAGGCAAGTCCCCTCCCTGTCACGAAAAGCCAGTAGCCCAGCGAGACAGGGCTCCCGGTGGGAGCTTGGTTCCTATCGGAGGAGACGAATTTCCAGGAAGTCCTAGGAGCAATATAAGCAGGTGGGACTTCCCCCAGTTCTCCTGTTGTCTTTGGGAACAAGGCTGAAACTGGGCCCTGGAGAGAACAACCAGCTGTGGACCAAGGGAGCTGAGAGGCAGGGAGGGAAGATGAGAGGTATCACCAGATGCGGCTTGTGGGGTGGGGTTTTGACTAAGGTTATAGAGGCCACAAAGGAGATGGAGGAGGAAAAAGAGTAGGGGGTGCTGAAGCCAGGGGGAGGTGGCAATTATAAATGGGCCCACATAAGACAGAATGTCTGAGTGCAACATGTCCTCCTGCACTGATTTGTCCCTCATCCCTTCTGCACACCTGTGTGGACAGGTGTGTGCTCAGACCATCTTTCCTCACCCTCTCTGGATCTCACTTGAATACCCACTGCTCATCCCGCTCCCCAGATCAGGATCCTCCAAGGGCTTCCTGCTGTCTCTGAAGAGGAGCCCAAACTCCTCGAAGGGTCTTCGTGCTCTGACTCGACCTCACCTCACCCCAGTCCTGCCCCCTGCCCTGACTCTGTGGCGTGCTCTCCTTGCTCCAGGAATTTGTTCTTCCTGCTGTCTCCCACGGCAGCGGCTTTCCTCTTTCATCCGTGTGGTGCCGAACCTTCTCCATCTTCAAGGCCCAGTCAAACCAAACCTTCCCTACTCACCTGAGCCGAGAGAGATCTCAGTGTGTGTTTCCACGGGACCCTGCGCCCGAGCAATAACACATCTGGCGTGTCTTATACGGCAGCTGTGGTGCTGTCTGGTGCCCTTGGCTGGCAGCTCTCCTAGGAAGAGAGCTGCCTATTCATCTTTGATTTCTTCAGCAGGCCCAGCACAGGGACTGACACGTGCAAGACACATGTTGACTGGATCCTATTATTATCATGGCCAGTAATGTTGAGTATTTGACAAATGGCCTACTTCACAATTAGACTGATACTGTGGCTGAAGCTATATTAGTATTTCGGTTAAGTTTTACTTGGCAAAGCGAAAGTAAAATTATCTCTTCTTTCCCCAAATGTCATCTTGGGGGAAGTACAAGATAAAACCCTATTTGAATAGGACCTTCAAGTGACTTGGGCAGAGGGCCTCGGACTTTCCACTGCCCTAAATGGAATGGCAATAAGACACAAGGCAAATGAAGGAAGCAGAAGTGTGCTCGGTAAGAGCAAGTGAAACTGGGCCCCTTAAGGGCAATTCTCTGTTGGAGACGCAAGAATTCAGATTTCCCCAAAGAGCAAAGTGCAGACGGCCAACAGCCGCTCACTCGGCCAACTGCTCAACCAACTTTACTGAGTGCCCACCACATGCCTGGCCCCGCGCTGGGTCCGGGGATGCGTATGCAGGGGTTTTGTTTCATTAACACAGGTGTGAGGGGATATGACACAAACCACCAGAAAATTCAAATGCAGAATAAGTGCCACAAGACTAAATGACATCAAAGTTCAGTCTGGAGAAGAAAGAAAGAAAGGACTTCCCAGAGGAGGCTGGGAAGTGGCCATGCTTCTCTCTTTGGAAAGGCAGTTGGTAAAAGTGAATGAAGTCCCTGTGCAGAAAGGAGGGGAGCTGACGAGTGGGGAGAGGGTCCTAGTGCCTTCCAGTCCTTGGTTGCAATCGTTCCATCCCACGTTTAGGTATCTGAGACTCTCAGAATGCTTCCGGTAAATTCTTCTTTTTGTCAAAGTTAGAGTTGTTTCGTGGAAGGGCTTCAAAACAAATGTATTTCCCCAACACAGTGCCATCAGGAGAAGAACAGGCTTTGGCTCGACTGAGAACATTCTTGAAAAATGGTCAGGATTAAAGTTTCCTGAGAAACTCTGTTCATAGTAGAGTGGGGTGAACAGTGGCTGCCACGAGGTGGAGGCATAGTGAGTGTCAGGGGTTTCTCCCTTCCCAGCATGGGACGGTGGTCTCATGGCCTCCATTCTTGAAGTTCATGGGACTGCACTTTGCTGGAGGTACGATTCCATGTGGTCTGGGTAGGACTGTCCTTGGCCTTCTCCTCCTGTTTCCGCTGCCCCCTGACAGGGAAGGCACTAGCTCCTGCCCCTTCTTGCCTAGGATTTGCTCCCTCAGTTACCTCCACAGTCTCCTGAACCGGCAAATCTGTTCCTCCCTACTGGATCATTCTCATCAGCAAGATCAACATTTAGGAATTCCTCTCATCTTAAAGGAAAAAGAAAAAAGCCCCCCTTGACTCCCGTCTACCTACAATTACTACCACATTTTTCTCCTCCTCAAAAGAATTTTCTATACTTTCTGTCTCCATTTCCTCCCATCCTATTCTCCCTTGAACCCGCTCCAACTAGCCCTTTATCCTCACGATTCCACCCCAACTGTCCTTGTTGAGGCATGACCGTCTTCCCTCCGGCCAGTGCAGAAGTGGAGGGCACCAAAGAGCCTTCCAGACTCTCTCTTTCACACCTCTCAGTGTAGGTGTGGCAGGGGTGGAGTGGTGTGGTCTGACCCAGAAAGTAGAATTCTGGGACTTCTTCTTCCCACCCAGTCTATCTCTCCAGCACGCCTTTCCTCTGAACTGCAGACTCATATACGCAACTGCCTACCTAACATCTGCCCTTGAATATCTAACAGGCATTTCACATCATCATGTTGGAATCAAGTTTTGAGTTTCCCACATGCCCCCTAACCTACCCCTCCGGCTGTAGTCCTCATCTCAGCAAACGGCCTCACCATCCACTCAGTCCAGAACACTTGGGACCATGCTTGTCTTCTCTTTCGACCACATACTCCACGTCCAATGTATCAGCACAGCCTCAGAACTCTACCTTCAAAATATCTCCCCAGTCTGACCATGTCTCACCACGTCCACTGCCACCAAACCTAGTGCAAACCTCCATCATTTCTTGCCTAAAAAACACAGCAGTCCCCCAACTGATGTCTCTGCTTCCACTCTTGCCCTGCAGTCTATACTTCTCAGCACCACCAGTTCCCTTCACTCACTTTGCACTCACCCCCGCCCCACCATCTCTCGAGTCATCACTCTCTCTGTCCACACCAGGCTTGCCACTATCACCTAACCACCAGCTATAGCAGGTCACCTTTCTCCCTTGAAGAGGCTCAGCCTGGCAGATAAGAAGTGAGAACAAGAGGAAGATCTTCCAGGAGTTTTTTGAGTTCACTGAAACAAAAGTACCTGCCACCTGTGCGGAAGATGAACTTCTTCTGAGAGAAAGTCGCAGCTGTGCACCATCTTTCCCATCGAATAGCACGGTACCTGGCAGGGGTACCAGAAGGCCGAGGCATCCTCTTAGACACCTCCTTGAGGAGGTGGCTCTCTACAAGGACATTTAGCACCAGAAACCTTGAAGCCTGTGGAGAGAGATTTTTGTATCAGAGTTTCCAGCTTTCATTGCAGCAAGTGATGGAGCTGGATATAAGAATGTGGTGTGGGCTTCCCTGGTGGCACAGTGGTTGAGAATCTGCCTGCCAAGGCAGGGGACACGGGTTCGAGCCCTGGTCTGGGAAGATCCCACATGCCACGGAGCAACTAGGCCCATGAGCCACAACTACTGAGCCTGTGCATCTGGAGCTTGTGCTCCACAACAAGAGAGGCCGCGACAGTAAGAGGCCCACGCACCGCGATGAAGAGTGGCCCCCACTCGCCACAACTAGAGAAAGCCCACGCACAGAAACGAAGACCCAACACAGCCATAAATTAATTAATTAATTAATTAAAAAAAAAATGTGGTATGCTGATTTAGACCAAAAGTGTGAATTACAGAAGTGTGGTGTTTCTATGGCTTTTAAAGTGACATGGACAACTTGCGTTCTGACACGTAGATTTTCCTAATTGACACTTGCATTAAAGATTGGAAAGAGGAGGCCTTGCTCTTCAAGGCTACTGAAATGATGCCCTGTGTAAAAAGGCCGTCTGGGCCTGGCTGGGGACAAAGGAGCTGCCATGGAGAATGGGTTGTACCTTTGTGACTGTGGAGGAGCTTCTGCACTAACATTGCGCCTCAAGAAATGAGGATCCATGCCTGCGATCACATCTTCCAGTGAATTTCCTAGCAGCAATGAGGTTTACACAAGTGACTTTGCTTACCTAATATTTAAACACTTGTTTATACAAAGAAATAATTGTCAGCGCTATTAAGATGGAATGAGAGGGGCATCCCTGGTGGCGCAGTGGTTGAGAGTCCGCCTGCCGATGCAGGGGACGAGGGTTCGTGCCCCGGTCTGGGAAGATCCCACATGCCGCGGAGCGGCTGGGCCCGTGAGCCATGGCCGCTGAGCCTGCGCATCCGGAGCCTGTGCTCCACAGTGGGAGAGGCCACAACAGTGAGAGGCCCGTGTACCGCAAAAAAAAAAAAAAGATGGAATGAGAGCTCCTGAGGCCTTGCCTTGAGGTTTATTGGAATGAACTGCACTTTAATGAGGCAGTAGCTGGCGTCTGTAGCAGACAGACTTATGCTAGACCTGGGTTTTAGAAAGATTTTGGAGCAGAAGATCCGTTTGACTTTCGTGTGTATGTGGTAAAACATGCATAACATAAAATTTATCATCTTAACCATATTTAAGAATACAGTTCAGTGGCATTAACAACATTCACATTATTGTGCAATTGTTACCAGAATGTTTCCATCATCCCAAACTAAAACTCCACACCCGTCTTCCCTCCCCGCCCAGACCCTGGCAACCACAACTCTACTTCCTGTTTCTATGAATTTGAATTGCCTCATCTAAGTGAAATCATGCAATATTTGTCCTTTTGTGACTGGCTTATTTCACTTACTGTAATGTCCTCAAGTTTCATCCATGTTGTTGTATGTGTCAGAATGTCTTTACTTTTTAGGGCTGAATATGCCACTGCGTGTACATACCACATTTTGTTTATTCACTTGTCAATGGACAGTTAGGTTGCTTCCACTTTCTGGCTATTGTCAATAATGCTACTATGAATATTGGTGTATAAATATTTGTTTGAATCCTTGCTTTCAAATCTTCTGGATATAGTATATCCATAAGTGGAATTACTGGATCATATTCAGTTGACTTTACGAAGAATATGTTCATTGGAAAAGAAGACTAACTTTTTGGAGTGTAGGAAAGTAAGAGCAGATGAAAATGATGTCAAGTTCAACAGATAATTCTTTTACCTTATAAAATAACAGAAGACATGCTTTTATTTCACTGCTTCTCTTTTTCCTTCCCCACTCCCTCTCACATGCATGCACACACACACATACACAGAGCTACTTTAAATGTATTAAGAAGCTAGACCATGAATTGACCATAATGGGGAAAATGTCCATTATTGGCATCTCTGAAACTACCTCGAAACCAGCCTGTGGTGTTACTAGTGGTGTCACTTAGGACATGAGGTATCTAAGGCAAAAGCTAGATTGTTATGAAACTTTGGGAAAGTGCTGACAGTGTTTGGCTTTTGCAAGCAGGCTGACTTTTGATGACTTTTCTGTAACTGTACCATCAGCAATCCTGGCTATAAGAGGGGAGACCCATAACCTAGTTTGATTAACCCTCAAACTAAAGATTAAATACTTGATTACCATTAGGCAAATGAAACCATATTGAATTTTAAGATATCAACCTCATTACTTCAAAGCAGACTTTAAAGTCTATTTACTAAATAGTTTGTATTGAAAAAAAAAACCTGGCACTTTAACAGGTTTTATGTAGGGTCAAGGTTTAAAATACACATGTATTATAATTTATGACACTCTCCTGTTTGAAACCCTGTTATGGCTTCCTTTAACACCGGAACAAGATTCCAAACTCTGCACCATACCTCCAATAGTCCAGGCCATCTGGCCACTCCCCTTCCTGCCTAGTTCCTGTCTCCCTTCCGACTGCTCAGCTCACTCTGACCACACCTGGTACACACTGTGCACATCCTGCCCCTCAGGGCCCTTACACTCATGGTCCCGTGCTACTTGGAATCCTCCCCTCCAGGTATTTGCATGGTTTTCTTCCTCACCTTACTTACTTTATAGCTCTTATCACTACCTGGCACTAGATTACTTATTTGTTTGCTTCCGTTTTTATTGTCTGTCTCTCCCACTAAAACATAAGCATCCCAAGGGCAGAGGCCTCTCTTTTCACCACTGTAACCTCAGCATCTGGAACATAGTGGGCACCCCATCAATATTTGTTGATTGAATCCACGAATGAGTGGAGAAAGCCTGTTTGAGATCTGGAGAGTGACAGAGCCTCAATGACACCATTTCAGCCCCTGCATCCAGCCAGACCTGTGCCAGATACCCTGCTGGACTTTTCAATTACGTCAACCAACAGAATTGTCTTTTTTGGCCATTAAGATGTGGGAATTGTTTGTTACACAGCATTATTACAGCAATGGCTGACTAAACACTGACTTAAACAAAACAGAGAATTTTATTGATATATCTAGTGCAGGTATAGCTGGATTCGGGGGCTCAAATGGTGTCATCAAGGTGTTGAGGGGGGGAGTCCACATGCCTGTTAGCTCCACATGCCTCTTATTCTGGGACCAGCAGCTACATACTATCGTAAATAGTGCTGTAGCGAGTAGAGGTTTTAAACTTGCTTCGGAGTTTGGTGTGGCCTCTTGGGCTTCTGCTATGTGTCATGAGAAAAGTGTGTCCTATATAGCTGTGGCCAGGACATGGAAGCAACCTAAATGTCCACTGACAGATGAATGGATGAAGATGTGGTACATATATACAATGGAATATTACTCAGGCATAAAAAGGAATGAAACGGTCTCATTTGCAGAGACATGGATGGACCTAGAGATTGTCACACAGAGTGAAGTAAGTCAGAAAGAGAAAAACAAATATTGTATATTAACACATATATGTGGAATCTAGAAAAATGGTACAGATGAACTTATTAGCAAAGCAGAAATAGAGTCACAGATATAGAGAAGAAATGTATGGATACCAAGGGGGTAAGGGGGAGTGCAATGAAGTGGGAGAATGGGATTGACATATATACACTACTATGTATAAAATAGATAACTAATGAGAACCTGCTGTATAGCACAGGAAACTCTACTCAGTGCTCTGTGGTGACCTAAATGGGAAGGAAATCTTAAAAAAAAGGGGATATATGTATATGTATGACATTCACTTTTGCTGTACAGCAGAAACCAACACAACATTGTAAAGCAACTAAACTCCAATAAAAATTAAAAAATAAAATAAAATAAAACCTCTACTCACGTCACATCTGCTAACATTCTATTAGCTTAGCCAAATCCCAACGAGGCAGGGAAATATACTCTGCCTACTCTAGTGGGAAGTTTTGTAAAGCCTTCTGGAAAAAAGGTGTGGATTTATGACTTCATTACAGGGAAGGAGTGAACAACTGGCAACGATAATCCAATTTATCACGTTCAGTGAGCATCTGTCGCTTGGTAATTTAAAAGTCTTGGCAAATATACGTGAAACTTTGGGCTAAAGTAACAGAGAAGAGGCGAGGGGCTTCTCTCTGAGAATCACAGAATGGCAGAGAGGGAAGGGAACTGGAAAAGGTGTCCTTAGGTCCAAACGTCTCATTTTACAGATGGTAGAGGGAACTGAGGCCTAAAGAATCTCAGTGGTTTAATCAGAGTCACGTGGTTCATAGAGAAAGCTTTTGCAAAAAAAAATAAATAACTAACTAAATAAACAGAGAAGAAGCTGTCCTAAGAGAAGTGGTGATGGAGGTCAGAGGTAGAGACAGGTGGGCCAAGAGGGCCGTGTGAGTGCTAGCGGGGCCCCGGGAGACAGCATCAGGAGGAGACAGACAAGGACGGCAGCCCTGGGCACATGTTCAAGCAGCAGTGGTGGCAGAGCCTTGTTCCCCGGGAGCTGAGGCAGACAGGGAGGGGGATCTACGTTCTGCCTTCGGGGGCCAGGTGGCAAGGGTGGGAAGAACCAGAGAGAACAGAGCTCTGATCCCAGCTCGGCCAACTCCGTGATCTTGGATTTGATCTTGCATTTGAGGGTCTTTATGACCTGTACTTTCTGGCACCCTCAAGAAGTAACCATTCCTAACAAAAGGTACCTTCCAAAGGAAACTCCCTCTCATTGTCATCTTTGTTGTCCCCATCTCCATCCCTGCAACAGAGAGCTTCAACAGCCATACTGCTCCAGCATTAGAAAAGCTTGGGGAATTTCCAGAATCTTCTATTCCCACTTCCCATTTCTTAAGAGATGAACTATCACGTACATACAGAAAAAAGTCACAAACAGGGGAAAATTCAAATCCTTGGCCAAGTTAGGGATTTTAAGGAAGGCTCCCAGTGGAGCTCCTCCCTGCTGAACTGTTTGTAGTTTAGGGTCACCTGCTCAGTTCTTCCCTCAGCCAGAAGGAACTTGGGGTCTCTCTCCTTTGCCAACCTGGCTGGGCTGGCAAGCCCCAAGGAATGTACTGCTCCTCCCAGGCCTAGGAAACGACTCCCAGGGAGATGCCTGACCTATTCCCCCAGGAATAGAAGGGCTGGCAGGATTACTGGGACTCAAACAGAACCCCAAACAGAAGGAGAGGAACCCCAGCCCACCCACCGTCTCTGGCTCTGTGTCCTCTCTGCCTGCCAAGCCAGGGTGGCAAGTGCCGCCTGCTGGCTCTGCCCACAACAGGTGATCCTGTGTCTACCTTGAGGAGCTGCACGCCTCTTCACAGCCCAGAAGGGCCGCTTTTCTAACAGGATTGCAGGCAGGCTTTCCAGACTCTCCAGATGGCGCGTGCAGGCAGACAAGCCTCTGGGATCACTGGCAGCAAAAGTACCAGCTCAGATTTTACCAGATTTTCTCAATTGTGTGTTTTATGCAAAAACAGCCACCACCCTAGACCTAAATAACTTAGGTTTTTATCTGGCCCAGGAAGAGGACCCTGGGGTGGGGGCATGAGGAGAGGACTGCTGTATTTAGTCATCGTCCTTTCATGGAATATTTACTGAATACCCGCTAGGTACCTAGCTCTGAGCTGGGTGCTGAAGCTAAAGAAAAATCAGACAAGTCCTGCCCTCAGGGAGTTCCCAGACCAGAATAAGTAGCAACAAGACAGGTATAGAAGCTATAAAAAAAAAAAAATAGAAAGCAATCAGTGTCAAGGAGGCATAGAAGGTGATACAAAAACGTTTAAAAGGGAAAATGAATATTCCTCAACCATCTAGCATGTGCCAGGAATGATGCCAGGAACCTTGCAAACGTCATTTCATTTAAAGCTCACAGAGTATTATCTCTATTCCACAGGGGAGGAATCTGACACCCAGAACTTGACAGTTCACACAGCTAGAAGCAGCAGAGCCAGGAGTAAAACCCAGCACTGATTCCAACATACGTAGATAAAATGCTACTTATAAGTTTTTCTTAAGTTCATATATGCACATAGATGAATATATGCAAACATCCGTTAGCTCTATTCATCATAACAGGTGAAGTGTCAGTCTTGCCACTGATTCTGGATAATCGGGGCTCCCCTGTTGCTGGGCTGGGCAGGCTGATCACCCAGAACCTACCTCCGTAGGCCTCCGCAGAGCGCCACCTCGTGTTTCCAGGTAGAACTGCAGCAGAGGAACAGAAGCCTTTGCCTCTCTAATATCGGAGTGGAAAGCGCTGCTGTCCCCGTTACCAAAGGTTTGGCCTGGACTGAGAAAACTCAGAGGCCCCTGGCAAGCGGCAATAGCAACTCCTCATGGCGAAGCACCTGCAAGTCAGTGTGGCTACGTCTGTTTTGTTTGCAATACACGTCCCTTGTATTTTAAGAAATCCCTTGTCTGTGACAGCCCTTTGGTAGGCACCGGAGATTTGGCAGGGAAGATGTTGGCCCTTGAGCTGTTCCCAGTCTAGTGAAGGAGACAGCCAAGTGCACGATGATCGTAATCCCCTGGGCCAAGTGCTCTGATACAGGGGAACACAGGGTGAGAAGGAAAGCCTCCCGACGAGATGACAACGGAGCTGACGCTTTAGCATGTGTAGGAGTTTGCCAGGCTGAGAAGGAGGCATGGAGAGATGGGGCGGGAAAGGGAACAGAAGTTCGGGGTAACTGCAACTTCAATATAAACCAGAGCCCAACAACCAGGGGAAGAAAGGTGAGCCGTGGTCAGGGACTAACAGGAGTAGTACTTACCCTGTGGATAGTGGGGCTTAAAGCAAGGCACTGACTCAGTCAGATTTGCATTTGAGAAAGAACATTTCAGGAACAGAGGAGACTTTGGCTGGGAGAGGATTGGAAATGATAGAGGCTGGGGAGGATGCTTTTGTAATTCTGCAATGCTTGTGTAACTAGGAGAGACATGCTTGGGACCCAAATTAAGGTAGAGATCATGAGGATGGAGAGGAAAAGATGAATGAGAGGCATTCAAGAAGCAGACCCACAGTGACTAGCAACAAGGCAGTGAGGAAGCTGGAGGCGTTAAGGAGGTCAAGGACACACTTGCTGAGGTAAGAAACCCAAGAAGGAGGGCATGTTCGGTGGAGAGGATGAGACCCGCCCAGGACATGCTGGAGGCACCGACGGAATATTCTAGGGAGGTGGTCCAGCGGGTCTACAGCTCAGGAGAGATGTGCCTGGAGGACTCCTGGCGGGGAGAGGGGGAGTTACAGGATCCGGGCTCTGGGACTACCCTGGCTGTCCAGTAGTTAAGACTCCATGCTTCCAATGCGAGGAGGGGGGGTGGGGGCGGGTTCAATCCCCCTGGTCGGGGAACTAAGAGCCCGTATGCTGCACAGCCAAAATATAAAATTTTAAAAATAAATAAATAAAAGGATCCGAGCTCTATGCTTTCCCCCAACGCCCCCCACCTCCATCAGAGCACCTCCATTTGTATGTCTTAGTGGTGGGCTCTGCATAGGAGTTCAATTGGAAAAAGGGTTCTGTTGCTTTAAAAAAAAAAAAAAAGCTCACTGCAAGACCTGGTGACCTCTAGGGCTTTTTCTGTTCTGCTTTATGTTTCTCTTGAAAGATTTATTCACTCATTCCCTAGACATGCATGGAACACATACTATATAATGACAGGAACTAGAAACCTGAAGATAACCACGATGTGCCCCTCCCTTCAAAGGGCTTAGAATCTGGCAAAAGAGACAGTAGGGGAAGCGGCGATCACACAGAACATGAAATAGGGAAGGATTTTAAAGAGGAGATGGTGTTACCCAGTCCAAGCTCGCTCTGATCGCCGCATGACAGCCCAATTAATCGGAGACGAGCTGTTGAGGCAAAGGAGTATGACTTTATTCGGGGTTTGGATGCCAGTTTCTTTTACAGCAAAGAGAGTGGGAGGAGATGAGGAAGTAAAGTAAAAAGGCCATGAGTTTTTGAAACATACCCTGGAATGGCCAGCCTCCCGGAGAGGATGTGTTAATTTCTTCTTTCTTGCAGCCATCCACAGGTGGACAGGGTCAGGATGCTTCCCTGAACAAAGGCACTTTGGTTTAACATTCAGGCAGAGGGGCAGGGTTCCCCGAGGCAGGCCATTATGTATCCTTTTAGTGAACAAAAGCAGCAGAAAGCAAAGGTTAAAGTAGAAGAAACAGATCCAACATGTAGTCGGATTTGGCTCTTCCCTGTTACCATGGCATTTGCATAGACTTTGAAGAATATATAGGAGTAGGATCTCCACGTCCAGTGATGGTGCACTAAGTGATTTAGACCAGCTCTCCTGAGGCCGACCTGAACACCTGCTCACCAGGAGCGAGGCAGGAGTGAGATAGGAAGACAGCATTTGGGGCCATTTCTCCCACAGGGCCAGTTACTGGTTCTCAGTGGTACTGCTTAGATGCTACAAGCTCTTCTGATGTATGCACATCATGACAAAGTTGGGCTGACTCCAGAATTCAAAAGTTGTTTAGTATTTTTAAAGTTATTCAGTATAATTTTCCAAATTGACATAAAAAGGGAAATGGTAAGATCAAGTCAGGAAGTGTAGAAAAACTTTTGATAAAACACAATATGTATTTTGAATTTTAAAAAGGTAACACACTAGTAATAGAATTTCCTTGATCTAATAAAGAATATCTACAAAAAAATACCTGCAGCTGACACAGAATTATTACATGACCAAGCGATTCCACTTCTAGGTACATACTTGAAAGAACTGAAAACAGGTGTGCAAACTAAAATGTGGACATAGCAGCACTATTCACAATAGCCAAAGGGTGGAAACGATCCAAACATCCATCAGCTGATGAATGGATAAACAACGTGTGGTATATCCATATAATGGAATATTATTCAGTCACACAAAGGAACGAAGCATTGATACGGGCTACAACATGATGAACCTTGAAGACATTATGCTGAGTGAAAGAAGTCAGGCACAAAAGGGCCACGTATTGTATGTCCATTTTAGCGACTGCCAGGGACTGGAAGGAGGGGAGAACGGAAAGTGACTGCTTCGTGGGTACAGGATTTCCTTTTGGGGTAACGAAAATGTTCTCGAACTTAATAGTAGTGATGGTTGCACAGCACTGTGAATATATTAAATATAACTAATAATAAATTTTATGTTATGTATATTTTACCACACACACACAACATAGCATTTACCAAATGTTGGTGAGGAGGTGAAGCAACCGGAATTCTCATGACTTGCTGGTAGAAATGTAAAATGGTACAACCACTTCGGAAAAGAGTTTGGCATTTTCTTTTAGGGTTAAAAGTACACTTGCCATATGACATCCAATTCTACTCAGGAATTTACTCAAGAAAAATGAAAATACATGCTCTATACAAAGTTTTATAAAGAATATTCTTAGCAGAAATTTACATAATAGCCCCAATCTGGAAACAGATCAGTTGCCCATTAACAGAATGCTGTAAAAACGAACTGTAGTACATACATAAATGGAATACTACTCAGTAATAATAATAATAAAAAAGAATGAACTACTGATACGGGCAACAAGAGGGATGGATCTCAGAAACGTTATGCTAAGTGAAAAAAAAACCTTACAAAAAAGTAAATACTGTATCATCCCATTTATATGAAATTCTAGAACAGTCAAAACTAAGCTACAGTGGAAAAAAAAAGTGGTTGTCTCTAAGGGACAAAAGTGGGGACTGAATGCAAAGGTTGTAAGAGAACATTCTGGGGTGATGGCAATATTCTATATCTCGATAGGAGTTCGGGTGATATATGCATTATCAAAATTGAGCAAGTGTACATGCATCATGAAGAATCTCATGTGCCCTTAACTGACTGTAAATTTTACATCCAAATGAAAAACTATAAGCAAATATTAAATTCTAGTTAATAATGTGTATGCTGAACTATCCGGAAGGACTGTACTGATGTCTGCAGTTAACTTGAAAATTGACTAAAATAAAATAGGTTAATCAATGGATAGAGTGATGAAAAGATGGATTGTTATGTGATAAAGCCGGTAGAGTACAAAGTTAATGGTAGAATAGGTATATAAGTTTCGATGGGTACACAAGTTTTCACTGACTATAAAAGACTTCTGATTTTTGCATATGCTTGAAACTTTTCATAATAAAATGTTAGGGAGGGGAAACCCTTTGACCCAGGAATTCCACCCCCAGGTATTGACACAAGAAAAATGAAAGCATATGTCCACGTCACAGGCTGGTGCAAGAATGTTCATAGCAGCTTTATCCATTCTAACCAAACAAGGGAAACAACACAAATGTCCATCAACAGAAGAATGTATAAACAGAGTGTTTATCCATACATACAATGTAAAACTAATCAGCAATAAGAAGTAATGAACTACTGGTACATGCAACAAAGTGGAGGAATTTAACATATTTGCTGAGAGAAGGAACCTGGATACAAAAGAGTTTGTAGTGTATAATTTCATTTATATGGGGTTCTAACATGGGCAGATCTACTCTAAAGTGAAAAAGATATCACAAGAGTGGTTGCTCTGGAGTCTGGGGAAGATTGACTGGGAGAGGGTATGAGGGAATTTTCTGGGGTAGAAATGTTCTACATTTAGACGTGGCTCTGTTTTACACAAGAATATCCATTTGTAAAATTTGTACTGCTGAGACATGTGCATTTCAATGTATATACATTTTACATCAGGAATAAAAAACTATAATAAAATGATAATTGAGTGGAGGTGGGTGGTGAGCAGAGGTATACTTAAAACAAGAAAGGCAGGATGTTGAGTCGCATTAAAGCTGTATGATGGGAGTTCATTAAACTGTGCTGTTTATTTTGCATATGTTGAAATTATTTCCATAATAAGAGACTTTTAAAAAGACATGATCTGCATTAGCGTTCAAAAATATCAATATAGCAATAATTTAAGGAAAGATGTACAAAACCTCTGCAGAAAACTATTAAACATTATTAGGAGAAACTGAAGAAAACTTAAATAAATGGAGAGATACAATGTGTTTATGGATTGGAAGACTATCTGTTAAAGAAGTCTATTCAATGTAATCTTGAAAAAAAATTTCAACTGCTTATTGTAGTAATTGACAAGTTGATTCCAAAATGTTTGTATGGAAATGTAAAGGACCTAAATAGCCAAGACAATGTTGAAAAAGAAAAGCTGGAAAACTTGAATTACCACATTTCAACCCTTACTATAAAGCTACATTAGTTTAGGACAGTGTGATTTTAGGACAAGGATAGGGAAATAGACCAACAGAACAGAATAGAGTCTAGAAGCAGATCCATATGCTTCTATGAGTTTGACTTTTTTAGATTCTGCATATAAGTGAGTTCATGCAGTATTTGTCTCTCTGTGCTTGGCTTATTTCATTTAGCATAATGTCCTCCAGGTTCATCCATGTTGTCACAAATGACAGGATTTCCTACTTTTATAAGGCTGAATAATATTCCACTGTATGCATATGCCATATTTTCCTTATCCATTCATCACTGATGGACACTTAGGTTGTTTCCATGTCTTGGCTATTGTAAATAATGCTACAATAAACATGGGAGTGCAGATATCTCTTCAAGATATTGAGTTCATTTCCTTTGGATATAAATTCCCCCCAGAAGTGGGATTGCTGGATCATAAGGTAGTTTTATTTTTAATTTTTTGAGGAACCTCCATACTGTTTTCCATCGTGGCTGCACCAATTTACATTCCCACCAACAGTGTACAAGAGTTCCCTTTTCTCCACATCCTTACCAACACTTGCTATCTTCTGTCTTTTAGATAAGAAACAAAGAGTAGAATGATTGTTGCCAGGGGCTGGGGTAGGTGGGGGAAATGGGGAGACGCTCATCAAAGTGTACAAAGTTTCAGTGTGCAGGATTAAGTTCTGAAGTTCTAATGTAGGCATAATGACTATAGTTAATAATAATATTGTATTGTATACTTGAAATTTACTGAGAGTACATCTTAAATGTTCTTACCACAAAAAAGATTAAATATGGAAGGTAATGGATATGTTAATAAGCTTGATTGTGGTAATCACTTCACAATGTACACATATATCAAGACATCACATTGTACACTGTAAATACATGCAATTTTTATTTGTCAATTATGCCTCAATAAAGTTGGAAAAAATTAACCCATACATATAATCCCTTGACTTACAATTCAATGAGGGAACAGATGATATTTTCATTAAATAGTAGTGGGTAAAGTGGATACTGTACATGGGGGGGAAAAAGAGAATTTTAACTCTTACCTCATATCACACACAAAAGTAATTTGAGCTGAACCATGAACGTAAGTGTGAAAGGTAAAATAATAAAGCTTCTAGAAGAAAACACAGGAGAATATTTTCAAGACCTCAGGGTAGGCAAATAGTTCTTAAACAGGACACAAAAAGCTCTATTCATAATAAATAATTGATAAATTATACTTCATTAAAATTTAAAACTTCTCTGAATTAAAAGGCACTATTAAGACAGTGAAAGACAAACCATGGACTGGAAAAAAATATTTGCAAAGCATATACCCAACAGAGGACTCATAACTACAGTATATAAAGAACTTCCACAAATCAATAAGAAAAAAAACAACCCGATTTCTTTTAATAGACAAAGGATTTGATAAGGAACTTCATAGAAGAGGATATACAAATGACCAATAAATATATAAAAAGGCATTCCACATCGTTACTTGTTAAGGAAATGTGAATTCAACTATAATATGATACTACTAGCCGTGAAGAAGAATGGCTAAAATTAAAATGAATGACAATACCAAGTGTTGGTGAGGATGTGGAGCAACTGGTACTCTCTTACATTGCTTTTGTGGGTGTAAGCTGGTGTATCGCTTTGGAAAAGGTCTGGTGATATCTACACATATGTCAACACCATGACCTGACTATTCTTTTCCTAAGTGTGTGTGTGTGTGTGTGTGTGTGTGTGTGTATCTATCTATATATAAGAGAAATCTGTGCTATGTCCACAAAAAATGTGTATAAGAATGTTCATAGCAACTTATTTATAATAGTCAAAAACTGAAACAACTCAGATATCCAACAACAGGAGAAAAGATAAACAGATTTAGAACAGTGGCTCTCTTAGGGAGGAGGTTATAAGTGATTGGAAAAGGCGCTGGAAAGTCTTTTGGTTTGCTGTAAATTTCTATCCTGATCTGAGTGGTGGTTACATGGGTATATACATCTGTAAAAATTCATTGAGCTCCAGTACTGTATATACTTTATGCATGTTATATCTCAATTTAAAATATTTTAAAGTTCCTATTAGATACTAGAAAAAATATATTCATGACAAGTATTTCCTAAGTAGAAAATTAAAGCACTAACAGTAAGGAAAAGACTGATAAATTCGACCACATAAAATTTAAAAACTTCTCTTTATCAAAGGATTCTGTTAAGAGAATGACAAGCCTCTGAGTGGTAGAGAGATTTGCAATACATGTAACAGACAAAAAGCATCACATTCACATTACATAAAGAACTGATTATATATACATATATGTGTATATATTATATAGAGATAATTTAACATACATTTATATATGTACTATATACATTTATATATGTACGTATATACATACGTATGTGAATAAAATATACATGTATTCTATTATGTGTTTATTATATATATATGTATGGTATATGAAGGCACATATATACATACATGTATATTTTAAATATATATGTATACATATATACATATACATATATATATATATATATATATCCAGAATAAGGAAAGAAAGAGTACACAGTAAAAAAATTAGTGAAAGACTTGAATAAGAACTTTGCAATAGAGAATACTAAATGGCCAATAAATAGATATAAAGGTGTTCAATCTCACTAATCTTCAGAGAAATGCAAATTAAAACCATTTACCCGCACCAGAATGGCTAAAATTTAAAAGACCAACAATACCAAGTGTTGGTACAGATATAAAGCAGCCACTGCTCTCATAAACTGCTGATGGGAACATAAATTGATACAATCACCAGTTTGCTGGATTTGTTAAAGCTGACAATATGCATATCCTAAGATCCAAAACTTCCACTCCAAGGTTTGTATCCAGCAGAAATGAAGGCCTGTATAGAACAGGAGAGATGCAAAAGAATGTTCACAGCAGCATTATTCATAATCACCAAAAATTAGAAATAATCCAAATGTCTATCACAGCAGAGTGGATAAATGATTTGTGGTGTATTTATACAAAGGAAATCTATACAACATTGTAAATGAACTACCTACAGCTACGCACAGCAACCTGGATGAATTTCACAAGGACAAAATTGAGGCAAAGAAAACACCAAGAGTACATTCTGTATGATTCCATTTATATAGCGTTCAAAAAAGGCAAAACTAAAGGGTAGAATTTAGGGTTGCATTCCTATGTGGTGAAAAGAAAAAAGAAAACGCAGGGACGTTTGCATAAACATCAGAATGATGGAGAGAGAGGATTGTAATTAGAAGAGCCTTTGGGGGAGGGGAGTAGAAGTGGGAGGAGGCGACGCTGGCGGATTGAGAATGTTCTCTTTCTTGATCTGGGTGTTGTTACTTGGATATTTGCTTTATAATAATTCACAGAGCTGTGAATTTATGTTTTTTACACTTTTCTGTGTGTGTCACATTTCACAATATTTTTTAAGATGAGACAAAAATTACTGCGGGGAAAAAAGAGTATAGAGGACTTCACCAGGCAGAGAAGGGAGAAGAGCATCGGAAAGATACGGGCCCGCAGAGCCCACGCCATAGTGGGGCAGTAGGGTTGTCTGGTGGTCCCACAACAAAGAAGGGAGCAATGGCAGATGAAGCCAGAAGGACAATTCGAGACTAGACGATGAAGGACCCTGAATACTGCCGCCACGTAAGCCTGTGAGGCTGTGCTCCACTCACCCAAGAGGGCAAGGGGTCCAGCCTGGCGTGTGCTGCGGGGAGGAGGGGACTCTATTCTGCACAAAGCTCCACCTCCTGGAGGACGCAGTATCTCCTTCCATTATCTCCTCCTGTAAGTGTGAAGCTTTTTTTTTTTAATATGGTAAGGACATGGAACTTTACTCAGGAGGCACAGCGCATGATAACGTGCTCCACGCACCAACATCAGACTCCTCAAGTCTGTGCAACGCTTGCCTTGTGGTCCAAGGAGGGGGCTCCCGAAGAGGAGACTTTGGCTTCTTTGCCACCCCGGCCCCTGCCGCTCCCAACAACCTAGAGAGCACTCTGCGTCTGGCAAGGGTTCCTCAAACACGGCAGACTTCGCCGACTGACGGGCTCCACGCCTCCACTTCCCATCATTACGGAGGCTGGGCCCCAAGGATGGCAGAAGAATTAAGCCACTATAATCATTAGTGGAATGAGGCGATCTCACGGGGTGGGGGTGGGGGGCGGGTCCCAGCTGCTACAAAATACAAAATACGCGAAGGCCAGACTGTTTGCAGAGATTTTACTCTGTGGATGGTGGTGTCAAAAGGACCAGTGAAGAGTCTTACAGAGGTGCCCACGGCCTGGGGCCATGCAGGTGAATTTCCTCAATCCCTCCTCCCACCCTACTCCCTTGCACTTCCAGCTCCTCGCTACAAAGTTCTTGTATTGGCTGAAATCTTGGAAAGCCTCCTCTCCCCATCATTAGACGGGTAAGGAAACTAAGTATAAACAAACATTCTTCAAGCCAGCTGAAGGTGAGCTAAGGAAGATGGGTAGGAAGCCATGTCATGCTGACTGTCCCTCGTGAGCACATCAGCACCTGTCATGCTCCCTGCTCTCCTCCTTTCCTCTCTGTGGCTCTCTGACTCCCATCTGCCCCAGGCTCCTAGACAAGACTTAGGGGGCCCCAGGGGCATTGAGGGCCTTCAGCAACAAGGCAGTCTGGCTGCTGATCGTATAACCCAGAGTCCACGTGTCACAGGGACCTGAATCTCTTTGCCTGGGCCTCAGCTCTCCGAGAAGCTGTGGATTCTGCCTGGGTCTCCAGCTCGCGCCGTCTCCTACTTTCCCATTCCTGTCCCAGTCCCTGTGCTGAGGTGAGGAGTCCTGCCATTTCTTTTATTTATTTATTTATTTAGGCTGCGCCAGGTCTTAGTTGCAGCACACGGGGTATTTAGTTGCAGCATGAGGGCTCTTAGTCGCAGCATGCATGTGGGATCTAGTTCCCTGACTAGGGATGGAACCCAGGCCCCCTGCATTGGGAGTGTGTAGTCTTAACCACTGGACCACCAGGGAAGTCCCCTCCCGTCACTTCTTGCAGGACCTCCTGGGCAAAAGCTAATACTCAGAGTGCATCTTTGCTTTTAGTCTTTATACTGATTGAATAGCAAAAATGGGACATTCACCTTATAGCAGAAGAAGAAAACATGGGAATCCAGCTTCATAGCCGATAACATACTCTATCTTGTTTTATGTCCAATTATATTATTTTGCCAATACATTCCTTCCGTGCTCTGGAAAGTCAGGATATTGGGGTGACATGAGTAAATGATATTGAAATGTTGGGAGAGAGGCATGTTATTATGTACACAGGGATATGAATCCCTCCATCCATGCTATACCCTTGTTCCTAGAGGCCAACCATTCACCTGGACCCATCCACACCTCTTGACAACATGCTCTCTGGTTTCCACACCAAGAGCCCAATGGGCACATCTAGTTGCAGGTTCTTGGCCCTTTTGACCTACTTCATCTAGCTGGAGTTAATTGCTCCATATTCAACCACATCACAAAAAAAAGAAACCCGGAGGTGAGGTAACTATAGTTCAAAAGCTGGCCATCCTAATCTGATGCACGAATACATTTTGCATGACAGTTAGGAAGACGAGGCGTTAAGTGGCTCAAAATGAAACTCGGTCATGTATAATTACCATGTAATGAAAAGAATATAATTTAAAACTATTAAATTAAAAAAAAGTGTCTGCATTGAGAGTTAGAGTTCTTCCATTAAGAATAAATCTTCATGAAACATATGGCTTATAGTGGCCTAGGGGTCTCGCTTAAACCTCACCAAAGGTGAGTTCAATTAAAAGTTCATCTTAGCTTCAAACTTTATCAAAGCCTTGAATTCATTAATATTTTCAATAGCTCATCTCTCTCATTTTAAGCCCTTCAGGCTCCATTACATCTAACTGTTTACTGGATTTGGACCTCTTAAAGTCTTTTTTTTTTTAAAAACCCAGGTCTTTGGACAGAGCCATATTTTAATTATACAGTATAATTTTTCAGTTCCCATTTTCTAGTCTCTCTTATTGTCAACTATTTATCGGCAAATGCTTAGACACAGCTATTCTTTCTAGGTTGAAGAAGCCAGAAACTATCCTCATACTATAAGAATCTCAAACTATACAGGTTTTTCCCACGGCTTAAAAAAGTGTGGGAGGGCTTCCCTGGTGGCGCAGTGGTTGCGAGTCCTCCTGCCGATGCAGGGGACACGGGTTCGTGCCCCGGTCCGGGAAGATCCTGCATGCCGCGAAGCGGCTGGTCCCGTGAGCCATGGCCGCTGAGCCTGCGCGTCCGGAGCCTGTGCTCCCCAACGGGAGAGGCTACAACAGTGAGAGGCCTGCGTACAGCAAAAAAAAAAAAAAAAAAAAAGTGTGGGGAAAAAGTTGTGTCTCTTCAAGTAATCTTTATTTTTTGGCTGTCTTGGGTCTTCGTTGCTGCACACAGGCTTTCTCTAGTTGCAGCGAGCGGGGGCTACTCTGCATTGCAGTGCGCAGGCTTCTCACTGCAGTGGCTTCTATTGTTGCAGAGCACAAGCCCTAGAGTATGCGGGCTTCAGTAGTTGCGGCACGTGGGCTCAGTAGTTGTGGCTCGTGGGCTCTAGAACGCAGGCTCAGTGGTTGCGGTGCACAGGCTTAGCTGCTCCGCGGCATGTGGGATCTTCCCAGACCACAGATTGAACCCGTGTCCCCTGTGTTGGCAGGCGGATTCTTAGCCACTGTGCCACCAGGGAAGTCCTTCAAGTAATCTTTTAAAATATGTTTACACTGTATGTTCTCACATATTTATAAAGAGTGGCCAGCAACTCCACCTGCAGAAGTGGAAGCACAGAATATATCCCGCATTCCCCCACTCCTCCCAGCCCCCAGTCAGTGGGGGGTGAGCAGGGGGTAGTGGGATTCTGGAGGAGGTCCCTCAGAACTGAAGAACAAATGGGGCCAATCGACCAAATGGTATAAAAAGGCTGGAGGTAAAGGTAGAGACGGGAGATGCAAACAGAGGGGGGATATCTGGGACTGAGGGAGATCCCCAGCAAGGATGGGAATGGACTTCGGAATGTGGGAGGTGAGAGGTAAAATCCCACAAGAACACTCCTGGGGGGCAGGTCAACAAGCAGCATCAGAGGGCTTTGGTCTCCCCACCCTCTATTTTTGTGTGGCACCAAATGTTGCCTTGAATCTGGGGGAACCAGAAATTTAGGTCAGCTCCCTCCCTTATGCGATGACTGAGCAGCTCATTGATACAGAACCCTGGGTGGTACTCTGGTGAGGATACCAACGGACACTCAAACAGTACCACTGTGGCAGAATTTTTCAGCCTACTTGCCTTATACCAGCCCTGCTTGAGCAGTCATAGGAAAGCATGGTGGTTAAGAGCCATGGGCCAGTCTGGATGGGTTCAAATCCTGGCTCTGCTACTTATTAGCTGCACGATCCTGGGCAAGTTACTTAATTACCTTGTGACTCAATTTCCCTATCTATCTGTAAAATAGGGATAATAATAGTACGTAGTCTACAGGGTTGTTGTAAAGATTTCATGATTAATACACATGAAGATCTTACAACAGGGCCTGGAACACAGCAAGCACTCAATAAATACTAGGTACTATTATTATGTGAAGTAAGTCAGAAAGAGAAAAACAAATATCATATAATATCGCTTATATGTGGAATCTGGAAAAATTGTACAGGTGAACTTATTTGCAAAACAGAAATAGAGACACAGATGTAGAGAACAAACGTATGGTTACCAAGGCGGGAGAGGGGGTGGGATGAATTGGGAGATTGGGACTGACATACATACACTAATATGTATAAAACAGATAACTAATGAGAACCTGCTGTATAGCACAGGGAACTCTACTCAGTGCTCTGTGGCGACCGAAATGGGAAGGAAATCTAAAAAAGAGGGGATAAATGTATACATATAATTGATTCACTTTACTGTACAGCAAGAAAGTAACACAATATTGTAAGGCGACTATACCCCAATCAAAATTAATTTTAAAACAAGATCCTACAACAGGGTCTGGAACATAGTAAACACTCAATAAATACTAGCTACTATTATTATTGTTTCCTCTATCTTGGTTCAAGGTCCTGGCGTCTGAAACCTCCCTCATAATTCTTCCTTCCTCCCCCAGAATCCTCCAAATTCCCACCCACATTTCTTTATCCCTGTAGACCAAAAGTCCTTTTTCTCTCATTTTTTTTCTTACAAGAGGCCTAGAGTTCCTATCAGGCAGATCCTGATTGCTTCACAAGGAAGCCGTCCAGTCACATAAACAAAGAAAAAAAAATGAGAAACTGGGCTTCACCAAAATTAAAATTTTCAAAGGACATTATTAAGAAAATGAGATGACAAATAGCAGACTGGGAGAAAAAGTAAACAGAATACATGTATCTGACAAAAGACTTGTATCCAGAATATACAAAGAACTCATAAAATGACAGCACAACTTTTAAAAATGAGCGCAAGATTTAAAAAGGCATTTCACAATGGATAAATGGCCAATTAGCACATGAACAGAAGCTCAACATCATTAATTGGTATGGAAATGCAAATTAAAACCACATTGAGAGAGTTGGCAAGGAGGCAGAGAAAAGGGAACCCTCATACACTGTTGCTGGGAATGTAAACTAGTGCAGCCACTATGAAAAACAGTATGGAGGTTCCTCAAAAAGTTTAAAAATAGAACTACCATATGATCCAGCAATCCCACTTCTGGGTATATATCCAAAGGGAATGATATCACTATGTGGAAGAGACATCTGCACTCCCATGTTCATTGTACTATTTATTCACAAACGCTAAGACACGGAAACAATCGAAATGTCCATTGAGGGATAAAGAAAATGTGGTACATACATACAATGGAATGTTATTCAGCCATAAAAAAGGAAGGAAATCCTGCCTTTTGCAACCACATGGACAGGTCTTGAGGGCATTATTCTAAGTAAAATAAGTCAGAGAAAAACAAATAATGTATGATCTCACTTATATGTGGAATCTAAAAAAAAAAAATCAAATTCATAGAAACAGAGAGTAGATTGGTGGTTGCCAGGAGCTGGGGAAAACAGGGAGATAAACTTGTTTGTCAAAGGTTACAAACTTCCAGTTATAAGAAGAATAAGTTCTGGGGATCTAACGTATAACATGGTGACTATAGTTAATACTACAATATTTTATACTTGCAAGTTGCTGAAAGTAGATTTTAAGCATTCTCACCAAAAAAGAAAAAAAAAAAAAAGACAACTCTGTGAGGTGATGGAGGTGCTAATCACCTTGATTGTGGGACTCATTTATTTCACAAGATACATGTATATCAAATCATCACATTGTACACTTTAAATATATTACTAATTTGTCCACTGTACCTCAATAAAACTAGAAGAAAAATGAAAATACAACACGTTGAGAGATTACCTCTCAATATCCTCTAGAATGGCTGAAATAAAAGAAACAAAAAAGAAAAACATGGTCCAAAAGGTTACATGCACACCCCTATGTTCATTGCAGCACTATTTACAATAGCCAAGACGTGGAAGCAACCTAAATGTCCATCAACAGAGGAATGGATAAAGAAGATGTGGTACATATATACAATGGAATATTACTCAGCCATTAAAAAGAATGAAATAATGCCATTTGCAGCAACATGGATGGACCTAGAGATTATCATACTGAGTGAAGTAAGTCAGAGAAAGAGAAATATCGTATGATATCACTTATAAGTGGAATCTAAAAAGAAATGATACAAAAGAACTTACAAAACAGAAACAGACTTAGAGAAGGAACTTATGGTTACCGGGGGGAAGGGTGGGGGGAAGGGATAGTTAGGGAGTTTGGGAGTGACGTGCACACTCTGCTGTATTTAAAATGGATAACCAACAAGGACCTACTGTATAGCACAGGGAACTCTGCTCAATGTTATGTAACAACCTAAATGGGAAAAGATTTTGAAAAAAGCATAGATACATGTATATGTATAACTGAATCACTTTGCTGTACACCTGAAACTAACACAACTTTGTTAATCAACTATACTCCAATATAAAAGAAAAAGTTAAAAAAAAAAAGAAACAAACAAAAAAGATTGACAACACCAAATGTGGCAAGGATACAGAAAAGTTGGGGCCTCATACACTCCTGGTGGAACTGTAAAACAGAACGGTCATTTTGGAAAAGAGTTTGGTAGTTTCTTATAAAGTTAAACACAAATTGACCATACAACCTCACAATTCCACTGTCTGGTATTTCACTCAAGAGAAATCAAACTATATCCACACGAAGACGTGTACTCAAATGTTCACAGCAGCTTTATTCATAACAGCCCCAAATCAGAAACAACCCAAATATCCATCAACAGGGGAACAGATAAAAGAAATGGAACATCCATGCAATGGAACACTGATGAGCGATAAAAACGGATTGCCAATACGTGCAACACCAGGGAAACGTTTTCAAAACGTTATGCTAAGTAAAAGAAGACAGACACACAAAAATTCTTTTTTGTGTGCGATTTTCTGTGCCATCTGATTCTTTCACAGGAAATTCCTGAACAGGCAAAACTAATCTTATAACGGCAGAGAAGGCAAATCAGTGGTTTCCTGGGGCTGGAGTCCAGGAATTGACTGCACAGGGGCATAAGGGAACTGTTTGAGGTGACGGAAATATTCTGTATCTTGATTGTGCTGGCTGGTGGTTACATGGGTTTCAAAACTTGTAAAAACCCACTGAACGGAAAAACAAAAAAACCCCACATGAAATTGTATACTTAAAATGGGTGCATTTTATTGTATGTAAATTTTACCTCAGATCATTTGATTTTTTAAAAAAGCAGCCAATCTGGTTTCTTTAGCAACAGAAAAACCAGTTCTCCAAGTCAGGGGTGGCAGGGGGTAGGAAAGTTGGTAGGCGGGGGTGGGGTGGGGTGGGGTGTCAGTTTTTAAAAAACACAATTACTTGAATGGTGCTCTCTGGGAGGAAAACTGTTTCATGAGTCCCGGAAAAGTTGTTCTACCCTGCCCCGCACCCCTCCAAAAGGCCAGACGACTCCTTTAAGGCATCTGGCGGGTGGGGGGTCGGGAGGAGAACATGTGTGTCCTATCACCCTGCGGCTCCCTCTTCCCTCTGGTACTTCAGTTCTGCTGGGGTCAGGGCAGCAGAGGTAAAGTCCCTGGTCCGAGTCCTCTTGTGGCACAGGTTCCAGAGACAGGCAGGGAAGCGGAGCAATAGATGCTTTCACACCTCTGCCAGGTGTGTGAGCCCTAGAGAGAGAAGCTGGACTCAGGAGCTGGGCCTGGGGCTCTCCAGGGCCTGTTCTCCCGTAAGGGTAGAGCTGGTTACACGGGAGAAACAGGCTGTTTAGGCCGACAGTCAGAGGCCCCACCTCCCTTCTGCTCAGGATCTGACGGCCCCAGAAGGCCAAGGTCTAGACTGAGCTGCAGCACAGCCTCCACTCCCCGCTCTCCATCACTCCCACCTTCAACCCATCACCAAGTCCTGTCAATCCTCATCCAAGCACATTTCAAATGCCTCCCTTTTCTTGATCTCTCCTGTCCTCACCCCAGTTCAGGGCACTCTGCATCTTTGTACGTATCTCCCTACTCTTCTTCCTGCTCCCATTTTTTCCTCCCTACACTCCATCCAAAGCAGTCAAGTGATCTGTTAAAAAAGTAAACTAGGGCTTCCCTGGTGGCACAGTGGTTGAGAGTCCGCCTGCCGATGCAGGGGACAAGGGTTCGTGCCCCGGTCCGGGAAGATCCCACATGCCGCGGAGCGGCTGGGCCCATGAGCCATGGCCGCTAAGCCTGCGTGTCCGGAGCCTGTGCTCCGCAACGGGAGAGGCCACAGCGGTGAGAGGCCCGTGTACCGCAAAAAAAAAAAAAATAGTATACTAGATAACTCTTTGCCCCAAACCCTTCAAAGGTAAGTCATTACTTTTAGGAAGAACTCCGAAATCCTTAAGCTGTCCTTTGAAGCTTTGCAGAATCTAGTCCTGCCAGCCTCTCTGGAACCATCTGATGCCTTCTTCTTCTCACTCATGATGCTTTGGCCACCCTAACCCTCTCTCCTCTCCTCAAACACGCCCTCTTTCCTGCCTCTGGGTCTCTGCACATGCTATTCCCTCTCCTTTTGTGGTCTTCTCCTCCACTCTTCGCCTGGCCCGTGCTTCAGGTTTCAGTTTAGAAGCCACATCCTGCTCCTTTATGCTCACGTAATACTCTGTAATTTTTTTCTTCATACATTTTGTGATATTCTGTAATTATACATTGATTGATGTGACTCTTTGTTTCATGTCTGTTGCCCTAATTACACTTAACAAAGGCAACAACAGCATCTGATTTGCTCCTCACTGGATTCTTGAGCCCAAGCATCGTGATTGGCACTTAAGAGGCCTAAGAAGATATTCTTTAAATGGATGGATGAATGAATAGAGGAGTGTTTGTATTTATTTATTTATTTTCATGTAGTTCTTTTTATTATACCAATTTATGTGCAAAGAGTTACTTTCCACTTAATATAAATACAGTTTCATACTAGAAATTCCATGGAGTTCAAGCCAATCCTTACTTGCATTCCTTGAAATGGAGTATACGAACTGGACAACCTTCCTTGTGTAGGAAATGTGATATCACATGTTGACCATGCGCTGACCCTCTCAGCTTAATCCCCCAATACTGTTCCAAAGTCCTAATTTGCTTGGTTTAGCCTTTCCAAAGTCTTTTTTTTTTTTTTAATGAATTTTATTATTATTTTTTTTTGGCTGAGTTGGGTCTTCGTTGCTGCACGCGGGCTTTCTCTAGTTGTGGCGAGCGGGGGCTACTCTTCGTTGTGATGCGCAGGCTTCTCACTGCTGTGGCTTCTCTTGTTGCAGAGCACGGGCTCTAGGCGCATGGGCTTCAGCAGTTGTGGCGCGAGGGCCCAGTAGTTGTGGCTCACAGGCTCTAGAGCGCAGGCTCAGTAGTTGCGGCACAAAGGCTTAGTGGCTCTGCGGCATGTGGGATCTTCCTGGACCAGGGCTCGAACCCGTGTCCCCTGCATTGGCAGGCGGGTTCTTAACCACTGCGCCACCAGGGAAGTCCCCCAAAGTCTTTCTTTATCTTAGATTTTTTTTTTAAAGATGTACTTAAATGAGTTATTTTGCTGGTTGCTTCCATATTGCTTCATTCAAAATCCAAAATGGAGTTCAGAAAGACAACAAATAAAATTACAGCTAAAGTGCAAACTACATTTCTGAGTATCTGCCAAGGAGACACACCCAATCCAGCGTGCTCCTTCCAGTTCAATGGATTCCCCATTGGACCACCCGTGAAAATGTCAGTAGTCTTCATGAACCCCACAGAACTTACTGTCTCTTAGTTTCCCTTCTACTCTTAACCTTACCAACCGCCTATCAGGTACTGCAGAGAAGTGTTTTTAAAATCTAGGCTTTATTATTTTTTTAGGTATGGCAAGGCCAACAGATCCGGAGATGACTACCATTGAAAAAATAGTTTGTTAAACCCACAGATCCCAAGAGAAGGGGGCATGGCAAACCATGGGGGCACAAAGGGAAGCCCCAGTGTCGGCCAGGTGTCAGAGGCAGTGAGGGGGAAGTGTGGACAAGAGCCTTCACTGAGGTTTCCTCAGTAAGTAACAGGTGAGGCAAGGTAAGAAGGCTGAGGATTGGTTAGTTTGAATAATCTCATTGGATTCTGGGCATATTTGGGGCTGTCCTTAGTTGCCTTAGTGGGGCCTTGGTCCTCGGGTGATTAGGGCAGGTAGATCATGGCTGGAGCAGAAGAGCCCAGTAGAGGAGGTAGTTGGGGGTGTGGGATCTGGATTGGTTGGTTTGCAGTTGAAAGGTACACTCCCAGGTGAGTTGCTTACATCTCTAGGAACTGGCTAATCCCAGGAAGGGCAGTCTCTCCAGAGTCAGCTGGGCCCCAAGAGGTCAGAGCATCAGAGTACAGCAAATAGGAGATGTGACAAATTCAAGGGGCAAGCTGAGTATTTAATTTGAAGGAATTCCCCCAGAGGACTGGTCCTTCAGTTATTCTCACACACGCGCGCGCGCGCACACACACACACACACACACACACACACACACGCATACTCTATACCCAACCATGGGACAGTAGGAACGAGCACAGCTCTCTGCTTTCTTTCTAGAAGCCGGACAGACACTTCTTCCTTCTTGTTTCCTTTCTACCAGGGATATTAGGACCAGTAACCACCTTCCCAACTAGAAGCTTGTATAACTCCCAGGGCACCTGGGCTTCTGCTTCAGAAAAGAACACCCATTCAGCTGGAACCAGAGCAGTGACACGCTCTGGGGAGGGCAGCACGCCTGCTCCACGCGCAGAAGGTGACTATGGGAAGGGCTGTGAGTTACCAGGAAGAACCCAGCCACCCGCAGATGCATTCCTCCCGGGGGTGGCGGGGTGTTGGTCAGAGTTCTAGGTTGTGGGCCACAGAATCCACCCCAGCTAGTTTGAACAGAAAGCTTTACGCAGGGTTAAAGACAGATCGCAGAATCAGTGGAGGGTCTCAAGGAACAGACACCAGCAGGAGGCTCCAGGAAGCACTCCCCAGACCACAACACAGAACCGTGCAGCCATGGGACCTTCCGCTCGTGCACGACTAAGCAGCTTCAGAGGCAGGCATCTCCGAGGAGCTGCTTCCTAAATCAGGAAGCCACCACCAGCAGCCACCAGATCCATACCGCCTCTCCCACAATCCCTGTCCCATCTTCCTCCTGACATAATCCAACGTCACATGCGCGGCCATCTGGTTGGTAGAAAGTAATTCACGTCCTGTACTCTAGGGGCAGGGGAGTCTGGGAAATGCCATTTTTAGCTCCGGCCTCTCATTTAGAGTGTGTGTGTGTGTCTATTAATCCATGTGTCCACCGCACATGGTCTGGTACCTTTCACTGGGCCTAGTATATGTTTTTAAAGCACCGAGCATGCTTACTGTTTTAAAACTGTGAATTATTGGACAAAATTCTCTGTCCCTAAATCTCCGTGGCTATGGCTGTACTCCCCATGATCCAATTTTCCAGATGCTCAAGGCCCACCTTCCTGGACATTTAAAGATGACTGTCCTCTACCCTCTGTTGGCATATACATGGCTTTTTAGAACGTAGAACCTAACATTTGCGCAAAATCCAACTTAAGATTATAGCTGCTTATCTAGCAGAAGATCACATTTCCCAGCTAGATGAGCCATTATTTTCTGCTGGGCCAGCTCAAGAGGCTTAGCAACTGGTCTTGACTTTTTCTGTCCCCTGAAATGCATTAAAAAAAAAAAATCCCTGTAACCCATAAGACACACAGGTGAGGAATACCTTATCGGCATCCTCAGGATTTACATCAAGATCTCTGAGTTCAAATCCTGTCTCTCCCATGATTTCTATGTGTAATTTTGGGCAAGTCATTTAACTTCATGAAACAGCAATTTTCTCACCTATAAAACAGGCCTGGTAGCGACTACTTCATAAAGCTGTTGAGAAAAGGAAACAAGATAATAATATATAAAAACACTGTGTACACTGAAAAACTATTGAGCTAGCAAGTAGGCTTCATCTCATGAGCCAACTCCCATGAATTTATTAGCACTGCCTGAAGAAGTGGGTTGAGAAGGATTCTGAGGCTGTGTCTGGGCTCACCGGGAAACAGTGTTGTTGACTGGCAGAAATGCCTGTTGTGATTACCAGAGATTGTTGGCATTTGAAGGGCATCACAGATGCCACCTATTTGACGTTACCACTCTGGATATGTGGGTGTTGTAATTATCATTATAATGGCAGAAGTCTTCTGGGGTGGCCTTAAGAAGACCGTCATTAAAGAAGCAGCAGAGGGACTTCCCTGGTGGCACAGTGCTTAAGAATCTGCCTGCCAATGCACAGGAGGACAGGGGTTCGATCTCTGCAACAAGAGAAGCCACCACAATGAGAAGCCCGTGCAATGCAACAAAGAGTAGCTCCCGCTCGCCGCAACTAGAGAAAGCCTGTGCACAGCAACGAAGACCCAACGCAGCCAAAAATAAATAAATTTATTTTTTAAAAATCAGCAGAAAATCACCTGAAAAAGAACAAGGCTTGAAAAATCAAGTGATTCATTTTGTCAGACGAGGAATTGATTTCCCAAAACAGCAAACTCCAGCAGGGCCACAGTGCGCTAGGAACAGAGCTGAACACTTGGTTCCTTCGCATTTCCCTCGGGAGCCCCTTCTCCTCTGCTCCTTTGTCAAGTCTCCAGGCCAGGCCCTCTTCCATTGCCATGACACGGATTCCCAGAGCGATCTTATCCCCTCCCATGTCTTCACACCCTTCCATGGATATCTCTGGCCCAGATCTCCCAAGAGCTCTCCACCTGTGTCCAAACTGCTATCTGCACATTTCCACGCAGTCTGTATGAGACCCAGTGTCTAGCTGCAAGCAACAGAAAACACCTCTGGCATGTGTATGCAGAAAAAAACCTTCATTTAAAAAGATACCAAAGAGAGACTTCCCTGGTCCAGCGGTTGAGACTTCGCGCTTCTAATGCAGGGGGCATGGGTTCGATCCCTGGTTGGGGAACTAAGATCCCACATGCCGCATGGCAAAAAAAAAAAAAAAAAAAAAGAAGGTATTAAAGAGCTCATGGAATCTCTGAAAGGACAACCAGGCAACACAGCAGAGAACAGTGTCAAAGGTCAAGCCACAGAACAGCCACCAGAGGACACAGGCACAGCGTCTTGAGCCACTGATCTCACGGACGCTGAATAGTGGATACTGCAGCTATGACAGCTGCCACCACAGCCTCTCAACACCGGCCACCGCCTCGCTCCCCTGAATGGATTCTGCTCAGCTGCTGCTTCTTTGAGTTAACTTACAAATCAAAGTCCGGGGGGTGAGAAATGTCTGAGTGCCAGAGCCTAGGTTGTGTGCCCATGCTTTTGACTCAAGTAAGTCTGAGAAGGCAAGTCTTGATTTTTCGCTTTATGGTGGGAGGTAGGCTCTGCTTCATAAAGTTTGGAAGAGGGTTTGGGTGCTAGGTGGCACTTTCAGGCCAAGGTGGTTAAGAAGTAGGTATGTGTTCTTCACTTTCTCCCCCCTTTAGGTCTAAGGCCCTGGGAGATGGTGGAGCCACAAGATGGAAGGATGCTGAGTCCCTAAACCACCATGTCACCATGCTGACCCTGAATACCTGCACTGGAACATCATGTGGACCAAGAAAAAGGTTTTTTAATAAAAACTTTTATTATTTTAGGCCACTGATATCGTGGAGTTTATTTCTTAGAGCAGCTAGTACAGTAAGTCCCCTACATACAAACGAGTTCCGTTCCGAGAGCACATTCATCAGTCCAGTTTGTTCGTTAAGTCCAACAGAGTTAGCCTAGGTACCCAACTAACACAATCAGCTATATAGTACTGTACTGTCATAGGTTTATAATACTTTTCACACAAACAATACATAAAAAAACAAACACAAAAAAAATAAAGAAAACATTTTGACTCTTACAGCACAGTACCTTGAAAAGTACTGTAGTACAGTACGACAGCTGGCATGCAGGGGCTGACATCTAGTGAACAGGCAAGAAGAGTTGACTGGAGGAGGGCGAGGAGGTGGGAGATGGTAGAGCTGAAGGATCGTCAGCAACAGGAGACGGAGGGCGAGCTGCAACGTCACTCACGCCTGACATGGATGGCACAGGTTCTGGCTCCTTGCTGGATTCAATTCTATCTACCCTCTTGAAAAAATGATCCAGTGATGTCTGGGTAGCAGCTCTTTTATTCTCGTCATAGATGACACGGTAGCACTGGATTGCATTCTGAATGGCTGCTGCAACCTTCGTGTACCGTTCTACGTCCAGGTCCTGTGCCTCAAAAACTGACAGTGCCTCCTCAAATACAGAAACTTCCCCTTGCCATTTCCTGCGTTGCGAATCTCTTTGGTTCTTCAGTTACTTCTTCTTCCTCTTGTCTCTCTTTGTCCTTTCTCTGGGCATGTTCACACCTTTGAAAATTTGCAACTTGAAGGTTCATATGTAGGGGACCTACTGTATTATCCTAACTTTCACAGTGGCCAAAATTAAAAACTTCCACTTCATTGACTCAAGAGATACCTCAAATTCAGGAGGTCATCGTCTTTATCCAGTACCTCCAAACTTGCTCTCTTCCGTTGTCCGTCTCCCCGGTCCTCAGTCAGAACCCTGGTTGTCACCTTGCATTCCTCTCTCTGTTTCCCTCCTGAAATTCAACCAGAGACCAAATCCTGCAGATTTTCTCCTGTCAGTCCTCTCCTCACTGTTCCCCCTTGGGCTGCCTTGGCCTACTCACCGATTCTCATCTTTTTCCTGCCCTGACTATTGGGTCAGTCTCCTAGTTGGTCCCTGCCTTCATTCCACCTCAACTCTCGTCCATCCATCCATCTATCCGACCATCCATCCAAAGATCCACCCATCCATCCATCCATCCATCCAATCATCCACCCATCTATCCGTTTAATTTCCATTTATTAAATGCATCATCCTGTGCTAAATAGTGTAAATACTACAATAAATGAGTCTCTGACAGAGATGACTGGGAGGACCAACATTAATGAAATAGTCTCACTAATAAATAATGAATAGGTGCTATGAAAGAAAATGACACGTTGTTCTGAGAGTATCATAATGGGGCCTAAAACTGGTCAAGGGGCCAAGGAAGCCTTCCCCGTGGAGATGACCTCTGAGCTGAGGTCTAAAGGATGGAGAAGGCAAACCGGCAGGGGTGGGGGTTGAGTGGAATAGGACTACGATCTTGCAAGCAGCGGTAACAGTGAGTGTGAAGGTTCTGAGGCAGGGGGGATCAAGACACGTTTGGGAACCTGTAAGTCCAAGGCAGCACAGGAACCAGTCTTTTTTATCATCATGCTCCCCGGACCTAGCAGAGTATCTGGCATATAATAGGGTTTCAACAGTTTGCAAATGAACCAGTGGAAGAGTGGGTAAGGGAAGGGATGGGTAACAGGGGACGGATGGACAAGATATTAAGCTGAAATGCATGGCACGAGGTACAACCAAGAAACAGAGCTTCGGCCTCCTCCTCTCCCTGCTCCAGGTTTGCCCAACTCCAACCCCTACTCCAGCCTAGGTCCACAGGTGCTTACACCCGTCAGAGCACTTAGTACACAGTGTGTTACTGACTGGTAACTGTCTTCCTCCTCCCCGCTAATAATGAGCTCCACAGGCACTTGTCTTGTTTACCAGCACTGCCCAGCACCCAGTCCACTGCCTGCACAGAGGAAGCACTGCATAAACATTTAATGAGTTCATAGGCATAGGAGGCAAACACCAAGCATCAAAGTCAGTGGGGGCAGGAGAGGGTGGAGTCCGTTGTGAGTAAAACATGAGTCAGCTGCAGGCATCAGGTGGCACAAAAGAGGTTGAAAGCACACATATGCCAGTGGCATTTAAGAACCACATCTGGAGACAAGCCCAGAAGCAGCACAGGTGAACAAGGACACAGGTGTGGGAGACACGGGGCAGGCCCAAGTCACTGGTGATGGCCTCCTTCTGGCTGCTCGAAACGTTCTGACTTACACCTGCCAGGTCATGCCATGGCCTTCAAAAAGGAAACACCCACACCTGACACTTCACAGCTTCTCTACTGCATTACAGCTGTGTGTGTGTGTGTGTGTGTGTGTCTGTCTGTCTGTCTGTCTGGGCTGAATTCCTGTGGGACACTTGCACCCCACCAAGGGAGCTCCCTTTTCTATTAGCCTCAGCACGCTGCTAGTGCCCTGCCCACTGCCCTCTTAGTAGGATCCAGCAAATGTGTGTTGGCGGAATGAACAGCTGGCAGAAGACCTGGCAGTTAGACCAGCTGGTGGGGAGGACCCTAAACAAACAGAACCTTTGGCGGGAAATCTAGCAACACCAGGCCCCATGGATGACTGTGAGGTTGTTGTCTGAATGCTTCCTGTTTGCTTGCTTGAACCCAAACTTCCTACAGTGTCTATTCCGGTCCTCTCGTTTTGACTTGCCATCTTTCAAAATGATCAGCTTCATCACGTCATCCTGTCCTTTGGGCTCCTAGGTTCTGCAACAACTAAATTGCATCTTCATGTAATTACTCATTAAGCATTTACTGAGTCTCTATTAAATGTGCTAGATATTAAATCTTCAGACTCAAGATTCTGAAGAACCTGGTAGGGAACACAGCCAAAGAATAAACACGCACAATTCAGGGTGATAAGAGAACAAAGCACCCAGGGGTCACTGGGAAAAGACACCCAAATCAACATAATGTACGATTTTATCTTCAATGTTTTTTTCTGACTTCATTTCCTCACGTATAAGAATGACTAATGAACCAGAATTGGAGGAATTTGGGTCAGAAATGCCACTAACTGTTTCCCACACACCCAGCTGTGTGGTCCTTCAGAGCATCTGGGAACAAACACCAACCCTGCATTGTTCAGGTTTCCAGGGCTCAAGCCTAGGGATTTCACCTCGGGGCCAGCAATTACTCACTTTGTGTGCGGCCACCCCTCATTCTCAGCTGCCCAAGGACCTCAATCCTTGGGCGTCATCACTCTATACTAGAGTGACCAACTGTCCCAGTTTCCCCAGGACCGGCTCAGTTTTTTTGTTTGTTTGTTTTTTAAATTTTTTGGCCGTGCCGCATGGCATGTGGAATCTTAGTTCCCTGACCAGGGATCAAACCCATGCCCCCTGCATTGGAAGCATGGAGTCTTAATCACTGGACCACCAGGGAGGTCCCCTAGTTCAGTGTTAGCACTGTCCCGGGAAGCCCTTCAGTCCTGGGTAAACCAGGACAGTTGATCATCACCCTACACTCTGTAGCCTTTGCTGCACATGCTGGTCTGCACACGTCCCAGGGCAGCTGGTCTGGGGCTCACAGAGGGAGAGGCGGGAACTGCTGCACAGAGGATCTTGGGGTCAGCACCTGCCTCTCTGATCTGGCGCCCTGCCAGCCCCAGCTCCCAGGCTCCAGGCCATTCAAACCTGCTGCCTGCTGACTCAGCCACACCTCGTCTGCTGAGTCAGTCCCGGTGGGGAGGCAGGAAGGGCGGCTTTGAGATCGTTCGCGAGGAAGGGTGGAGATCCTGCTGCTTCTTGTTCGTTCCTCTCTCCTCTATCTTAGCAGCTAGCTCCACGGAGCAGGGGCCAATGGTGAAAGAGTTCAGAGTAGCCTGGGTTTCTCCACTCAGTGGGGCTTAGAGGAAGTCCTTGGCCCAGGCCACAGGCCCCCCTTCTCAGGTCTCCTCTGTGGCCATTTGGACACAGGACCTCCAGACCCCAGGGACCAGCCTAGAGCACCCATGTTGCCTGGAACGCAGCCCCCTCTCATTTTCCCACTCCACAGGGACTCTTCAGGGCTGCCCGGGCCCCTTGGCCGATATCTGACAAGCACTCTGTCCCCTCCCACCCTGAAGGGGCCTCGCCTTGTTGCTGCCAGCGTCCCATGGCTCAGGGCCAGGGCTTCCACCTCCTGGGCTGATCTCAGGGCGTGGGTTGCCCAGTTGCCCACAGTTTGAAGTCTGGCAGCTGCCTGGACTAGGATCCCGTGTTTTACCCTATGCCTCCCCGTACAGGGAAATCTGTACGCTGACTTTTCTGAACCTCTGAGCTGGCAACTCCCGTGCGTTCTGTCCCACCCCACCCAGCGGCACTCTCAGGGTCAGTTACAGTCAGGCAGCTGATGCAGTGAAAACGAAGCACCATGGGAAGTGTCAGTCCTTCCTCCTCTCCTTCCCAATCAACGCTTTCCCCACCAGCTAGCGGCTGGGTCCCTGGAGAGCTGTGAAGAGGGTGTGGGAGGAGTACGGGACTATTTCTAGACTCACTACCTCCGAGCTGGAAGGAACCCAGCCTCCCACCTGTGCGGGAAAGGAATCTTGCTGCTCTCTGCAGAGAAACGGCCTTTAGCCTTTGCTTAAATCTGCCACGTTCACTCCCTTTCCGGTGTCTAGTGACTGGTTGGGTCGTGCCCACTGACAGCGAGTTTTCCCTCCATATTCATCTCTTACATGGAAACCAGCCCCTTATACATGCCGTACTCCAGTGTTGAGCTCCTAGGTGAGCTTAGTGGGAACCTTTGTGTTTGGAGTAACAGCTCTCCCAAAGGACATGCCCAGCCCCGACTGTATTAATCAGGGTCCCAACAGGCGGCTCGCTCATTAGAATAATGCGAGGAAGATTTATTGACAAAGGGACTCTTTTCCAAGTTGTAGGTGAGATATAGAACCACAGGGATAGTGCAGTGACCGCCTCAAGTAGCAGTGGAGATCTTACTCCGTCGGCCTGCAGGACGAAAGGAGGAACCCTGGGCAGATGGCGTCCAGTACAAGAGGCTGTCTACCGGGACTACCTGGGGCTTCCCAAATACACTCTCCACTCCAGACTCCCAATGCTTGGGTGGGACCCAGGGGCCAGGGGCCCAGGGGCAGGAGTGGGGTCTTCAAGTTTCTTGGAGCAACTACCAGTGAGTGCAAGCTGGATTACCAGCACCTGCAGAACAGAGACTCTGGATTTTACCATCGAATATGCCAGCTGAGTCTGGGGCTGAGACAGAGCAACGTTTGAGGGCTCAGGATTCAGGCAGCTGCTGGCCTGAGCAGGAAACCTGGGCAAAGTGCACAGAGACCCAGTGAGAGGCCCCGCAAATGGGGTGAGTGCATAGGGTCTATTGCTTTTGTTTGTTTTGACTGTGCTGTGCAGCATGCAGGCTCTCAGTTCCCAGACCAGGGATCAAACCCGTGGCCCCTGTATTAGGAGCGAGGAGTCAACCACTGACCACCAGGGAAGTCCCCATGGGGTCTACTGTAATTGGCCTCTGGCCGTGGTCCAGCCTGTGTTGCTCCCCGAGATTTCTTTGCTGCTCCAGACCCAGGATCCATTTCCTTGAGTAAAAGATCACTCCTTCCTCTCCCCACCAGGGAGCTCCTTGTCCATCCCTGTCAATTCAGATGGGTGACCCTGTCCTGTCCTGTTGGCTGGTCCAGCTCAGCTATGGTCTCTCCTTTGGGCCTGGAGCCTTGTTCTGGGGGCCCATGTACTGCCCAGCCAGTCTGTGATCCAAACCAGTGCTTCTTAAAGTGTAAGATGCGTAAAAATCCTCTGGAGATCTTATTAAAATGGCAACACTGATCTCCACCAGGTCCTAGAGGACTCAGAGGTGATGCATTTCCGACAGGCTCTCAGATGATGCTGATGCGGCCTGTCCACAGACCACACTTGACTAGCAAGGCATTAACCCAGCGGTTTTCAAACTTTGGATCAGAACCACCCAGAGAACATGATAAAAACACAAAGGCCCAGGGCCTTTTCTCCTTCCAGGAGCCTGGGTCTCAGTGGGCTGTGTTAGCTCTCCAGGGGATTCTGACACACACTAGAGTTTGAGAACCACTGCTCTAATCCACCACTGAGCCTTCATGTGGCAGCTGGCCGGCCTGATTGGGTGGCACTGGTTACCACCTACACTTGAGACCCTTGCACGACCCCCTGGCAAGGGCTCCTGTAAGACTCGGTTTCATAGGGATGGCCTTAGGTTGTAAATCCTACAGGGAGGGTCTGCAACCCCTCCCTTTAAACCACAGCTTGACAAGGAAAATCGTCTCTGTCAGGATATAAATTAACATGGAGCTCCTAATAACTGGAGCTTTGAGGGAGTAAAACGTGCTCAGTGTGGAGAGGCCGGCGGCCAGGCCACAGCTAATGGACACTTCCATGGAGGCCTCTGTGTTTACTTTCATCAACCAGTTAGCATACTGTATCGTTTTATTGGGTTTTTCTTTTTTTTAACCTTTTGGTTTTTTAAAAAATTATTTTCAGATTATAAAATACAAGGTCATTGGTGAAAATATGAAAAATACACGAAAAAAGAAGGTCAACGGGGGGACTTCCCTGGTGGCGCAGTAGTTAAGAATTTGCCTGCCAATGCAGGGGACACGGGTTCGAGCCCTGGTCTGGGAATATCCCACATGCCACGGAGCAACTAAGCCCATGTGCCACAACTACTGAGCCTGTGCTCTAGAGTCTGCAAGCCACAACTACTGAGCCTGAGAGCTACAACTACTGAGCCCGTGCACCTAGAGCCTATCTTCCACAACAAGAGAAGCCACTGCAATGAGAAGCCTGTGCACTGCAACGAAGAGTAGCCCCCGCTCGCTGCAGCTAGAGAAAGCCCATGTGCAGCAACGAAGACCTAACACAGCTAAAAATTAATTAATTAATTAAAAAAAAAAAAAAAAAGAAAGCCAATAGGAGACTTCCCTGGTGGTCCAGTAGCTAAGACTCCACGCTCCCAATGCAGGGGACCCAGGTTTGATCCCTGGTCAGGGAACTAGATCCTCATGCCACAACTAAGAGCCCACATGCTGCAATGAAGATCCCGCACGTGGGGGCTTCCCTGGCGGCACAGTGGTTGAGAATCCACCTGCCAATGCAGGGGACACGGGTTTGAGCCCTGGTCCAGGAAGATCCCACATGCTGCAGAGCAACTCAGCCCGTGTGCCACAAGTACTGAGCCTGCGCTCTAGAGCTCACGTTCCACGACTACTGAGCCCGTGTGCCACACTACTGAAGCCCACGCGCCTAGAGCCTGTGCTCCACAACAAGAGAAGCCCCCTCAAAGAGAAGCCCGCGCACCGCAACAAAGAGTAGCCCCTGCTCGCCGCAACCAGAGAAAGCCCACGCACAGCAACGAAGACCCAACGCAGCCTAAATAAATAAATTTATATATATATAAAAAGGGTCCCGCACGTGGCAACTAAGACCGGTGGAGCCAAATAAATAAATAAATAAATATTTAAGGGGGGAAAAAAAGCCAAAAGTAGAAGTCATCCACAATCCCATTACTCATTACTCAGAGAAAACTATGAACATTCCCCATCTATCTTCCTAGGCATGCATATGTGTATGTATATATAGATAGATACATACATATATAAGGTACACATTGTTTAATTTAGTTTTTAAAATGAAATATATATTCATTATAAGAAATTTAAATACTTCAGAAGTAAGTTTCCTCTTACCACTCAAATCCATCCCTCAGAAATAAGAGACACTATTTTCAATGTGATATGTCTTTTCAGGTACTTATTTTATTTGTATGTATACATGTGTCTATATTTTAACATAAATATGACCTTAACATAGTACTGCTCTGTGACTTGCCTTTTTCACTTATATATTACTGAAATATTTTCATACTCAACTTTCTCTCTTGCTTTGTTCACTTAACTTCCACAGGTAGTTTACGGACTCTCTGTAAACTGAAATATTCAACTGAACGGATATAGTTATTGAAACTCACTTAGCATTTCTTTGTTGTTGTTGTTATTCTTTCTTTTTAATTTATTTATTTTTGGCTGCTTTGGGTCTTCGTTGCGGCGAGCGAGGGCTATTCTTCGTTGTGGCGTGCGGGCTTCTCATTGTGGTAGCTTCTCTTGTTGTGGAGCATGGACTCTAGGCGCATGGGCTTCAGTAGTCGTGGCACGCGGGCTCAGTAGTTGTAGCTCGCAGGCTCAGTAGTTGTGGCTCGCAGGCTCTAGGGTGCAGGCTCAGTAACTGCGGCAGATGGGCTTAGTTGCTCCACGGCATGTGGGATCTTCCCAGACCAGGGCTCGAACCCGTGTACCCTGTATTGGCAGGCGGATTCTTAACCACTGCTCCACCAGGGAAGTCCCGTTGTTGTTATTCTTGATTTTAACTTAGTTTTTAAATTACAGAAGCAATATGTGAGTACATTCAATCTATAAAAAATTCAAAGTACAAAGAAAAAAGAGCAAAATCTCAGTCTCCTTCCCTCCCCACCCATATTCCTGTCCAGCAGCAGCCCCTAGTGACAGTCTTTTCTGTGCATTGACATATATGTACATATTTACTTAACTGGAATCACACTGTACCTATTGCTCTGCAACTTGTTTTTGCCATACACACAGAAGTCAGCAGGGCTTCACTAGCTTTGAACTGCCTTTACCCATTACCAGATTTAGAAAAAGCACTCCTTCCTCAAATAAAATATTTTTGTTAGGGTATTACCGCACAATCTGATCCACTCTGCCCAGGGTGCGCAGCAGCCTGGCTGTGTACCCACAGCACCCACACTGTCACCCACATATACCCTGAACTCCCTGGACACCAGGGTCCTTGGGCTTCCAAATGGTGCACGCTCTATCTCCAGATGAGGAATGTGTGTGAATCTCTAGATTCAGAGTTGGGAAGGAGGCAGGAATTGGTGTAGCAGGTGAACAAGAAGAGACTTCAGTGGGCTCTCTCGTGCCGTGGACAACCTGGAGATGAACTTGACTGTATTCAACAGCTACATAGCCGTCCATAGGACGGCTGAACAAAACTTAGTCAGATGTTCCCCTATGGATGGATACTTAGGTAGTTTTATATCTACCTACCTACCTACCTATCTACCTACCTGCGTACCTACCTACCTACCTATCTGCCTAACAGCTGTCTCTGTTGTTATTATCAATACAAACAATGGTGTTAGAAATGGTTCACACTTTTTTATGTGAGTTTCTGTGGTCTAGACTACAAAAAGTACAATTACTGGGACAGAGACAGGTGCATTTTAAATTTTGAAAACTATTGTGTTCTGGTATTTTGGAGCCCCAAACTGCATGATTGAGAGTCCTTGTTTCATTGTGTCCTTTCCAGCTTTACAAATTATTAAAGCAATTCCCTAATTCTGGAGGCAAGACATGGTCTCTTCCTATTGTTTTACTTTGCATTTCTTTGCTTCCTAAGTTAGGTTGAACATGTTTACAACTGTGCTGGGCAATTCCTTTTAGTTGCTTGCTAACTGTCTGTGTGTGTCCTTACTCATTTATCTATTGCAAGAGGCCATCTAATTCTAGCCACGGCTGGGTTAGATAACTAATTAGATAACATTTATAATTACTGTTTACTGAGTATTTTTGTGCCAGACACTGTGCTAAGCCCTTTGCATAAAATGTTTTTCATTTAATCAACCTAATGAAGAAAATATAATTAACTCCACTTTAAAGATAAGGAATTGAAGCTCACGGAACTTAAACAACTTGCTCCACATCACTCACCTGGTAAGTGAAGGAGCCACAATTTGAGCCCAGCACTGTGCCCAGCGTTCTAACCACTGAGCTGTTTTGTCGCCAGGGTCTCTTGCAACTTTAATACTTTGTGATTCATTGACTGACTCATTGATTTGACAGACAGACAAGGGAGCAAACGCACATCTACATGGTATCCAGGCACCGTGAGGTTGCCAGGCGCTACCTCTAAGGGCAACACCCGTAGTGCTGAGTGAAGGCTGTGCTGTAGGCTGATAAGAGAAACGGGAAAGGGCTGTTATGGGAACCTGGATGAGTAGCTGAATGGAACAGGTCACATGACAGGAGCTGTGGACTTTGGTAGAAGAATATCATTAACTTTCTGTGACCCAGCAGGAGTAGAACCAAGAATCAATAACCCGACCTCACGATCCTTCCTCCCTCCCATCTCCTGCCAGTGTTTCCAGTTGGAAGCCAAAGGACAAGGATGCTCTCTGAGGCAGTCTATGTGGGTCAGCCTCTCAGGGCACAAAGTTGGGGGGAAATATGAAAAAAGTGTATCCAAAGAGGCAAACAGAAAATATATTAAAAATTAAAATTAAAAAAAAGGAAAATATCCAGCATCCTGTCTTCTGCATATCAGTGGTGGGTTCCCAGCAATGGCTGGGAATCCATTTGTCTTGCTCACTGAAAAGGATACACCTTAGAAGTGGCCAGGGGTGGGGTCTATTGGCCCAGGGCCCAGCCAAGGCAGGTCACTGACACATGAGAGGAAACAGGTTCTGATGAGTGTTTGAGGGGTTACTGAGAGTTGTTGGGTTGTTTTTTTTTTTTAATTATTTTAGAATAGTTTTTAGATTTACAGAAAAGTTACGAAGATAGTACAGAGCACCCAGTTTCCCCTACTATCAACTATTACTTATGGTACATTTGTCACAATTAATGAACCAATACTGATACATTATTATTAACTGAAGTCATACTTTATTGAGATTTCCTTAGTTTTCACTTAATGTCCTTTATTTGTTCCAAGATCCCACCCAGGATAGCACATTGCATTTAGTTGTCATGTGTCCTTCTGCTCTTCTAGACAGTTATGCAGACTAAGATAGGCTAAAAGAAGTAAAATTCTGAAAATACAAATGAGAGGAGCCTAGTGTAGAAGAAACAAAGCCAACATGGAAATCAAACAGTGCGGGACCTCCATACGGAAGAGACACAGCTCAGAGGTAAATTCACCATCATAAAGGCTTCTGTACAAGAGAGATAATAAGAAAACAGACACTTTATGATTTTAGGGGAAGGGGAAGTATCCTATAAAACTATTAGGAAGAAAGTAATTAAGTATTTAAATTAATTAGAAACTATAAAAAAAGAGAATTGATAAATAAATATAAGATGGTACATTTTTAAAGTGATGATGAAAAAATGATAATCCTCTGAACCTTAGTCAAGAAGTGGGAGTCATTACAATTAGAGCGAAGAAAAGGGATCTACAGATAGGTTTAAGAGAGTTCTATGTCTAGAGAATGAATGCTTAGCTTGGCCATCCTAATGTTGTTAGGATGCCCTGCCTGGGTGAGGCCTGTAGCACATCCCCTGAGCGGCTTCATGGGGTGGCATTCCTTATCCTCGTGTGGTTACCTCAGGCCCTCAGTCTTGCATCTCAGAACACTGGTTTTGTCATCAGATTCATTTCTCATAGAGGGACTCGCATTAGCCAAGTTTGTAAGATTGATACATAAATCCAAGCATCAATTTGCAAATTGAAAAATGAGAAATATAACTGAGGCTAGAAAACAGCCCAATCATATTAACTCCTAACAAAGGAAGTCAGATATGGAGCACTTCGTAATCAAAATAGCCTTGTAGAGAATGGAAACCAGATAAACGCATCCCCTTATAAGGATGGTCTTGCCAGCTAGACCAGCATATATGAAATCCAGCCGCTGAAACTATGCCCCGGACAGTGCTGAGATGGGTACTGCCAACGACTGCATCTCTGCCTCTCCTTTGTCTCTGCTTCTATGGTGACGGACTCTACCCCACTTATAACTGACACATGCTTGTTTCAGATAGGTTAGTGCATTGGAAAAGGCTACATTAACAATGGAAGGCCTGGGGCCACTCTCTCTTTAACTATGAAGTCCATGGACATAGGTCCATCGTCCATAGATAGGTATAGGAACTCCCTAAAATAATTTTCCTTATACCTAGTTTGCACAGTTTTCTAAGGAGAGAATCCATAGCCTTTATCAGACCCTCAAAGAGGTCCACAAACTAAAATCTTTTAACATTTCTACTATAGTCCTAATGAGTTGGGTTTGCAGTTCAGTTCTCAGCAGACAATTTTACATCCTAGTGCTTGGAGGCAACCCACATGAGCCCTGGAGTACTCACAGTACAAGCATATACTGGCAAACTTGAAAATCTCAATGAAGTAAACCGTTTTCTATAAAAACATATATTGTCAAAATTGATAAAACATGGAGTGAAAAACCTGACTCCATCAGTAAGTCAAGCAGAGACTGAGAAGGTTATCAAGAATAATACTGGAGGGCTTCCCTGGCAGCACAGTGGTTGGGAGTCCGCCTGCCAATGCAGGGGACATGGGTTCGAGCGCTGCTCCGAGAAGATCCCACATGCCGCAGAGCACCTAGGCCCATGCGCCACAACTGCTGAGCCCGCGTGCCACAACTACTGAAGCCCACGCACCTAGAGCCCATGCTCCGCAACAAGAGAAGCCACCACAATGAGAAGCCCGTGCACCACAACGAAGAGTAGCCCCTGCTCGCCGCAACTAGAGAAAGCCCGCACGTGGCAACGAAGACCCAATGCAGCCAATAAATAAATAAATAAATTTATATGTTAAAAAAAACCCTAACTTTTGGAATTGTCTCTGGGCCCAAGGGGCAAGGCAATGGGTATTCCTGCATCTGATCAACTTCACGCAGGTGGAACTTGGGACCTGGAGAGGAGAGGGGAAGGATTCGGTTCAGGGGTAGACTTTAGTCCTCCCAGCTTCCTTGCTGCTGGTAGTAGGGGAGTGTCTGAATACCAGCCCTACCACTGGGCAGAGGAACTACTGCTGGAGCAGAAAGCAAACATGGATAGGACTGCCAGGACGCTGACAGCTGGAGCAATGCAACCAACAGTAGAATGAATAGCAGAGACTCTTCTGCTGATTTGGCTGATGTACTGGTTTTCTCTCTTTGAAGATAAGTATCCTTTGGCCTGAGTAAGTAAGTCCCCCGGAATTATCATGGGAGGGAGGGTAAGGGAGAAGAACCTTTGCCATAGGTAAATTGGGAGTTTAGAATCATTTAATGTAAGTTCATTTGATACTACTGATGAATTGGGCTATATCAAGTAGATATAGATAAAGAAACCTAAAATAGAATAGTAGCAGATGTAATTAAACCACGTAATGAAATAAAAACTCACCATAGCTACATGAAGTAATGCAAGAAAAATGCAATATAAGTAAATCTACTGATACACTACTTTACAGCTGTGGATCAAATCTGAAAATGATCTCAGGAATGATCTTCAAAGATGGGGAAAAGTCAGTCATATAACTCATAGCCATTTCTAATAAAAACTAAATGTAAAAATACAAGTTACTTCCTTAACATCATTTTTTTAAAGGTGTTTATTCCAAATAAATCAGCATTTGTCAGAAACTAGCCCAGAGTATCATATATTGTCAATATTATTTAATTTCCTTGGAAAATTCTGGCTACAGCAATAAGACATGCAATGTAATAAGTATCAAAACTGGAAAAGAGAGAGAGAAAATACTATTTCATTAATGGCAAAAACAACGAAAGAATTAAAAACTATTTTAAAAGATCAATTAAATGGTCAGGTATAAAAGAAATATACAGAATTAAATAGCATTATAATATTATAAATGACCAGTTTGAAAATATATTAAAAAAACTTTCATCCACAGTATCGACAAAGCATAATACAAGTGAGTTATTAATGACAAATGCTATGATCATGTGCATTTCTCCAGAGAATGCCAAATGTCCCCAGGGGGACAAAATCATCCCTAGTTTAGAACAATTGTTCTAGAGCAAACTATTCTGAGAATAAGAATCACCCGGAGGCTTACTAAAAATAGATTCCCAGGCTCCTTCCCTAGAGATTCTGATTTATTGTGCCCAGATTATGGACTTGCAATCTGAATTTTTTAAATGTTCCAGAACTTCTTATTGGTGGAGTTGAGAACTGCTCCATAAGGAATGTTGGCCCAACAGAGGTTTCGTTAAGGGAAACACTGACTGAAACGGCCCACCCTGGACAGGCACCACAGTAACCATTTGCACGAGTTCTCTTAAACAGAAGCTCCTGGTAAGGAACACAGAACTAGCAAGCCACCACCAACTGGAAGAATTCAGGAAAGGTCAAAAGGAGACACCAGTCTGTATGTCCTCCCAACCTCAGAGAATCTTCCTCGCTGGAATCCACCTTGGCTGAGCGATGTGGGCACCACCAGTAAGGACCCTGAGTCAGAACGATGGCCAGAGACGACCCGGAAACTAACCCCATCACCATAAAACCCGAGACTGCGAGACACGTGGCAGAGCAGTACTCCAGGGCTCCCTTACCCCACGGCTCTCCCCGGGCGCCCCTTCCCCATAAAGTCTCCTGCTTTGACAGCACGTGTATCTCCTCGGACAATTCATTTCTGAGTGTTCAACAAGAGCCCGCTCTCGGGCCCTGAAAGGGGTCCCCCTTCCTGCAACAGTTTGACCTGCTCACTTTGTGTTTCAGGAAGATCCTGGAGGCAGCTGGAGGATCAACTGGGTGGGCTGTGGAGGATGTAGAGAAGAGAATAGGAGTTGGAGGCTACTCTGTGTGTGTGTGTGTGTGTGTGTGTGTGTGTGTGTGTGTGTGTGTATGCGGCAGTGGGGGTGGGGTACATTTCAGAGATATCGCTAAGGCAGAATCCGCGAAATTTGTGACTAATTAGATGTAGGGGAGGGGAGAACTTAAGAAAAGGGTGAGTCAACATTTAAAACTTTAAAATTTTGATACCCTTAAGCAAGCGAAAGGACAACACACAAATGGGAAACTATATTTCCAAATTATGTATCTGATAAGAGGCTTGTATTCAGAATATGTAAAGAACACTTACAACCAACAATGAAAAGATAAATAACTCAATTTAGAAATGGGCAGCGCTTCCCTGGTGGCGCAGTGGTTGAGAGTCCGCCTGCCGATGCAGGGGACACGGGTTCGTGCCCTGGTCCGGAAGGATCCCACATGCCACGGAGCGGCTGGGCCCGTGAGCCGTGGCCGCTGAGCCTGTGCTCCGCAGCGGGGAGAGGCCACAACGGTGAGAGGCCCGCGTACCGCCAAAAAAAAAAAAAGGCAAAGGATCTGAGTAGACATTTTTTCAAAGACAATATACAAATGGCCAGCAAGCACATAAAAAGATGCTCAACATCATTAGCCACTAAGAAATGCAAATCAAAACCACAAGATACCACTTCATACTCATAGGGTGGTTATAATCAAGAAGACAGATCAATAATGTGTCGTCAAGGATGTGGAGAACGTGAAACTCACTCATTGCTGATGGGAGTATACAATGGTATAGCCCCTCTGAAAAACAGTCTAGTACTTCTTCAAATGGTTAAACATACAGTTTCCATAATTCCACTCTTAGGTACCTACTCAAGAGAAATGAAAACATGTCTCCAGAAAAGCTTGTATACAAACACTCAGAGTAGCACTATTCATAGGAGGCAAAAAGTGTAAACTCAAATATCCATGAAGTGACGGATAAATAAATGTGGTATATCCATGTAATGAAATATTACTCAGCAACAAAAAGAAATAAAGTATTGATACAACATAGATGAACCACGAAAACATTATGCTAAGTGAAAGATGCCAGTCACAAAAGACCACATATTGTATGACTCCATATTTATGAAGTGTCTAAAACAGGCCAATCTATAGAGACACAAAAAAGATTAGTGGTTGCCTAGGGTTGGGTGGGGGGATTGGGGGAAAAAGGGAGTGACTACTAATGGGTAGAGGGTTTCTTTGGGGGTTATAAAATGTTCTAAAAGTGATTATGGGGATATTGGCACAACTCTGTGAATATGCTAAAAACTACTGAATTGTACCCCTTTTAAAAACTGAATTATAGTTGATTTACAATATTGTGTTAGGTTCAGGTATACAGCAAAGTGATTCAGTTATATATATATTTAAAACTTTTCCATTATAGGTTATTACGAGATATTGAATAAAGTTTCCTGTGCTATACAGTAAATCTTTGTTGCTTATCTATTTTATATATAGTCATGTTATCTGTTGATCCCATCCTCCTAATTTATCCCTCCCACCGCTTCCCTTTTGGTAACCATAAATTTGTTTTCTGTATCTGAGAGTCTGTTTCTGTTTTGTAAATAAGTTCATTTGTATTATTTTTTAGATTCTGCATATAAGTGATATCATGTAATACTTGTCTTTCTCTGAACTGTATCCATTGAATGGGTGAATTCTATGGTATACGTATTAAATCTCAACAAAGTAGTTTTAAAAAAATTTTTTTAAAGAAAGGAAAACGATGAGGTTCTAGCTCTAATAACTATAAATGAGGTGTCACCATTGGCCAAAATTGGGACCACAGGAGGCAAGAATGTGTTTGGGGGAAGAAAATGAACCTTGGATATATTGAATGCCTCTGAGAAGAGACACTGGATACCGTGGTCTGGAGCACAGAAGAGAGGAAGGACTGGAGATAATAATGCAAATTATCATTTATTGAGCATCTATTAGGTAGGTACCTGTGCTGTAAATGTATTGTTTATGTATACACTGCCAATGAGAAGTGTTATATTAATTTAAACACGTCAATGAGAGGGGGCCCTTTAGCTCTCTTACTTCCTGCTGTATCCTGGTTGTTACCAACACAGGCTGGCAGAAAGTCAGCATGCAATGTTCGCTTGATGAGTACAAATGTAGTATCTTTTAACCCACATAACAACCGTTTGAGGTAGGTTTTTGTCCCATTTTACATGATTTGCTTAAGACCACAAAGCTAATTAGTAGCAGCAGTCTGTCTGAATTCCAAATCACTATGCAATACTGTCATCTCTCAGTACAGACTTGGAACTAAAGGGAGCAAAAGAGGCCATGTAAACCTATGCCATGTAAACCATGCAAATTCATAACAAATATACGTGAATACTCAACTGTGTTAGGTGCCAAGGTTAATATAATGATAAACTGGGCAAGAATCTGAATGAAAAGAAATTTAAGATAAAATCCCTAGGAACTTGCTCATATCCTTGCCAGTTCACAAAGCTCTTTCACACATATTATTGCATTAACCGCCCCCCATCAAATCCCTAATAAATACTATTGCCACTCCCATCAGGCTTTTACCCTCCACCTAAACTATATTCTCCAAGGTGATTTCTATGTTGCTAAATGCAACAGTCAATTCTCAGTCCTCTTCACACTTGAACTATCAGCAGCTTTTGATACTTGCTCCTTAACCCACTTTTTCACTTGGCTTCTAAGACACCAAACTCTGTTTTCCTCCAACCTCCTGTTTCCTCCTTCTTGGTCTCCCCTGTGAATTCCTACACTTCTCCGTGAACTCTCAATGTCAGAACCCCCAGGGCTCAGTCCTTGGTCTGCTTTGTACTCACTTCCTGCTCAGTCTCAAGGCTTTAAGTACTATTTATATGATGAATCTCCTGATCTCCATCCTGTTCCCTCTTTCAGTTGCACAAGCCAAAAACCTGAATGTTACCTTTGACTCTTCATTGTCCCCCACTACGTCCCATCTATCAGGAAATTCTGTTGGCTCTACTGGTCCAAGTCACCGCTCTCTCTCACGTGGATGCAGACAGTATCCTCCTAAAAGTTCCTGCTCCTACCCTGTTTGCGCTGTTAGTCCACTCTCAACATGACAGGAAGGATGATCCTTTAAAATCTAAGTCAGATCATGTTACTTTTCTGCTCAAAACCATGCACTGGCTCTACAGTAAAAGCCAATGGCCGCCCCAGGCCCTACGTGAGCAGGTCCTCCCTACCTCCCTAACTTCCTCTCCTATTCTCCCCAGCTCACCTGGCTCTAGGAACACCAATTTCCTGGCCGTTCCTGCCTTGGGGCCCACTGTTCTAACAGTTCTCTCAGTCTGGAATGCTCTTCTCCCAGGTATTCAGGACTACACCCTCATCTCTTACAATTCTATTCAAACCTCACTTTCTCAATGAAGCCTACCTTGACTGCTCTGTTTAACACTGCAACCCACCCTCCCACAGCCTCTACCCTGCTCTACTTTTTCTTCAGTCTATACCACTTACCATCTTCTAACTTACAATATACATACTTATGTTTTTCGTGTCTCCCCCATTAGAATGAAAAATCTATAAAGGTAGTGATCTTTGTTTTGTTTGCTGATGTTTCCCAGACTCAAAAAATTGAGACCCAGAGAGGTTGAGTATTGCTCAATGTCTCTGAGTAACATGTTTGATTAGCAATCTGAACCCTGGCCAAAAACCTAAGTTCCTTTCATATAGTTCTTGTACCCAGTGACAAGAGGGCAGTGAACAGCTGAAAGTACCCCAGGTGGCCCAGGCTGCAAAATTATTCCTAGTACCAGAAGAATCCACCAAACTTTTATAATTCACCATTTCCTCTCCTTATAGTTCTTGTTCTATAATGGCTTCCCATTTCCCACTAAGTAAAGTCAACTACTCAATTTGGCTTCGAAGATCTGTAAAATAATTGACCGTAACACCATCTCTAGTCTCCATTATAACCTGATCTCCAGTCCCCATTATCAGGGATGATGTCCTTGGGCAAAATCCTCTTTTGCTGCATTAGTCCATTGTTTGTATGTATGTTTTTAAAATTAAACTTGAATGCATTTTAAAACCACATTTTGAATACCTTTAGGTCCTGGGCAAGACCCTCCAGTTTACTACTGTCCCCCTTCTTTGGCTTACACTAGGTGTAACTTCACAGAACACTCCTTACCTTGCTCCTGAAGCATCTGTTTGACACCGCATAACATTTCACATTCTGTTCTTCAAACCCCCACACTGCATCTTCCAGCCTCTTTAGGAGAGCAGGAAAATGCTTCTTTTGGTTCCCAGCAGGCTGGGCCGTATGCACTCTTCAGTGCCAAAAACCAATGCCACCTTCTCCTTGAAAACTTCTTTCTGGCCCCTATCTCTCCTCTATAATTAACTGCTTCTTATCCCAAAGCCGTATTTCAAAACACCTTACCTTTACAGTCAGTCACCTCAAAATCTCTCCCCCCAGCGCCACCCGACTAGGGTGAGGATAGTGAGATACTTCAAGCTTAAAATTTAAAGGGGCACCAAAAAGCTCAGTAATCAAGATAAATAATATTTCAATTACTATATATTTTTAAAATTAAATTCATTCACTTTTTTTGGCGGGGCATGTGGGATCTTAGTTCCCCAACCAGGGATCGAACTCTCGCCCCCTGCATTGGAAGCGTGGAATCTTAACCACTGGACCGCCAGGGAAGTCCCTAATACTATATTTTCTTAAACATCAAAATTAGTTCCAAAAAAAAGATTCATGAACAAAACATCAAATATAAAATTAAAGAGGATCCTCAGGACTCGGTCCGCCTCCTACCTGCCGGCCCCATCCGAACCCCTCTTTCACGGTAGGACTGAATATCCTCGAACTCCGATCTTGTACTTCTTGAACTGCACGTGAGCCCGAAGGCCGAGAAACTGCGGGGGAACCATTCTCATCACCCCACGCCCCAGCGTAGTAGCGCGGCCTGCTCCACTCAGCCGGGAAACGGACACGCGCTCTTGGAAACGCTGGGAGCTGGGTGCCTGTGGGGGCGTGTGTGTCGGTGCGTATATATGTGTGTGCGTGTGCCACACGTGTGCACGCGCGCTTCTCTTCTTCCTTCTCTTTCCAAGCCATGGCTCAGGGCGGGGCAGAGTACTGCCTTCGAGTACGCACCCGGACCCTGGACTTTGCGCTTGCAAAGATGGAGTGGGGGCACGAGGTTGCACGTGGGGAGAGCTCGGAATTCCTCTTGCACAACTGGCAGGTGGAGCGCAACTCTTTCTGGCGCCTCAACCCGGGACAGGAACATGGGACACCCTTCGAGGTAGCAGAGGGACCTGAACCTACTGCCCCCGACCCAACACATCACCGCACAACGCCTCGAAACGTCCTCCCGCCGCCAGGAAGAGGAACCCAGGGCGACCGGAGGAAAGGACAGTGGAGGCGGAGAGGGCGGAGGAGCGTCTCCCCTCGCTCCGCCCCGCCTCTTCTCTGGGCCCTAGCCAATCGCTGCGCGCTCCGAGCCCTGGCCCCGCCCCTCACCACGGGCTCCGGCCTGCGGCTCCGCCCCGGCCGGTGATAATTAGGCTGCGGGCGGGGGGTGCCGCGTCAGCGCTAGGAGCCGGCCAATCTGGGAGCTCTCCACGGCGGCCGCGTCACAGGCCGAACAACCAAACAGAAAAGTTTAATAAACAGCAGGCGGAGGGGCTGGTGGCGGCGGCCGGGCCGGGGCGAGCGGGGTTTTGGTGGCCTCACCTGTCCCCATTCACCGGCGGCGACCGGCGGCGGCGGGCAGCGCGTCAGGCGGAGAGAGCCGCCGCCAGGTGAGGACCGCGGCCCACAGGGCCCTGGCGGCCCGGCGCCACCCCTCCCCCTCTCACTCCCTTCCCCCACTCGGTTGAGGCTGAGACGAGGCCCTCCCCCGGCTCTTCCCGGCCCGGGGGAGCCGGAAGCTGAGGGCGGCCGGCGGGCGCAGCAGGTGGTGGGCTGGCCGCTCGCTCGCGGGCCCGGGCCGGGCGTTTGCTGAGGGGCGAGGGGATTCCCGGCCCCGGGGGCAGGGGCCGGGGCGCAGCGGGCCCCCTCGGGCGCGCGCCCTGCGCTCGCGGTCCGGGGCTTACCGCCGGGGGCGGGGGCTGGCGCGCAGAGGTCGGATTCCTACTCCCTGCGGGCCGCGGGGGCCGCTGCGCTCGCCGCTCGCAGCCGGTGCCAAGCAGTTGGCGGGTGAGGGGTCGGAGGGACCTCGGGCACCTTCGGGCGCGTCCCTGTCACCAGCCCCGGTCAAGTTCCCCGCCCCGCGGCTCTGAGCCTGAGTCCTTTTTGAAATGTTTTTCACCTGCCGTGTTTTCAAAAGCCGGCGAGGGGGAAAGTCTAGCAAGTCGGACTAGAAAAGGGGATTGGGGTCGGTCTCTTTTTCCTCTGCTTCTGTTTGGTGGACTCAGGATTTCTGAATTTTCCTCTCAAATAGTATTTTCAAGTTGCCGTCTAGCTACGTAAACAAGTACAGCAGAATATTGTGTTTGAAATAATTTTAACTTTACGTTGAAAGCTTGTGCTAAACCACACGATTAAGGTGCTCTGATGATGTATGTTCACAGCTAGAAGGTCGTTCAACATTGTGAAGAAGTTAAGGGCTCAGGGTTACACACAGACCATTTATGTTTAAAGTTGTTTGGCGGTAAAAACTGGTTAGTTTATAATGGTTTAATGCTCCGAGAAAGAGATTTAAAGTCCTCTTGCAGATCAAATTCGGAATGTGACTTTTTAATGTAAAATCCCGTACACTTTTAAGGTTAGTTATGTAATATTTATATTGCCAATTTTAGGACACTTGCCAAGTTTCCCGTAGTCTAGGGCTTCAGGGGAAAATGTTCTCTTTCTGCAAAATTCCCAAACAGGTTGTCTTTTAACTTTTTTTCTTTAACGTTTTAAAACACATTTAATGAGACAGGGATCGCAAAGGTGTACAGGAGGAGTATTTAGGGGTTGTTGGATTATTATCTCGATTGTAGTGATAATTTCCTGTGAAATTATCACGACAGATCACATTTTACACTTTAAAGTGTGTGCACTTTATTGTATGTCACTTATACCTCCATAAAGCCCTTTTTTAAGAAGCCAAGTATTCAAAGTATATTTGATACCACAAGAGTATGAATACACACAGTGCGGTATAAAGAGATAAAATATAATAAAACTCCTGATTTGCACCCCCAAACCAATAACTGGAACATTACCAAAACTTGCATATGTTTATGAGTTTCTTACCTGTCTTATACCTCTGCCTCTTCTTACTGAGGTAATCATTTCAGTGTAGTGGATTTTGTTTACCATTCTGTTTCATTTTTTAGAAAGTTTCATCACATAACGTTTGTGTGCTCAGTGTGTTTAGTTTGCTTTTCTTTTGAGCTTTATAAAAGTAGTATGCGGCTGTAGTTCAGTCCTTTCATTGCTGTACAATATTGTGTTAATCTTCCATAACTCATGGGACTTCAGATTATGTTTTTGATTTTGTTTTGCTGTCAACAGCTGTGCTTTATGAACATTTGTTTCCTGGCTCCTGGTGCACAGGTGCCAGAGTTTCTTTAGAGTGAATGTAGATTTCATTGGGAAATTTTAGATAGTCAGGAGTAAAAGAGATTGAAATACTAGAAATAAAATAAATGAAAAACTTTAGGATTCTCTTTTATGTTTTAATGGAAGATTCATATCCGTAGTGGTTGGTTCACAGTTTTTGAACATTTGCATGAGAACCCAGGATTTCTGTTGATCTGTATACAATGACTCTTTTCCTTGGAAATCCCGTGGTAAGAAGTCTGGCACTATTTGATACCTCCTTTTTCAGTGCAAAATGTAAACATAGTAGAAAAAAACACTTGATTGGGTATAAAATAAATCACTCTGTGTTCCTCCTTCCCCCTTTGTAGTCTCTGGCAAATTACTTAAAACTTCTCTTGTGCCTTAGTATACTCATGTAAAAGAAACCTGTCCTAAGTTTATCCTTTCAGTTATGCAGACTTTAGTTAAGGGAAGCACATATCGAATGGCAGAGCCTTTAAGGAAAAGGATTAGGACCAAAGTGTATTCTCTGGAATTACATTGAGTGTGTCCTTGGGAACATTTTTGGAGAAAGGTGTGTGGTGAGTATTTACCAGGATATGTTAATCACACATTTAAGTACTTTTTCTTTCCTTTGCCTCAGATTTGGGAGTGCTTTTATTTATCATGCAAACAGCAATGCAAAGACAAATTAGGGAGCAGTATTAACTTCCTGAAAACGGTGTGTAAGTAATATGAGGTTATGTATATCTTTGAATAAGCTGTTTTTTATTTAAAGGCATGAGAGATGGGGTGTGTGTGTGTTTTGAACAGGGTATGCAGCCTGCAGACAAATGTCAGGATGCTTTGTTTTGATAGGGCTATTTTATCGTGTTAAAAAAACAACTCACTTTTGTATTTGATTATAAGGGCATTTTTTTTTTCAAACTTTCAGAAAAGTTACAAAGAATAAATAATCATTAACATTTTGGCAGGTATACCCCCAGTCTTTCTGTTTTTGTGTATTCTTCATATCCTAAACAACTAAATGTTGAATTGTAAACAATACTAGACTGCTTCTATCTTCAAAACTTACCCCAAATATGATCCCTCTCAACATCTTTGTTGTACAAAAGATGGTGGTAGTAGTCACCTAACTGGTACCTTTTCTTCAATCTGTCCCCTACCGTCTACTTGCTTTTCCTGTGCAGAACAATCATTTAAATGTATAAATTAGATTATGTTATTCCCAGACTCAAAACCCTCCACAGCTTTTCAGTACACAAAATAAATTCAAACTTTTTTATACCCTAGACCAGCGATGTCCAATGGAAATATAGTAGGAGTTACAAATGCGAGCCACATAAGAAATTTAAAATTTTCTGATAGCTGCATTTACAAAAAAAAGGGAGAGAAACAGGTGAAATATTTTTTAACCGAAAAATATTATGATTCAACAAGTAATCAATATAAGAAATTATTAATGGGGTATTTTACTTACCTTTTTTCAGACTGTCTTCGCAATTGGTTGTGTATTTTCCACTTCAGGTACTTTTTAGGCTGGCCTTGCTTGTGGCGACAGATTGGATGGTGCTGCTCGAGACTATCAGGCCTGCCAGCTTCATACACTTACATCCTGCCACTCTCCCCTGACTCATGTACCCCCAGTAATACTGGTCTTTTGGGGGGTTCATGAGCATGCCAAGCTTAGTTCTTAAAATTGTTGTTCCTTCTGCCTGGAACACTCAGTTGTGTTTTGTTCAAAAGTCACTCCTTTTGAGATGCCTTCTCAGACCACTTTCCCTGACAACTCTGTTACCCTTCTTCATTTCCTTTTACAACCTAACATCTGAAATGATTTATTTGGTTATTGTCTGTATCCCCTGCTTGAATGTAAACTGTTGGGGGCCACAGGATTTCCTCATGTTTATCATTAGGTCCCCATATATTAAAAATATAATTTTTAAAAGGTGCATACCATTTCATCTTATGAAATACTGTAATTTAACTAGTCACCTGTTGTGTATAACGTGTTACTTTATCCCATTTTCACTATTATAATGTGGTAAAGAACATCTTAAGAGCTAAATCTTACTATGTATTTCTCATTCCTTTATGATTCAGCCTGTCTTAAAATTGCTTAAAGGATATGAACATTCTTTGTCTTTTCATAAATACTGACAAATCTTGTCTTAAAAGTTTGACTAACATTATAGTATGAAGTTGACCAAACCTGTGTAAAGTTTGACTGAAAATATGAGAGAATACACATTTCCTCCATATCTTTACCAAGAAATAGTATTTTCTTTCCTTCTTTTCCTTTCCATAAGATTTATTATTTATTTCTTAGATTAATTAATTATGATAATGAGTAGAGATATAGGTGTTGGACATCTAGTTTGTCTTTGGCTCATTTGGGGTGGTGTTTTATGTTTGCGATACCCTTTTTAGCCTTTTATATATTTAGGATAGCCACTGTTTGACACATACTGCAAACATTTTCCCTGGCTCTTCATTAGTCTTTCATTTGTTTATGATATATATTTTTTAATAATGTAGAAGAGTTTTTACCTTTTAAGAAGTTTAGGTTAATACTTTCCTTTTATATTTAGCTTCTACTTTCATATTTAATGGATTCTCCTACCCAGATAACTGTTTTCTTCTAGTTGTTTTGTGGTTTCATTTTTCATATCTATCTCTCTTCTGTTCATCCAGGATTTATTTTGACATAACATGTGAAGTGAAATAATTGTCCTTATTTTTCCTTAATAGTCAATCAGTTATTTCAGCCCCATTAAAGAAAACTTTTTCTTTTGTCTTCAAATAAAGCTACTTTTGTCATATACTAAATACATATATGTTTGGTTTTTTTTACCTTTTATTCTTTTTAGCTTTTATTCAATATAAATCAGTGCACATGGTTTTAGTAACTGGGAGTAATAATGTGTTTTTATTTTGTTATTGTTAAGTCTTACCATCCCCCTTTTCCCCCCAAATTTTTGGTTGTTGCTTTGTTAGTCCTCGAGTTTTTTAGTTGATTCTTTAGGGTCGTTTTAGTTGATTCTTTAGGTTTTTGGTTTTGAATTTTTAAATTAAAAAAATATTGTGTTATTTCTACACTTAATGTTTTATGTTGTATAATGAAAAGAATTTTAATGCCATTAAGTTTTCCTTTGAGCCTAGTTTTAGCTCTGTTCCTTAAAATTTGACAAGAAATATTTTTATTAAAATCCCTGCAGTTGCAGTTTTCATTCTTTAAACGATTGCTCCATGCTAGTTGGACATTGTGCTAAGTGCTGAGGATACAAGGATGAAAATGACACAGGGTCTTTGCTCTCATGGAGTTTACAGTCTGTTGGAAAAGCTAGGCTATTAACAAACCAATGAGTAAACAGTTTTCAGATTTTGACAAGTGCTGGGAAGGAAAGAAATAGGGTGTTCTGATAGAGATTAGAAGGTGCTAGTTGGATGTCCTGAGATTATAATGTTTAAAGTTAGTGGTGATACTAAAGTGTGTTTGAGGAGTTTTCTTAGCTTCCCCAGTCTGTCAGAACATTAAAAAAATGACACACTGGACTTTTTCTGTAAAAGTTTTTTGTAAAAATTGCCTTGCAGACAGCTTCAAACTCCACCCTACCCCCTCCACCCCGTATCTTCCAGTTGGATTACTGCCTTAACGCTTGTCCTGTATAGAAAATTTGGAACTGTGATTCTGAGTTCTAAGATCAGGAAAGTGCTGGGGGAAGTTTCCCAAGTAAAGGGAACTGCTAGCACAAAGGGGACGAAAAGTACCTGGCTTGATTTAGGATTTGACCGAGATTGGAATGACTGGAGTTTACTGAGTGAAGAGAGTGGGACAGACTTTATTGCAAGACTTATTTCCAAGTGGTAAGGCTGCTTCCACTTCGCCGCCACCTTCCTATCCTATTTATATTCCATGATCCAAATCAGTCGCCTGCAAATAACTTTGTTTTGCTCCTTGATACTTTCTTTCATTATTTCTACTGTATTTTCACTTTTTCCCCATTCAGGATCTTTGCATATGCTGTCCCCGTTTGCTTAATTGTGATTTTCTTGATGAATTAATCCTTAATGCTGGCAAAAGAGGTTAAGTTCTTCTGTTGGCTATATTTAATCTTTTCACATTGGACACATTTGCTTTGTTTTAGCATCTTTTTCTTCTAAAGCTGTGCTTTCCAATCTGGTAGTTACTAGCCATTTGTGACTGTTTATTATTAACTAAAGTTAAATAATATAAAAAATTCATATCCTCAGGCTTACTAGTCACGTTTCAGGTGCTCAGTAACCACATGTGACTAGTGGCTATTATAATGGACAGCAGAGATAAAGAGTCTTTTACAACGATGAAAATTTATCTTAATTTATAAATAATCATGTGGCTGATAGCTACGGTATTTTATTTAAGTTTAAGTAGCCACATCTGGCTATTGAAATATGGCAAGTCTGAATTGAGATGTGCTGTAAGTATGAAATAAGAACTCGATTTCTAGCACAAAAAAGGGACAAGAGGTCAATTTTTAAATTATTGATTACATATTGAAATAATTCATTACTTTTAAAAATGCTTTTACATGTTTTACATTAAATAAAATATTACATTCAATTTAACTTTATTGAAATGTTTTAGCGTGGCCACTAGAAAATGGAAAATAGTATGTGGCTCGCATTGTTTTTTTGCTGGACAGCACTGGTCTAACTCTAGACTGTAAGTTTCTACAATGGAGAGACAGTTCACCATGGCATCCACAGCAGCTAGTGGTGCCCAGCATATAGTAGGTGTTCAAAAAGTTTGATGGATGAATAAACTTTTCAATAGGTAGAGAATGCTCCCTATTCAACTTGTGCTTTTTAAAATTTTTGGTTTTCTTCATGACTAAAATTAAATATGTTTTCCTGTGACTTGAGAAGAGAAGCTTTTCTTTTGATAGCTATATAAAAATTATCCTTATGAAATAATTGCTACGCATCATTCGTCTTTTGGGTTTTTTGGGTTTTTCTGGGTTTTTTTCCCTGGCTTAGGCTGCTAAAGAAAGGGGAATTTAAAGTCTGCCAATCTGTTTTCTTTCATTTTTCTATATCTATTGTGTGTTATTTGGCACATGAAAATTTATGACTATTAAATCTAAATAATTGAGGATTATGAATGCTTTTTCCTTTACTTATACTTCGGTCTCAATACTATGATCTCTGTTCCTTTTTAATTTACTTTATTGGTAACCTGTTTATTCCTTTAGATTTAAAGCAATTTACTGTCTTATAAAAGACATCAGCTTGGTTTATGCTTTCTAATCTGTTTATTTTCTTAATGTTTCCTTTGTGTTTAGTATTTTGCTGAATGGGCCATCACCACCCTCCCTCTCTCCCCAATTCTCACCTTGTATTCTTTTCCCTTAACGAGTTAGAAGGTAGTCATCAGGAGTTGCAAACTCAAATACATACCTCACTTCTGTAGACACCATGTATTTGTCAGGGAAATATTTCTTAATTTTTTTCTTCCTCCGTTAGTTGGTGTTTTTCAGACTTTATCCTTAGTGACCCTAGTCATGTTTTTGCTAATGTCAGGGTGGTCCTTTCACCTACTACTGCCTTAACTACCTGTATTTATATTTTATATTATATATAAAGTATATTTTATATTATACCTGTAATTATATTTATATAGCACCCAGGGATACTACTGCCAAGGATTAATTTCTGTTGTAGGAAGAATAGTTTGAGCTATTCTCAGTGCTTAAAAATTCTGTGGAAGTTTTCACCCTGCTCTGTTTGTACCAAAAGTTGTTCCTAATAGTCTAGGTATTGATTCTTTATATAGGGTCTTTTTAATCAAAAGTGAAATGAGACCAAGTTGTTCAGTGGCTTGTGCTCTTCTAAATTGTTTTCAGTTGATAGGTTTGGGAAAACCTCTGAACTCCCACAAAGAATATACAATACGTCCTTTGAATACTTGATGTTCAAAAAGTGATATTGTCACATGCAATCTGGGAGCCTTGAAGCTTTTGCAGCCTCCCTGTTCCTATGAAGCAATATTGTTTTCAAATAATCTCGGTTGTGGTAATGCTTTCTTTTCATTTATTTTTGCTGTTGTTTTCTTCTACTATGGATTTAGGAGAGGAATAAAATACCCTTAATTTTAACCTGTAAGCCACCTAAAATGATATTTATCAACTTGAAGTTCTTTCAAGTAGGTCCTGGAGATCTTTGAACAATCTGGAATAGCTAAGTCTATATTTCTCTTTTCTGTTGGTTATAGATTGAGAGTGGTTTTGGTGTTAAATTAGTGTATGTTCTATGCGTTTGTTTTACACAGATAATTAACTTCAATGTGAAAATCTGGCGTTAGAACAAAGGTTCTTTTGGTTCCCATAACTGTCTACTAATTTTATGCTTGGCACATTTTAAGATTAAAATATTTGCCATCTTTTTTTCTATAACCCTGTAAAATTTTGGCCATCTAAAACTTGTTTTATGATTAACTCAAGTTCTGTGCTGTAACTCAAATTATGTATTTTTTCTATTGTTTGTTCCTGTACCTCTTCTGCTTCCAGTGTCCTTTTGCAAGTGTTCACACAGTGGGAAGAAAACCTGAACTTGACTCGTGAAGTACTGGGCATTCACAGCCATGAATCCTTGCAAAGGATTTTGGGACTAGACCTCTGTGAATTGGCTCTTTCAATTTGTCCACTTAAAAGGCATAATAGATTATGCAGCTGTTTGGGCTTCTGCAGGGTATTACTCCATATTCATGTCTAGTTGCAATTATGTGAATTTTCAGTTTCTTACAAAGGCTTCTCTTTGTATTCAAAACAAGTTTGTTGGCTTTATGTTGTTCTAATATATGAATTTTCTTTGAGGAAAAATGCTTGAAAGGTTTTTAACTTAGAAAACTAAATTCAAATTTAAAATTATATAAACTTACTGAATATGTTTTAAGAAGGAGCTACGCTAATTTGCTTTAATTTTGAATGTGTTTTTATAAATCAGTCAATTTTTGGTAGAGCTTAATATTATTTAAATGTCATTCAATCAGATAATGATTAATGTCAGAGTAGTAGTTAATGGGTCAAGCTCCTAAAAACACACAGTTCTAATTAAAATAAACATAATAAAATACAGCAAATTTAGTAATGTACAAAGTGACTGTAGGTCTTTTTTGTTGAAAAATCAGAATCTCTGTAGTAAAAATAACATTTAACATAACTTACTGTTTTAAGAGGTGTATGTATACCCTTCAGCTGTACCTTAGGGTTTCCATGCCACGTTAAAGTAATACTTAAGTAGGGTACAAAATAGTGTCCAACCATCTCTTAAAAAAATAATAATGATTTTTTAAAAAACCAGCTTAAACCATTCCAAACTTTATACCTGAACATGTTCATTAGAACAAGTTGCCTTCTCCTTTTATAGATATCCATTTGCAGTGGATAAGCATTATCCTTGCAAAAACGCACAATGTCAGACCTGTAAATGTGGTAATATAGAAATAATGTTTCTGCCTCATTTTTCTTCAGTTTCAAATAGAATTATCAGTCTGATGTCACTGAAAATTTCATTCTATTCTTGTGATACTGAGAACATAAGTATCAGTGAATTTGATAGCTTAGAAATGAAATTTTTGCATTCAGTGTTTTAGTGCTATGTATTTTCACTTAAGATGTGGTTTTATGTTTAAGTCGTAGAGAAAAGACTGTTTTGTTCTTATTAGCAAAATTTTGCAATGGATTTTCTGTTGCCGTTTTAAAATTTTCATACAAAATGTGAACTGTATTGAAAAAGGAGTCTTTATAAAGCATAACTTCACCTTCAGGCTCTGTAAAAAATATCAAATGATTTAGCTTAAAAGCATTGTATTTTAAACAGTTGGTTGCTGAACTGCAAATTAATGCTGCATCTGTGAGATTTTCATTTCTGTTACTTGGTTTATTTATTTTTTACCTAGACAAAAGAGTAAGCAAATAGTATGTGATGGGAAAACTGAAACATTACCTACTGTTCCTTTAAGAAACCAGCTTATCCAGGGGGTTTTAGAGTGTTTACCTAACCTGCTAGCAAGGAAAAGTTCTTTAAAATAATGGATATTAGCTGTATCCAATCACAATTATCAGTTTCACTAACAGGGAGGAGATTTTACTCTTCAGCCACTAAAATTGGAGAAGGTGGAGCTTGGTATTCAGGTTTGGTTGCTTTGGAGTACAGCTTCAAGTGAAGTTAATCTGAGGTGAAGCAAACAGAAAATTGTGGAGGTTTTGTTGGTAGGATTTTTGTTCTAATCTTTTAATGATCCTTTATTTTACACTTTTGCTCCTTTATGCTTCTGTGTATGTTAGGTTTTGTCATTGTTGCTATTTTCTGATGCAAACTGAACATTAAAATTAAGCAGGGAAGCAGAACAAAAGGGCTGTTTGGACAGGAAATAGGTGTTCAGAGAATCAAACTTGACTTTCTTTATCATTACTTTGAGTTCAGAATTTAAGTGTCATTAAAAAATACTTGAATAAAAATCATCTCCAGTAACAGGCTTTTCTCTTGGATTGGATGTTTGAGGAGTCATTTGTCAGTTTTTGTAAATGACATCTTGAGGAGGTCTATTTGATATGTCATTTTCCTTGAACTTAAAATGTTATTAAGTTGCTAAAAGATATATGTGGTAGGGTTAAGTTGGTCCTTTTTAAAGAATTGAAATGCCAGCTGTTTAATTTTTTTTTTTATCCCCCAGCATACCTCCCCTTTTTTAAAACTTCAGTATACTTTAAATCTAGCAATATTGTTGGCATTTTTAATATGCTTATAATTTTAGTTTTGTTTTTTAAAAGATCATGGATTCATTTTATATAGAACAAGGTAAAAACTTTCTCCTTCCTTCAAACTTCATTTCTTTCAAAGGTGGACGTAAAGTAATTGACACCCTTTTGAAACAGGAAATGGATGGATTTCTATTTTTCAGAGGTATAGGTAGACTACCAAAACTTAAAAAAAAGTATCTATGAATCTAGTGACATTTCTTACTTATGAAATAATTGTAGTATGTTTCAGTACCAGAAGTTTCCTTTAGAGGCTCATGTCTTTGTATTGTTGCTCTTTGATCGCATAGAAATTAAGGTATAGAATAATTTGAATAATCAGTATACTTGTATTTGCTATGCTTCTTCTTCCAGATCATGTAAAAGTTTTTAAATTAATGCTTTTCTGCTCTATCTATTGCATAAGCAATACTATAGTAATAATAAAATCAAGAAAAGTCACCCAGATATCCACAAGATCATCATGAGGTGGTCTTATTTTTTCCCCCTCTTCTATTCTGCACCTTACCATATTCTTTTATTTCCCCCCTCATTGTAAATAAAGGCAGTTTTATGTTTTTTCGTTAAACTATATCATGTATTGTTAAAATTGTTTTCATTTCATTTGCTATATAATTCTCTTAGGTTAATGGGACCTTAATTTACCTAGTCTTTTACCTGTTTTACGTTTAGATTGTTCCTAATTTTTCACCATTTTAAACGGTATTGCGTTGAACAAACCTCTTTGTGTACATTTTAGAATACTTTCCTCTTTATTTCTTTTGGAAAAATCCCCTGGAGTGGGCTTACCTAGATCAAAGGATATAAACACTTCAGTAGCCAAATTGCCTTTCGAAAAGGTTATTCCAATTTATATTGCCACCAGAAGAATGTGCTTCAAAAATTTCTCTAATGGGTAGACCCTGAAGTGTTCTCATTAAAGTGTGCCTCTGAAGCTCTCTGACTTGTTGATTAGTTTTTGCCTAAACTAATAGCCTATTTTAAATTCCATTTTCCAAGATGTAGATGGATCTAAATCCATTCTCTGGACATTAAGATCAGCTGAAGGAAATTGGGAGCATTTTTACCCACTTAAGTGAGTAATTATATCTTTGTTGGTTAATATTGTTATGTATTGCTTCATTTAAGTAGAGGGCTTAATGTTTTACATTGGCATTGTTGTTCCCGCCAGCTTTCCTCAGTACATGTTTCTTTGGTAAGCACATACCAGAAGAAGTATTTTCTTTTAAGAAAGTACATCAGAAACATTTTTTTGAGAGGGGGCGGTAGTATTTGACTTAACTCTGAACAGGTATGAATAGCACATTTCTGATTTTTTAAGTACAATATAGAAACAATTAGTGTGTATAGATCAAGGTTTTAAGATGATATATTACACCTTTCCAGTATTTCACAGGCTTTCAATTGAAGGTAAAATGACTACACACACGTAGTGTGTTACTAGTCCTATGTTGTTTCCGTTTGTCTGTAAGAGCATTCTCCATTTGACAATAACTTCTGCATTATGTATGTACTCTTGCCAGCTAGTCTGTTAAATAGAATAGGCTATAATTGTTCAGGATAGGAACTTGTTAACTAATGCACCAGAATAAACTTAAAAAGTTGTTTTAAAGCAAAATTCTGTAAGACGTTTAAAAATTCTAATTTTAATTTATAAATGGGAGCCAGTATTAAGTCATGAGTTAAGCTCTAACTCACTGATGGAACCAGTAGTTGAGCATGTATGTATAATCTTGAATTAAATAGTCTAGCTCATTTTGCAATTTAAGTAATTTATTTTCTGTAAATTTTTGCTGATAAATTTAGTATCTCTAATTTTCAGAGCTAACGTTGGTATGTTGGTCACTTTGTTTGTTACAGGGGGAAGTGTTGTTTGTTTGTTTGTTTTTCTTTTAATGCCTATTTTGTTTTTCATGGCTTAAGAGTTTGATTTTTCCAGATACTTTGGTTTTCTTAACATTTGGAATAGAAGAGAAAAAACTTAAAACTCATCACTTTTAATTAATAAATAATTGTTGCAAAATACATTTTCTCTGCATTTAAATTTGCTAGATGTGTCAGAATTTTATACAGATAATCTAAATACTGTATTCATGAGTAGAACAATTGTTTAAGTTTCACCTGAATATTTAAAATTTATGTTGGTGCTTAAATATTTATATCATATTTCTTTTGTTCTGAATTTGAGAAGATGCATTTAATTTTCTTCTTAAGAGATTCATCTTATTGCTGCCAGATAGAGATGAAGGTACTTGTAAATATAACAATTTTAGTGAAAGTCATTCAAATTTGGCTGTAGATTACATTTTGATGGGTACCCCACATAAAGGTTTACCTACTCCTCTAGTACTCTGGTAACATTAGAACCTTGAGAACAGATAATCTTTAATTGTTTCTCTACTGTACTGGTCTCTGGTTGCAGAACTAGGGAGTATCCTTTTTAGTACACTAGTTTCATTCGAAGTGTAGAAGCCAGTTCTCTAGAGGGAGAAGAATCTCTAAATGACCTAATATTGAGGCAAGATAACAATAGTGATAACCCTATTTTATTCTTTTAGAATGGAGAAAAAAAGTGATCTAGAGGGGAGATATTAAATGCATTCAAAGTCTCTATTGTTCATCTCCATTCAAGGGGAATACAGTGATTTTTCATTTTCTTAATGACATAAGGAAAAAGGTTAAGGGGCAGCAAGTTGGTAAAACTTGAAAGAGCCTAGAAACCGTGGCTTAGTAATTACAAGGTCTCTTTGTTCTGTGTAATAGGGGGACTTTACAGTTTTGCAATGTTTTTCCTGTATGGCTTCTTTATAAAAGTAGGTAAATGTTTTAGGAGGGTTTTTTTGTTTTTGTTTTTAAATAACTTAGGAATGCTTATTTATTAACTGATGTGTATATTAACCTGTTTGGCTGAATCTGATTTTCTGCATTTGTATGTCATTAGGAAAAAAAAAGAACTCAAAACATTATTGTGGCTAGTAATGTTATGGTAGAAGGGAACAGATCCATCTATCTCTCTATACCTTTTTTTTCCCCTCCCCAAATAAGCATCTTGGGTACTTCCCCTACTCCCATGTTTTTTTGTTTGTTTGTTTTTTTGGTCAGTACTTGATTTCTTAGCAAAATTTAGCACTACTGACTACTCTTTATTTCTTGAAACTCCTCCCATAAGTTTAATGATATGCCTGGGCTTCCTTCTGTTTGTGATCTCTGTCCTTGCAAATGTTTCCTCTTTACAACCATTAAGTATTGGAATTTTGTAGGATTCTGACCTTAACACTTTTCTCTATATACTTTTTGGGTAATCTCCAGTCCCATATCTTCAGTTAACATCCTGTATATATTAACAATTCTGAGATAGGCATCATGAATAGTTTTTTTGTTTGCACTTGAGACCTCTGTTCACCCAGCTCATGAATATTTCTTCCATACCTGTGTTAAACTCAACAAAGCTAAACTTACCTGCTTATTTTGTCCTCCCCAGCAGCATCCCTCAAGCCCTTTTTTCCCTCCTCTCACAATAAGTGGGTATTACTATCCATGCCAGAACCCAGGTGTCATTCTGATTCTTCCTTTTCTTCATCCCCAGTTAGCCACAACTTCCTATTGATTTTAAACCCATAGTACCTCTAGGATCCATCCTTCTTTTTCTTCACCATCTTAGCACACGTCATGCTGTGGTTTCTCAGATTACTAAAACAGCATCCTGACTGATCTTCACTTCCAGTTTTGGCTCTCTATAATACATTCTTCACTATGCATTCACATATGTCTCTCTGCTTAAAATTCTTTAGTGATTTCTTATTGCCCTTTGAACTTTCTTAACTACCAGCTAATTCTGTGCTAAGTATTCTCTGAGGTTGTCACCAAACAATCTTAAGAGGGGAAGTATTGTTACCTTCATTTAACAAGTGAGATGATTTAATGAGAACCTACTGTATAGCACAGGGAACTCAGTGCTCTGTGGTGACCTAAATGTGAAGGAACTCTAAAAAAGAAGGGGGTATACGTATACGTATAGCTGATTCACTTTGCTGTTATATAGAAACTAACACAACATTGTAAAGTAACTGTACTCCAATAAAAATTAATTAAAAACACAAGTGAGATGATTTAGAAATGCTTGCTGATTTGTCCAGGGTTGCCTTAGCTGGTGAGTGGCTAGCATACTTTGAACTGAAGTTTGCCACATCAGACTCCTTCCTCTTAACCACCCAGCCATGTGCCTTCCTAAGCTAACCCTTACTTACTTCTCCATCTTTTTTCCCCACACCATTCCGAACTATTTGCAGTCCCTCCTTCTAAGACATACTCAAAACTTGTTGCCTGAGGGACTTCCCTGGCCATCCAGTGGTCAGGGCTCTGCGCTTCCACTGCAGGGGGATACAGGTTCGATCGCTGATAGGGAAACTACGATCCCACACGCTGCTCGGTGCGACCTAAAAAACAAAAACTTGTTGCCTGAGCCTAAAGTTGCTTTAAGGAAAACAAACATTTTCAAAGAAGAATTCCTGACAATTTTTTGGAACACTCCAAAAAGATACGACATTTTAGCATCCCTAGAATGTAAGAAGATAAAAGAATGAGACATAGGAAAAATAAAAGTAGTTTTCCATATGGGGTTAGTTTTGAATTTCAAAGCTGTTGAATTCCTCACATTTAATAAAAGCTTGAGACCTAGTTGTGTAAGAGGAAGATTAGGGAAAGTGTGAAAGCACTTTATCTGAGCTATTTGAAATGCTAATGACCTCCTTAAATAGCTGTTAGCCAGGACGTTGTGTTCATTTTTTCATCCAGGTGTATAAAGAATCTACCTGTGAACACAAGTCATATGAGGTACTGAGTAACTTATAGGTAGGGAAGTAGGCTCCATATATTTGTTTATATATCAAGTATATCATCAAAAAAGTTAAATATTGCAGTGAATCTTGCCTAGAAAGAAAATTGAGATAAACTGAGAAATAGTTGACTTGGAATCATTTTCATTTCAGTTATTTTATTTCTTTCCTCTCTCTCTCTCCACCGTCTCCCTCCAACATATTTTAAGGCAAAAGGACCTCCCCTGGACCAAAAAACCCCAAGAACCTTTTAAATCTATAGCTTTTAAAGAAACTTGGTGTTAAAAGAAAAAGAGCAAGTAGATAGAGGTTTTGTAAATATAGGTAAGTAATAGTCTCTTTGAAGGGTTTGATTTCTTAACTATAGTTGGGAATTAATGTAATTATAAATTTTTAATAAAAATCCATGGTTGCCCATTATAAAAACAGAAGTTTTTGTTTTTACCATTAAAGTATTTTAGAAGTGGAAAATGCCATACTACTCTCAAGTTTTAATTTGGTATATTTTACTATCCAGAGTAATCTTTTGCTTTTTTTTAAATAATAAAATCAACTAACAGCTCATTTAATAGATGTTAATTGTTATAATACATTCGTATAATAATAATAAAACAGAAGAAATTTGAAAATAATGTATTACTTAGCTTTGATAAATAAGAATACACAGTTATTTCTCTTAAATGTTTAGATAGTTACTTAAAATATATAATGTACCCCTTCTGAATGAGAACCAAATCTTGATAGCTATAGAACTTTATAAAATACATTCACTTTTAATAGGAAAAATAAGTCTTGGCAGATTAAAGTGGAAACCTACACTGAAAAGGTCTCATTAATTGCCTAAAATAATTGTTACAGTAAGCCAGTTCTTAGCTGTATGCATAGAGGCTAGTTGGTTGTCAAACCCAGTTGACTAGTCAGGTGAGTTTACAAAGTGCTAAAAGACTGGTCCTTCTCTGAAGGATTCCTATCTTATAAGTCAGTATTGTATATTACTGAGTGCCAAATTGTGGTTTGTTAAAAATGATTGCTGTAGGAGACAGAGTCAAGATGGCATACTAGGAGGATGCAGAATTTGTGTCTCCTCACAACTAGGACACCTACCAGGCACTGGTGGGGGACCATGGGCACCTAAGGGGACAGGAGGAACCCCCAGTGACTGGCTTGCAGGATCTTGGTTCCCAGGCCAGAGGTCGGGCCCGAGCTCCTGTGGTGGGAGCTCCAAGTCCAAACAGCTGGACTAACAGAGAACCTCAGACCCCAGGGAATATCAATCGGAGTGAGGCCTCCCAGAGGTCCTCATCTCAGCACCAAGACCCAGTTCTATCCAACTGTCTGCAAACTCCAGTGTTGGACATCTCAGGCCAAACAACCAGTGAGGCAGGAATACAGCACCACCTATTTAAAACAAAAACAAAAGAAACAAAAAAAATTGTCACATACAGTGGAACAAGGTAGAAACCTACAAGACCAAATAAATGAATAAATAGGCAACCTACCTGAAAAAGAATTCAGAGTAATGATAGTAAAGATGATCCAAAATCTGGGAAACAGAATGGAGAAAATACAAGAAACATTTAACAAGGATCTAGGAGAACTAAAGAGCAAACAAACAGTGATGAACAACACAGTTACTGAAATTAAAAATATTCTAGGGCTTCCCTGGTGGCGCAGTGGTTGAGAGTCCGCCTGCTGATGCAGGGGACACGGGTTCATGCCCTGGTTGGGGAAGATCCCACATGCCGCGGAGCGGCTAGGCCCGTGAGCCATGGCCGCTGAGCCTGCGCATTCCGGAGCCTGTGCTCTGCAATGAGAGAGGCCACAACAGTGACAGGCCGGCGTACCGCAAAAAAAAAAAAAAAAAAAAACCAACTCTAGAAGGAATCAATAACAATAACTGAGGCAAAAGACCAGATAAGTGAGCTGGAAGATAAAATGATGGAAATAACTGCCAGGGAGCAGAGTAAAGAAAAATGAGTGAAAATAATTGAGGACAGTCTGAGAGACCCCTGGGACTACATTAAATGCACCAACATTCAAATTATAGGGGTCCCAGAAGAAGAAGAGAAAAAGAGAGGGTCTGAGACAATATTTGAAGAGATTGTAGTCGAAAACTTCCCTAATATGGGAAAGGAAATAGTCAAGTCCAGGAAGCACAGAGAGTACCATACAGGATAAACCCAAAGAGAAACACGCCGAGACACATATTAAAGTATCAAAGATTAAATACAAAGAAAAAATGCTGAAAGCAGCAAGGGAAAAGGAACAAATAACATACAAGGGAATCCCCATAAGGTTAACAGCTGATTTTTCAGCAGAAACTCTGCAAGCCAGAAGGGAATGGCAGGACATATTTAAAGTGATGAAAGGGGAGAACCTACAACCAGGATTACTCTACCCAGCAAGGATCTCACTCCGATTTGACAGAGAAATCAAAGGCTTTACAGACAAGCAAAAACTAAGAGAATTCAGCAACACCAAACCAGCTTTACAACAAATCCTAAAGGAACTTCTTTAAGTGGAAACACAAGAGAAGAAAAAGACCCACAAAAACAAACCCAAATCAGTTAACAAAATGGTAATAGGAGCATACGTATCAATAATCACCTTGAATGTAAATGTATTAAATGCTCCAACCAAAAGACACAGACTGGCTGAATGGATACAGAAACAAGACCCTTATATGCTGTCTACAAGAAACCCACTTCAGACCTAGGGACACATACAGACTGAAAGTGAGGGGATAGAAATTTCCATGCAAATGGAAATCACAAGAAAGCTGGAGTAGCAATACTCATATCCCATATAATAGACTTTAAAATAAAGACTATTAAAACATATAAGGTAGGACAGTACATAATGATTAAGGGATCAATCCAAGAAGAAAACATAACAATTATAAATATTTCTGCCCCCAACACAGGAGCACCTCAATACATAAGGCAAATGCTAACAGCCATAAAAGGAGAAATTGACAGTAACACAATAATAGTAGGGGACTTTAACACCCCACTTAAACCAATAAACAGATCATCCAGACAGAATATAAATAAGGAAACACAAGCTTTAAATGACACAATACACCAGATAGAGTTAATTGATGTTTTTAGGACATTCCACCCAAAAGCAGAAGAATACACTTTCTTCTCAAGTGTTCATGGAACATTGTCCAGGATAGAGACCCATATCTTGGGTCACAAATCAAGCCTTGGTAAATTTAAGAAAACTGAAATCGTATCAAGTATCTTTTCCGACCACAATGCTATGAGACTAGATAATCAGTTACAAGAAAAGAACTATAAAAAATACAGACACATGGAGGCCAAACAATATACTACTAAATAACCAAGAGCTCACTGAAGAAATCAAAGAGGAAATCAAAAAATACCTAGAAACAAATACAATGGAAACACGACGACCCAAAACCTATGGGATGCAGCAAAAGCAATTCTAAGAGGGACGTTCATAGCTATACAATTCTACCTCAAGAAACAAGAAACATCTCAAACAACCTAACTTTACACCTAAAGCAATTAGAGAAAGAAGAACAGAAAAATAACCCCAAACTTAGTGGAAGGAAAGAAATTATAAAGATCAGATCAGAAATGAATGAAAAAGAAATGACGGAAACAGTAGCAAAGAACGATAAAACTAAAAGCTGATTCTTTGAGAAGATAAACAAAATTGGTAAATCATTAGCCAGACTCATCAAGAAAAAAAGAAGACTCAAATCAACAGAATTAGAAATGAGAAAGAACAACCGACACTGCAGAAATACAAAGGATCATGAGAGATTACTACCAGCAACTCTGTGCCAATAAAATGGACAACCTGGAAGAAATGGACAAATTCTTAGAAAAGCACAACCTTCTGAGATGGAACCAGGAAGAAATAGAAACTATAAACAGAGCAATAACAAGCACTGAAATTGAAACTGTGATTAAAAATCTTCCAACACACAAAAGCCCAGGACCAGACGGCTTCACAGGCGAATTCTATCAAACATTTAGAGAAGAGCTAATACCTATTCTTCTCAAACTCTTGCAAAATATAGCGGAGGGAGGAACACTCCCAAACTAATTCTACGAGGTCACCATCACCCTGATGCGAAAACCAGACAAAGATGTCACAAAACAAGAAAACTACAGGCCAGTATCTCTGATGAACATAGGTGAAAAAATCCTCAACAAAATACTAGCAAACAGAATCCAACAGCACATTAAAAGGATCACACACCATGATCAGGTGGGGTTTATCCCAGGAATGCAAGGATTCTTCAATATATGCAAATCAGTCAATGTGATAAACCAGATTAACAAATTGAAGGATAAAAACCATATAATAATCTCAATAGATGCAGAAAAAGCTTTTGACAAAATTCAACACCCATTTATGATAAAAATCTCCAGAAGTAGGCATACTGGGAACCTACCTGAACATAATAAAGGCCATATATGACAAGCCCACAGACAACATCATTCTCAATGGTGAAAAACTGAAACCATTTCCTCTAAGATCAGGAACAAGACAAGGTTGCCCACTCTCACCACTGTTATTCAACATAGTTTTGGAAGTTTTAGCCACAGCAATCAGAGAAGAAAAAAATAAAAGGAATCCAAATTGGAAAAGAAGTAAAACTGTCACTGTTTGCAGATGACACAATACTATACATAGAGTATCCTAAAGATGCTACCAGAAAACTACTAGAGCTAATCAATGAATTTGGTAGAGTAGCAGGATACAAAATTAATGCACAGAAATTTCTTGCATTTCTATACACTAATGATGAAAAATCTGAAAGGGAAATTAAGGAAACACTCCCATTTACCATTGCAACAAAAAGAATAAAATACCTAGGAATAAACCTACCTAAGGAGAAAAAAGACTTGTATGCAGAAAAGTGTAAGACACTGATGAAAGAAATTAAAGATGATACAGACAGATGGAGAGATATACTATGTTCTTGGATTGGAAGAATCAACATTGTGAAGATGACTGTACTACCCAGATTCAATGCAATCCCTATCAAACTACCAATGGCATTTTTCACAGAACTAGAACAAAAAATTGCACAACTTGTATGGAAACACAAAAGACCCTGAATAGCCGACACAGTCTTGAGAAAGAAAAACTGAGTTGGAGGAATCAGGCTCCCGGACTTCAGACTATACTACAAAGCTACAGTAATTAAGACAGTATGGTATAGGCACAAAAGCAGAAATACAGATCAGTGGAACAGGATAGAAAGCCCAGAGATAAAGCCACACACAAATGGTCACCTTATCTTTGATAAAGGAGGCAAGAGTATACAATGGAGAAAAGATAGCCTCTTCAATAAGTGGTGCTGGGAAAATTGGACAGCTACATGTAAAAGAATGAAGCTAGAACACTTCCTAACACCATACATAAAAATAAACTTAAAATGGATTAAAGGCCTAAATGTAAGACCAGACACTATAAAATTCTTAGAGGAAAGCATAGGCAGAGCATGCTGACATAAATCACAGCAAGATCCTTTTTGACCCACCTCCTAGAGAAATGGAAATGAAAACAAAAATAAACAAATGAGACCTAATGAAACTTAAAAGCTTTTGAACAGCCAAGGAAACCATAAAGAAGATGAAAAGACAACCTTCAGAATGGGAGATAATATTTGCATACAAAGCTACTGACAAAAGATTATCCAAAATATACAAGCAGCTCATGCAGCTCAATATCAAAAAGACAGACAGCTCATTCCAAAAATGGGCTGAAGACCTAAACAGATATTTCTCCAAAGAAGATATACAGATTGCCAACAAACACATGAAAGGATACTCAACATCACTAATCATTAGAGAAATGCAAATTAAAACTGCAATGAGGTATCACCTCACACCAGTCAGAATGCCCATCATCAGAAACTCTACAAACAATAAATGCTGGAGAGGGTGTGGAGAAAAGGGAACCCTCTTGCACTGTTGTAAAGTGGTACAGCCACTATGGAGAACAGTATGGAGGTTCCTTAGAAAACTAAAAATAGAACAACCATATGACCCAGCAATTCCGCTACTGGGCATATACCCTGAGAAAATCATAATTCGAAAAGAGTCATGTACCACAGTGTTCAGGCAACACTATTTACAATAGCCAGGACAAGGAAGCAACCTAAGTGTCCATCAACAGTTGAATGGATAAGGGAGATGTGGCACATATATACAATGGAATATTACTCAGCCACAAAAAGAAGTGAAATTGAGTTATTGTAGCGAGGTGGATGGACCTAGAGTCTGTCATACAGAATGAGGTAAGTCAGAAAGAGAAAAAGGAATACCATATGCGAGCACAAATATGTGGAATATAAAAAAAGAAAAATGGCTTTGATGAACCTAAGGGCAGGACAGGAATAAAGACACAGACATAGAGAATGGACTTGAGGACACAGGGAGGGGGAAGGGTAAGCTGGGACGAAGTGAGAGAGTAGCACTGACCTGTATACACTACCAAATGTAAAATAGATACCTAGTGGGAAGCAGCTGCATAGCACAGGAAGATCAGCTCGGTGCTTTGCGACCACCTAGAGGGGTGGGATAGGGAGGGTGGGAGGGAGACGCAAGAGTGAGGGATATGGAGATATGCATATAGCTGATTCACTTTGTTATGCTGCAGAAACTAACAACACCGTAAAGCAATTATACTCCAATAAATATGTTTAAAAAAAATGATTGTTGAAGGTTGTATATGTTTGAGTCTGCCCAGGTGATGCAGTGCTGCTACCAACTTTTTAAAAATTTAATATAATTTTATTTTGGATATAGAGCAAAAGCTTTAATTCTGTTCACCTGGAAAGGGACCACCCCAAAATGGTAAAGCAGGAAGAGTAGTAGAGGGACATGCTCCCTTCCACATTTTCCTGGTTCAGCAGGTTCTATGTAATTTTCCACTTGCCCAGGAAGCTCCAACTTCATGGGATTCTTCAGGTGATGAAGAGGCATGGCAAATACACTCTGTATGTGAGAATGACGCGACTGTGAGCAGTGGTGAACTATCGAAAGCTTCTATGCAGAGAAGTGGTGACAACAATGTTAAAGAGGATTAATTTAATAATTACAACACATATACTGAACATTGTATCAGACAGTTTACCTTTTTTTTAGTTTTAATATTTAAGAGCAGTTTTAGGTTCACAGCAAAATTAAGAGGAAGGTACAGAGATTTCCTGTGTATCACCTGTGTCCCCACACATGCATAGCCTACCCCATTATCAACATTCCTCACTGGAATGGTACATTTGTTAAAAATGATGAACCTGCATTGACACATCATTATCACCCAAAGCTCATAGTTTACTTTAGAGTTCACTCGTTGTTATATATTCTGTAGATTTGGGCAAACATACAAGGAGATGTATGCATCACTATAGTATCATAAGAGTTTTTTCACTGCCCTAAAAATCCTTTATATTCCTCTTGTTTAACCCTTCCCTCTCCTCTTCTGCCCCTGACAACACTGATCTTTTTACTGTCTCCAAAGTTTTACCTTTTTCAGGATGTCATATAGTTGGAAGCACACCATATGTAGCATTTTCAGTTTGGCTTTTTCTCTTAGTAATACGCATTAAGCTTCCTTCATGTCTTTTCATGGCTTGCTATCTTATTTCTTTTTGGCACTGAATAATATTCCATTGTGTGGTTGTACCACAGTGTATTAATCCATTTCCCTACTGAAAGACATCTCAGTTGCTTCAGATACTTAACTCTTCACAGAATATTCCTTTGTCACCTGCCCTAACTGAAGCTTTCCCAAAGACCGCCACTTTCCTGTGGTCTTCTCAAGCGGTGGCTGTTGATTCTTGTTAAAAGGGGAGTGAGGTCTGTGTTTTCTAACTCCCTTTGTCAAACCATTGCTCTTCCAAGCAGAAATCCTGTGATCCTTCTAATATGACTGTTTCTCCTGTCCATTGTCTCATCTATATCATCTTCATGTTTATTGAGGATTTTGGCACCTGATTTAAGTTCTTTTTTCTCCTGTTTAGCCATCCAAGTGACTTTCCACTTCTGTGAATTCAGGGATTTTGGTTTTTTTAATGTATTCTTTTTTTTTTTAATGTATTCTTTTATCCTCAGTGCCTAGAACAGTGGTTGGCACATAAATGTGCTCACTTAATATTTATTGAATCAATAAACTTTTAATAAATTTTTATAAACTTCCTGACTTCTGTCTCCACAGAGCTTTAGCAATCTATTCCAAAGACCAAGCCTGAGACCTTATCGCTGCTTGAAACAATTCCACCCCAGAAATTTTTTTCTGAGTATAGAAGTATAATACATGATAATTACTAAAAATTTAGTAAATAGACAAAAAAAATCGTTCATAATCTAGCTATCTAGAGATGAAAATGGATATTTTGCCTATATCTTTTTTTCCTCTACACATATGTTTTAAAGTTTTTGGAATGAGGAGTCATAATGCAAATACTGTTGAAAACACCCAGATGTTTTATGTGTGTGTAATTTTAGGGTTTATTGTGAAATCTTACCATGTAATTATTCTTTATTCACTCAAAGCATATTAATGCCTGCTCTGTGCTAGGCAGTGTGCCAGTTGCTAAAGATACAACATTAAAGGAAACAGCCCCTGCACTAAAGATGCTTTACATAAATCTCTTAAGTGATGACATCATTGTCAATGGCTCCATAGTGTTCTGTTGTATGAAGTACCATAGTTTGTTTAACCAACCCGCTATCCTTTTTGCTTAGGGAGTAATTTTTTTTACTCTGAGAAACAGTGCTGCCATCAGTATGTCCTTAGGATAAATTCATAGAAGTGGAATCTTGGGTCAAAGTGTACATGCATTTTTAAGTTGTTCTGGGGAAAAGTTGTACTACTTTATATTCTCACCAACAAAGTATGTATTGGGTTGGCCAAAGAGTGCTTTCGGTTTTTTAAGTAAAAATAAAAGACACATTTTTCATTTTCACCAAGAACCTCATTGAACAACATATTTACCCTTTTGTTCCACTGCCTTCTGCCGTTTTTCAGGCAACTTCATAATTCCATCTTCCCAAAACTTTTTATCTTTTTGAGCAAACAACTGTTCCAGGTGCCCTTTACAGTATTCCAAGAAATCGAAATTTTTCCATTAAGAGAATTTTGTAAAGACCTAAATAAATGGAAATCTGAAGGTGCAATGTCTGGTGAATATGGCAGATGAATCAGAACTTACCAGCCAAGCTGTAACAGTTTTTGCCTGGTCATCAGAGAAACATGCAGTCTTGGGTTATCTTGATGGAAGATTATGCGTTTTTTGTTGACTAATTCTGGACACTTTTTGTCGAGTGCTGCTTTCAGTTGGTCTAATTGGGAGCAGTACTTGTTGGAATTAATCGTTTGGTTTTCCAGAAGGAGCTCATTATAGAGGACTCCTTTCCAATCCCACCGTATACACAACATCACCTTCTTTGGATGAAGACCAGCCTTTGGTGTGGTTGGTGGTGGTTCATTTCACTTGTCCCACGATCTCTTCCATTCCACCTTATTGTACAGTATCCACTTTTCTTCGCCTGTCACAATTTAAAAACAACTTTTTCATTACATTTAAGTAGAGAATTGCATGCAGAAATATGGTCAAGAAGGTTTTTTTTGTGGAACTCAAACATCAAAGCAATCAACATAACCAAGCTGGTGCAAATGATTTTCAACGCTTGATTTGGATATTTTGAGTATGTTGGCTATGGTCCTGCGTGGTATAACGTTTATTGTTCTCAATTATGTCTTGATTTGATCACTATCAACTTCAACTGGTCTCCCCGACCGTGGAGCATTGTCCAGCAAGAAGTCTCCAGCACAAAACTTCACAAACCACTTTTGACACATTAGATTAGTTAAAGCACCTTCTCCACACAGTGCACAAATCTTTTTTGGCAATTCAGTTGCATTTTTACCTTTCTTGATATAATAAAGCGTATGCCAAAAATGTTTACACAAAAATTCACCAATTTTGGTAAGTTTTTCTAATGCATGCTGATATGACAGCTGTCACATACAATCTAACAAAATTGTTTCGAATAAGTTAAAGGCAACTAAGTGCTACTAGAGCCATCTTACAGAAAACCCGAATGAACATTTTGGCCAACCCAATAAAAGCTAGTTTAACTGCATAATAAACCAGTAGGTATGTTCATTTTTGAGTGATTGCCAATTTGGTGAGTAAAATTTTTTTCTTTATTGAGGTGTAATTTCCATACCATAAAATTCACCCATTTAATAAGTGTTCAGTAATTTTTAATAAATTTACAGAGTTGTGTAATTACTACCACGCTGCAGTTTTAGAACATTTCCATCACTCCAGAAAGATCCCTTGAGTCTGTTTTTAAACAGGACTCATTTCCATCCCCAGTCCTGGGTATCCAACCAATAGTCTGCTTCTCTATCTCTGTAGATTTGCTCTTTCTCAGCATTTCATATAAATGGGAATCATAAAATACATGGTCTTTTGAGTTTGGCTTCTTTCACCTAGGATGTTTTTGAGGTATATCCGTCTATCATTAGCTTCATCCTTTTCTTTTTTTTTCCCTTCCATATCTATAATTAGCTTGGTCCATTTTTTTCTTTTCTTTTTTCTTCTTTTTTTCCCCCTTTTTTTCCTTTTTTCTTAAGTGGAATTAAACAGCATTTATCCTTTTGTGTCTGGCTCATTTCACTTAGCATGATGTCTTCAGGGTTCATTCATCTTGTAGCATATATGAGAATTTCACTCCTTTGCAAGGCTAAATAATATTCCATTGTATGTATATATGTCACATTTTGTTTATCCATTCATCCATCCATGGACATGGCGTTGTTTCTACCTTTTGGCTATTGTGAGTAATGGTGGTATAAACATTAGTATATAAATATCTGTTCTAGTTCTTGCTTTCAAATCTTTTGGGTATATGCCCAGAAGTGGAATTGCTGGATCATAGCAGTCCTATATTTAGCTTTTTGAGGAACTGCCAAGCTCTTTTCCATAGAGGCTGCACCATTTTACATTCCCACCACCAACGCACGAAGCTTCCAATTACTCCACATCCTTGCCAAAACGTACTGACTTTTTGAGAATAGCCATCTTAATGATATGAAGTGGTATCTCATTCTGGTTTTGATTTGCATTTCTTAATGATTAGTGATATTGAGCCTCTTTTCATGTGCTTATGGTCCATGCTTGGGTGTACCTTCTTCGGGGATATGTCTATTCAAGTCCTTTGCCCATTTTTGGATTAGGTTGTTTGTTGAGTTGTAGGAGTTCTTTATATATTCTAGATATTAATTGCCTATCAGGTAAATCATTTGCAAATATTTTCTCCCATGCTGTGGGTTGTCTTTTTACTCTGTTGATAGTGCCCTTTGATGGACAAAATTTTACAGTTTTGATAATGTCCAAATTATGTTTTTCCTTTTTTTGCTTGTGCTTTCGGTATCATATCCAAGAAATCATTGCCAAATTCAGTGTTTATATCTTTTGCCATATGTTTTCTCCTAGGAGTTTTGTAGTTTTAGCTCTTATGTTTAGGTTTTTGATCCATTTTCAGTTAATTTTTGCATGTGGTATAAGGTAAAGGGTTCAGCTTCATTCTTTTGCGTGGATATCCTATTTTCCTGGCACTGTTCGTTGAAAAGGCTGTCCTTTCTCCATTGAATTGTCTTGGCTTAATCATTTTTTATTGCCAAATAGTATTCATTGTGTAGATATATACCATATTGTATTTATCCATTTACCAACTGATGGACATTTGGATTGTTTCCAGTTTTTGGCTAGTCTGAATAATGCTGCTATGAACATTTATGTGTAAGTTTTTGTGTGGCATACATTTTTGTTTCTCTTAGGTAGAAACCTAAAACTGGAATTAGTGGGTCATGTGATAACTGCATGTTTATAGGAAATGGCTAAACTGTTTTCTTAAGTTTCTGTGTCTTTCACATTCCTACCAAGTAATGCATGAGTGTTTCACTTTACCCTCACCAACATTTAGTATATATAGTAAGTCTTTTTGAATTTAACCATTCTAGTAGATGTGGAATGGCATCTCATTGTGGGGTTAATTTGCATTTCTTAAATGACGAATAACTAATGTTGAATGCTAATCTCCTATTTTTCTGGCTGTAGCCTCCTGTCATTCCAATTCTCGCTCCCTTTTTCCCACCACACTTAGTCTTAAGCTTGATTAAGACATCCACTTTCAACACCTGTTGTTTCGTCTTTTCCTTAGCTTCAGTTCCTTCTTCAATTACTTTTCTTCGCAGTATTCTTAGCTTCTAGTCTTGGAGCAATTCTACTGTTTATATACTCTGCTTTTTTTTTTTTTTTTTTTTGCGATACAAGGGCCTCTCAGTGGTTGTGGCCTCTCCCGTTGCGGAGCACAGGCTCTGGACGCACAGGCTCCGCGGCCATGGCTCACGGGCCCAGCCGCTCCGCGGCATGTGGAATCTTCCCGGACCGGGGCACGAACCCGTGTCCCCTGCATCGGCAGGTGGACTCTCAACCACTGCACCACCAGGGAAGCCCTATATACTCTGCTTTTAAACCTAAGCTGCTGAATGCTACCAGAGAAAGTCACAGAATTTTATGTTTTGATACCATTGTGAATTTTTCTGTAACTTTTTAAAATTTTTTATTTTATTTTATTTTTGGCTGCGTTGCGTCTTCGTTGCTGCGTGCAGGCTTTTCTCCACTTGCACTGAGCGGGAGCTACCCCTTGCTGCAGTTTATGGGCTTCTCGTTGTGGTGGCCTCTCATTGCAGAGCACAGGCTCTAGGCACGCAGGCCTCAGCAGCCGCGGCACATGGGCTCAGTTGTTGTGGCACGCGGGCTCCGGAGTGCAGACTCAGTAGTTGTGGCTCGTGGGCTCCAGAGTGCAGGTTCAGTAGTTGTGGCACACCGGCCCAGTTGCTCCGTGGCATGTGGGATCCTCCCAGACCAGGGTGCGAACCCGTGTCCCCTGCATTGGCAGGCAGATTCCTAACCACTGCGCCACCAGGGAAGCTCTTTCTATAACTTTTTATTTTGATTTAGTTTCATATAGAAGTTGCATAAACATTACAAAGAGCTCCCATTCCCTTTTCCTAGGTTATCAATTGTTACGCTTTGTCCCATCTGCTTTATCATATTCTGTCTTCTGTGTGTGTGTATGTGTGTGTGTGTGTGTGTGTGTGTGTGTACAAATATAGGCATATTTTTTCTGAATCATTTGAGAGTTAAGCTGGAGACTTGGGTTATATAGCTATTAAGTGGTAAAGCAGGGATTTAAATTCAGATCTTTCTTTGGTCTCCCTTGTATCTGGCACGTACTTGGTGCTCTGGGAATGCTTCTTGAATTGACCAGTCACTACAACTCACCTGTTAGAATCTATATCGTGTCTCTTCTTGGGGTTTTAGCATGTATAGGTGCGTGGGCTTTGAAGTCAGACTCCCTGGATTCAAATCCTTGCTTTACCACTTACTAGCTGTTTGACCTGAGCAAGTTCCATAATCTCACGAGGCCTCAGTTCCCTCATTTCTAAAATGGAGGTGATAATATTCCTACTTAAAATTGTGAATATTAGAGGAGACAATGCAGGTAAAGAATTTATCATGGACCCTCTCATTTCTATTCTTATCTTGTCCTGCTACTCTGATTGAGCTACTAGCTTCTCTTAGTTTGTCCTGCCCCATGATTTTTTAACTGACAGAGTTGATGAGACATCTAAGTGAATTTCTAGGCAGTTAGCAAAAAGAGAACTCTGGAGAAAGTTCTAGGCTAGAGTCATACTTGGAAGACATTTACTCAGACCTGCTAGTTAGAGCTTTGAAACTTGAACTTTGTAGATAAAAAGACAAATAGCAGGTGATGAGATATTGAGATACAGGTCCCAGGAGCCATACATCTTTGGACATTCCAGTTTTCAAGTATTTTTTATTGGCTTCTAAACTTTTGAAATATTTCAGAAATATCAACTTTTTGGCATCCATAAAATACAGTCACATACTTGGAAGCAGTACAGAAATTTGAGGTACCCTGATGTTTCTGCCCCTTTTCTACACCCTCTCCAAAGGTACATGTTTTTTTCAATAGAATATTCTATCCTGTTAGATCACACATCCTAGGTTTTGATTCAGAAGATAATGATCATCATAGGTGTGACCCATTTGACAAGTAGGAGGAAAAGAAATCATCAAAGGAATTAATTCCAGAGTAAGATTTCATTAAATGTTATATTGTCTTTTTTTTTTTTAACTGAGCAGTCATTCTTTATTTTTTTTAACATTTTTATTGGAGTATAATTGCTTTACAATGTTTTGTTAGTTTCTGCTGTATAACGAAGTGAATCAGCTGTACATATACATATATCCCCATATCCCCTCCCTCTTGCATCTCCCTCCCACCCTCCCAATCCCACCCCTCTAGGTGGTCACAAAGCACCAAGCTGATCTCCCTGTGCTATGCAGCTGCTTTGCACTAGCTATCTGTTTCACATTTGGTAGTGTATATATGTCCATGCCACTCTCACTTCGTCCCAGCCTACCCTCCTCCCTCCATGTCCTCAAGTCGATTTTCTACATCTACGTCTTTATTTCTGTCCTGTCCCTAGGTTCTTCAGAACCTTTTGTGTGTTTCTTTTTTAGATTCCATATATATGTGTTAGCATACGGTATTTGTTTTTCTCTTTCTGACTTACTTCAGACTTTAGGTCCATCCACCTCACTACAGATAACTCAGTTTCATTTCTTTTTATGGCTGAGTAATATTCCATTGTACACATATGCCACATCTTCTTTATCCATTCATTTGTCGATGGACACTTAGGTTGCTTCCATGTCCTGGCTATTGTAAACAGAGCTGCAATGAACATTGTGGTACATGACTCTTTTTGAATTTATATTGTCTTTTTAGTCAGTAAGATGTCAGTAACTATTCGTTAGTTGCTTTATTTATCAGAGGAAATGGGGCAAGGGGGACATGCACATGAAATCAGAGAAAGTGTAAATGATAATCAGAGAAAATGTAAATGATCACAAGAATCCCTGATGAATTTAGATGTTTAATTGCCAGCTTGTATATGATTAAACTCCAACCATATTTTATTCTTCTAATTTGATAGTTTTCTCAGAATAATTATCCCTTTGAAGGAAATGGGTTACCAGGACCTCTTGTCAGATTCCTTTTACAGAATGAGTTCCATGTAGATAAAATTTTTATAGTGCTGTCTTCCCATGAAAATCAGGAGTAAAATATTTTAGAAAAATAGCACAGAGCCTTGCCAATTTGTCATCAATATCCTTGGTTTGGTTGTCTGTAATAAACAGATTCCGGACTTCCTTGGTGGTCCAGTGGTTAAGGCACTTCCACTGCAGGGGGCATGGGTGTGATCCCTGGTCGGGGAGCTAAGATCCCACGTGCTGCACATCGTGGCCAAAAAAATAGAAGAAAAAAAAAAAAACAGATCCCATTTTTCAATACATGCATACCTTTAATACCTCACTCTGACCGTGAGTGTTAACAGGTGATAAAATTCTAGAATTTAAAATTTTACTGTTTGATAATGAGAAAGCTTATTTCTCAAGTTAAGACCAAATCAGTTGCAGTGATTATTCATTTGACATTTTGGGGTAGAAACTGTTTTATATTTTCAGTACCTTAACTCTTAAAATGAGAATGCTACATAAATTGAGGATGTTTATTAGTAAAGAGAGAACAATATGCTGGTTTGCTGGTTGTGGCCACTTGATTTCACATTTATGGTATATCTTAAGACAAAACAAAAATGTATGAATAACTATAGAAACACAAATATATTTCATACTAACTAGAAATCTTGCGTGTCAGATGAGTCTAAGTGACTGTCAGTTTTTTTAGCAGAGGAAAATGAAACTGAGTGTTTATTAATAGGAAAAGGTAGAATTATTTTGTACTGCAGGTGAAATATTTTTTAATTACCTATTTGTTAGACCTAGCTTCTTAAATAATTAGGATAGATAAAAAGGTTTTAAGTAACATTCACAGTACATAGGTAGCAAGATAATTATACCCTAGAGTGTCTATAAGGTGTTAGCCACAGCTGAGCTTTTTTTTTTTTTCTTTTTTTTTTTCTTTACGCGGGCCTCTCACTGTTGTGGCCTCTCCCGTTGCGGAGCACAGGCTCCGCGGCCGTGGCTCACGGGCCCAGCCGCTCCGTGGCATGTGGGATCTTCGCGGACCGGGGCACGAACCCGTGTCCCCTGCATCGGCAGGCGTACTCTCAACCACTGTGCCACCAGGGAAGCGCCAGCTGAGCATTTTTAAATGATCATAATCCCAGGAGGTCTAATTATTTCATAGTTTACATTTGCTTAATCAGAATATATATTGAATGGTCACTCCATCTTTTTGATGGAAACTTTTATTTCATAGTTGGTTTTAGAAGTTTAGAAAAAGCAAGAAAAGAAACCACGTTAACCACATTAACCACACAAGTTATTCTCTGCAAAATTCACCTTGGAATAATACAGGCATAATGGATATATTGTAACTTCGTTCTATGAAATCAAACTTTTGTACACCTGCCTCATGTGTTACCTTTTTTATTTAAAAAAAAAACAGGGAAAAATTCATACAGTTCTCAGTTCTTTATGAGAAATAGCCATCTTGGTGAAGAAGGGCTTGTTTTGTCTTTTCTGTTAGTATAGGAGGATAGCACTGATGGTGTTCCCATGTGGTTAGGTCCTCACCCTCTGGAAATGATTGAGGCAGAGAGCGTGATGCCAGGGTTTTTTTTTCCTATTAAATACTTATTCATTTTCTCATTGGGGTGCATGTATCTTTTTGAATTAGTGTTTTGGGATGTTTTACATATATATCTATATATATACACACACACCCAGGAGTGGAATTGCTGGGTCATATGTTAGTTCTGTTTTTAGTTTTTGGAGAAACCGCATGTTTTCCACAGTGGCTGCACCAGTTTACACCCCCACCAACAGTGTACGAGGGTTCACGTTTCTCCACATCCTCGCCAACATTTGTTATATGTGTTCTTTTTGAAGATAGCCATTCTGACAGGTGTAAGGTGATATTGTGGTTTTGATTTGCGTTTCCCTGGTGATTAGCGATGTTGAGCATCTTTCCATGTGCCTGTTGGCCGTCTGCATTTCCTCTTTGGCAAAATGTCTATTCAGTTCTTCTGCCCATTTTTTAATCAGGTTGTTTGGTTTTTGATGTTGAGTTGTATAAGCTGTTTATATCGTTTACAAATATTTTCTCCCATTCAGTAGATTGGTCTTTTCATTTTGTCATTAGTTTCCTTTGCTGTGCAAAAGCTTTTAAGTTTAATTAGGTCCCATTTGTATATTTTTGCTTTTATTTCCTTTGTTTTAGGAGATGCATCCAAAAAAATATTGCTCAGATTTATGTCAGACTGTTCTGCCTTTGAGGAAAACTCAGACTTCTTAAACTTGCATATCTCTTGAAATTTTGAATCATACTCTCCTTGGTCTTTGGTTCTGTATGACTTAAAGTCAGGTCCTTGGGACTTTAACTTCCTGGCAGTATATTGAGGCTAATGTTAGAGCTAGTTGGACTTCATCCAGCAGATTTAAGACAAATAAATGAGGAGCTATTATAGGGCCTATTGTTGATGAAGTAGAAACAATTTTCAGCTGAATGCTAAATGGCTTCAAAGAGTATGGTGCCTAGTAATTTATTTTGTGTTTTTTAACTACACATGGAAACAGAAGAGAAAAGCCTGATCTTGGAATGACTGATTTAGGCCTGCCAAACAATTACAGGTATCACTAACATAGGAACTTAAAATTATCGAGGTGATCTCTATGTAATATTGAAACAAGATCAGGGGAGATTCACGTGTTGACTTTTAAGTAGTTTTAAAGCTAATATGCTGCTTTTTTTCTTAATTAAGGGAGACTTGAAAATTACTTAAATTACTGGTGGTTTTTTCAGCATTAGAAGTAGTGAAAATATACAGATAGGATTTTTTTTTTGGCTGAATTGGGTCTTTGTTGCTGAGTGCAGGCTTTCTCTAGTTGCGGCAAGTGGGCTTCTCACCGCGGTGGCTTCTCTTGTTGCGGAGCATGGGCTCTAGGCTCACGGGCTCAGTAGTTGTGGCACACAGGCTTAGTTGCTCTGTGGCATGTGGAATCTTCCCGGACCAGGGCTCGAACCCGTGTCCCCTGCATTGGCAGGCAGATTCTTAACCACTGCGCCATCAGGGAAGCCCGCACATAGGATGTTGTAATGCTGTGAAAAAGAGACTACTTTGATTGTATTTGTATATAGTTTTTATGTTTTAAATGACCTATGGGTTACATTAAATTCCTGAAGAGAATATAGTACAAATTAGAAAGTTTTAAACACAGACTTGTCATCTGGCACACTAATTTTAGATTGTCATAGATTAATCCGCTTCACTATTTAATGGCCTGAAGGAGGAAAGGAGCTAATTTAAACTGGATTAGTGTATTCTACACTGTTAAAGCATTCCCAGATAGATCCTAAAAATTAAAGATGGAAAAGACTGGTAATTTGATTTTTACACAGGTGATTGGATTTCCTATAATTGATATATATAGGGGTTCAGGGTTTGTTTTCGTGATGTGGGTAAATGCAAGTGTTAATCCATTGTATAAACATTTGAGTGCCTAGAACACCTGTTCTATGCAGGTGTGCCAGATACTAGAAATACAGTGGTGAGCAAGACAGATGGCTCCTAAAATTTCGTGTTATTAAAATGTAGTGGGCTGAATTACATGGTCTAAATTTGACCAGGAAAGTGGCTTGTGTATTAACATGTGCTTTGTTTCTAAGTAGTGGTGTTTTTATATTTACTTTTCTCCATATATACATATCTCACTTGCAACAGATAATATTTATCTGCAAGATAACTATTAACTGGGATAAATGCAAGAGGATTTATAGACAAAAAATGGTTTGACGTTTATTGGAAACTTTTAAAAAATCAACTATATATTCTCAGTGAACAGAACATGGTATTTAAAACACCAATTATTCAAATTAACATTTTTATTAGATGGGTAGTAGCAGTTTAATTTATTCAAACTTTTAAATGGTAAGAGTTATGAGAACAAAGGACCACACCTAACTCATTGAGGCTGGATTTGTGTCTTATTTTTTTTGTATCCCTCACAACTCTGCATATAGTCAGTGATGAGTGAATGGGTTCATTGAAGGTGTTTACCCGGGAGTGTTTTATCTTGGCAATTTTGATATAACCATTATACTAATAGAATTGAGAAAAATTGTTTAAATAAAAGGCTACTCTTTTTTTAAAAAAATAGCTGTTGTTTTGAGCATTTCAACTTTGTAGTAAATGAGTAAAAATGTGTCAAATTACAGGGTTTTTTTTTAATACTTTAAGATTCTTTTAAGTTCTCTGAAGAAATCTCTTGGCCTCAAATTACCCAGCTTATTATAAGGTAATCTTTAGGTTTTATATTTGATTACTGGTTACTAAACTCTTCAGGAGAAGGACTTTTGTTTTTAATGAAAGTTCTTATCTGATAAACTCTTCAGGAGTTTGTAGCATACAAATTAGTTTGTAGCATAACTAGTAATTGGACAAAGAAGTGTGGGGAAATTGCTTTTTCTGTATTTTATGAAGAATTAGGAAACATTCAGAGGTGATTCTTGATGAAAGGAATAAGCTATGCTGCCTTTTATTTTTTAAAATAAATTTATTTGTTTCTTTGTTTATTTTTGGCTGCATTGGATCTTTGTTGCTGTGTGCAGACTTTCTCTAGTTGCGGCGAGCAGGGGCTGCTCCTCATTGCGGTGCGTGTGCTTCTCATCGCGGTGGCTTCTCTTGTTGCGGAGCACGGGCTCTAGGCGCGCGGGCTTCAGTAGTTGTAGCTCGCTGGGCCTAGAGCGAAGGCTTAGTAGCTGTGGCGCATGGGCTTGGTTGCTCTGGGGCATGTGTGATCTTCCTGGACCAGGGCTCGAACCCTGGTCCCCTGCACTGGCAGGCAGATTTTTAACCACTGCGCCACCAGGGAAGCCCCAGTAACATGTTATTTGAAAAAGCAGTCCAAGTTGATCTTGTTTAAGGTACCAAATCATTTTCAGGTTTTGGAAATTATATAAGAAGTTGATATGGAGAGAAGGTAAGAAAGGGAAAAGTTTGTTTTTCTGCTTATATCTAAATGAGGATAATTTTTTAGAAAATTATTTTAAAATGTAAAAAATAAAATAATTACTTAGTGGAAAACTGATACTTGGAGAAACTTGAACTCATTAGTTATGTGGCTCATCTTGGTGTAACTCATACTTGTAATATTTATCCTTTACCTAGCATAGGTATAAATCTGAGTAATATTTTGAACCAAAATGACTTTCTCTACTCCATTGTCCTTTCTTCTTCTTCTTCTTCTTTTTTTTTTTTTTTTTGCAGTACGCGGGCCTCTCGCTGTTGTGGCCTCTCCCGCTGTGGAGCACAGGCTCCAGACTCGCAGGCTCAGCGGCCATGGCTCACGGTCCCAGCCGCTCTGCGGCATGTGGGATCTTCCCTGACCGGGGCACGAACCCGTGTCCCCTGTATCGGCAGGCAGACTCTCAACCACTGCACCAGCAGGGGAGCCCTCTTATTATTTTTAAAAAGCAATTTTATTGAGATAAATCTGCATACAATAAAACTTACTCATTTAAAATGTGCAGTTTTAGTTACGAGAGTTGAAAATAGTTGTGTAACCATCACTTTGATCGTGATGTGGAGCATTTCTGTCACACTTTGGAGTTAATCTTGTCTCCTACCCCTGGTCCCTGGATCTGCTTTCTGTCATAGTTGCTTTTTGTAGCAATTCATATAAATTGACTCATACATTATATAGTCGTATCTGTCTTTTTTCACTTAGCATAATAATTTGGAGATTCACCCATGTTGTTATGTTCATAAGTAGTTCATTTCTTGTTATTACTGAATAGTATTCCATTGTGTGGATATACTGCAATTTGTTTATCCATTCACATTTGAAGGATATTTGGATTGTTTCCAGTTCTTGGCTACTATAAATAAGGCCACTATGAACAATTGAGTACACGTCTTTTCAGGGACATGTGTGTAAATACCTGTAAATGGGAGCTTTGCTGTAGTTTAAATGTAAGGCCTTGTTTCTTAGTTTTGATGGGGGAGATAGAAAAATTTATGTTAAACCAGAAGGTCAAAATTTATCTCAGGGAAAGAGTCAAATTGCCAGCTATTACTCCTATTCTTATACTTCTGTTTTATTCTTTATCTTCCTTCCCCCCAAAAAAGGCTATTACCTTTTCCCTTAACTAAAACGTCTTATAAAATGGCATTCCTTATTTAAAACTCAAATTTATAAGAATATGCTAATTTCTTTTCAGCACAGTTGTTCTCAAAGGGCTTTTTTTTTTTTTTTTAAGTATAGTTGATTTACAATGTTGTGTTAAGAATATGCTAAATTTTGAATGGGCTAGTTGAACCATGGCTATTTTATACACTTCCTGTCCCCTACCCCCTAGTATTTCCACCTCCTACTAAACTTTATTGTTTTGGAGCCTTTTTTCATTTCTTTCTATAGCACCCCCTTTCTCTTCAGAATAGGGACCTGTATAGTACACATGACTTAAGGGAAATACAGAAGAAGCTACAGATAAAGGTTCATGATTTGTCATGTCATATATTAGGGGTTTACTGGAGATTGAGATGCAGACCATGTTGATCTGACTTAATGAAACCTGTGAAGTAAGCTGTATTTGCTGACTCATCTATATATGTTATAATCTCTTCTGCAGTGTAGTTAAGAATTGATTTAGAAGCAGGTGATACCTGAAAACTTGCTCCCTGCCCTCCCAAATATATTCATATGTATACATACAAATGCCCATATACACATCCCATATTTCTTAAGTTATTTTGAGTTGGTCAGATTTCACTCACGGTGTGGGTTATTCTAATCCTTTTATTATAACAGCATTTACTGCAGCATTTAGGGAAATGGAGTTTGAATTGAGGTCAGAGGAAAAATTTGGAGAGTTAGCAGGTAGATTGGGTAGGGTAGAGTATTTGACACATGCTACCTGAGAAAAAGGGAGAGAAGGCAGGGAGTGGAATAAAATAATTTTGCCTGTTTTGCAGTTGGGCATTCTACAAGTACTTATTAAAATTGAAATGCCTTTTTTTTTTAACAAGGTAATGTTTGGTGCTGTTGAGTTACAAAGATTAATCTGATATAGAGCCTGCCTGAAAGAAGGCCACACGGCTCAGTAACACTGTTCCAGACCTGGAATTAACTAAAGTACCAGTAAATATTGTACCAGTTAACGTTGCTCATACCTGATAAGAGGGTATATCCAGATTAGTATAGGAGACTAAAATTCAGCCCTTTGTCCCAGGTCAGCTTTGTCCTGACCCTTCAGTTTTGCTGGCTATCTACCCCTCCAATTCCTGCCTCTGTCTCTGTTAGACTGTGAGCTAAGTGACGTGTTGTTCTATTCTGCTCCTTTACAAGGTGGATTGTTTGTGAGATTTCCTACTAGAGAGACTGCTGTTCTGAGCGTCCTGACAAGTAAAACAAAAATGGAGTACGGGCATAGACTGCAAATAATTACAATATAGTCAAAGCGGTGCTCTTAACAACTGTCGCAGCCTTACAAAGACTGACTCTTATAGTAGGTAAAAGACAATCCAAAATAAGTTAAAACAAGGGAAAATAGGTTAAGCCATTGGAGAGGAAGGAGAACATGAAATTAGTGAGGTGATAGTGAGGATTTTCTCCTTTATGCACATTTTATTTTATTCATTTTCTTTTTTTTCCACCTCTTTCCTCCCTCTCCTTTAATTTATTTTGTGGTTTTATGCCACTGAAATGTTTGTGTTTTATCCATTTGTGTTTTGGCCTCTCAGTGATAAACATTTTGTTATCTTGTCTTTTCCAGGTGCTCTGTAGGTCAGTGTGTGCTTTGCTGGCTTCTTATTGGCATTACAGAGTTTGGGTGGGATGTTTGTTTTAGTATTTCCCTTGTATATTATTGATCACTCAACTCTTGCTTTGGTATTGCTTTGCTACCTGGCATAACTAGAAATTAACTTAATTTGGAGTTTTTAACAAGGACACACCTGGTACTGCATATCCAACTGAGGAATAGCCCTGCTTTATTGGAGAAGTTTGTCTCTTTAACTGCAATAGAATAAGAAGGTTGAGAGGAGGCATTCACTTGACTCATAAGCATTCACATCTGATGTTTTCAATGAGAGCACTATTTCTTACAGTTGATTAAAATGGATAATCACAAATCAGTTTAGATTGCCATTGAATTAGAGTTTGAGTGTATGGAGATGAGATAGGAAATAATAGTTCACTTGTTATTGTTAGGTATTTGGTTGAAATCCTTAGAACATCAGGTCCAAATATTTATTTTTCTTAGGTCTTATTTTGAAATAATCTCAAATTTATAGGAAGTTGCATTAATAATACAAATAATTCCCATATACCCCCGGCAAGATTCACTCATTGTTAACATTTTGCTACATTTGTGCTATCATTCTGTTATATTATTTTTTTTTCCTAACTGAGAATAAGTTGCATGCATCTTGTCCCTTTACCATATAGTACTTAGACATATACTTTCTAAAAACAGCATTCTTATATTTTCAAGGACATTCCAGTTATCATATCAAGGAAATTTAACACTGATATAATACAATTCTCTAATATACAGCCCACATTCAGATTTCTCTAGTTTCCTCAGTAATGTTCTTTAATAATTTTTTTTCCAGTCTAGGATCCAACCCACAATATTCATTGTGTTTAGTTGTCATGTCTCTATTTTCCTTTAATCAGAACCATTTCCTTAACCTTTGTCTTTTATGACACTGACACTTTTGAAGAGTGACAGACCATTTATTTATAGACTATCCCTCAATCTGGGTTTCTCTCATGTGTCCTTGTGATGAAATTTAGGAAATATAGTAGTTTGGGCAGGAATGCTACATTACTGCATGTGCTTCTCAGGGCATCACATCAGGAGGCATATGTCCATTTGTCCTGTTTTCAGTGATACCAACTTCGATCTTTTGGGGGGGGTTTTTGGGGTTTTTTTGTTGTTTTTTTTGTGGTACGCGGGCCTCTCACTGTTGTGGCCTCTCCCGTTGTGGAGCACAGGCTCCGGACGCGCAGGCTCAGCGGCCATGGCTCACGGGCCCAGCCGCTCCGTGGCATGTGGGATCTTCCCTGACCGGGGCACGAACCCGTGTCCCCTGCCTCGGCAGGCGGACTCTCAACCACTGCGCCACCAGGGAAGCCCTATAAAGAAACATTTGAGTTATTTTGAATGAATCCTAAAACCTTTATCCATCTTTTATGGCATAGCAAATACACAGTCAATTTTCAGCATTAAGTAAAACTTTAAAAATTAGCCAGTGAATTTTGAGTGTTTGGATTCTATTTCTTATGATGTTTTAAAGCCATGTTGTTAATATAAATAGTAAATATACTCTGTAAAATCCTAAAACTTTTCCTAAAATTTACTATAGAAATTGGGGTTAATAATATACCTTTATGGGGGAAAAATAGTTATCTAGCTATTTTAGGACATATTGATTGAACACAGTTTTATTTTCCAGACAAGCTTTCTATAACACTTGAGTAACCTGTCGCAATAATTATACTATAGAAATTTTAATCTGTGGGGAAATGTGGTGTAACCCTTCATTGTAAATGTTAGAAATATGGCTCCTCTTTCTGTCACAACGGGACCAAGAGTCTCTTTCTCCCCAGTCAGGAGGGTCCCAAAGGATATTCTTGGGACACTGAGGGCACCCCGCTATCTCCTTGTAAAAGTTGTTCTTTAATTGGTGGCTCTTTATGCTAAAGAAATTAGCTGAACTTTAGAAAAAAAGAAAAATACCTAGTTTTGCTTACTTTGGGTACAAATGATTATAAAAAGTAATTCTTCCTTACCTAGCCTGTGGCCAGGTGAAGAAAAATCTATATGTTAAAGTTACATATTGTCAAATTATACATTGGTGTCAGATAGCAAATGAAATGTTTTTCTTAATTTTACATAGCAGCCCTTTTTATATAGCTATAATAGTGAAAGCACTCCTTAAAAGTTTAGACAATTAAAATGTACGTAGTCAGTTTGAACTGTCTCAACTCTGTTTCATGTTAAATGTGTTACAAGAATGAATCTGAAGTCTGCTGCAGTAAAACACTGAAGGCTTTAAAATGTTTTCTTGCATAAAACTCAAAGTTTAGCTGCTTATGAGGGTAGGGAAGGCAGGAAGCTAATGTCTGTCTCAAGATACAGGACAGCTGTTTGCTCATCAGCCTCAACTGTGTGAGTAGACTTAAGCCTGTAACCCTATGTAATTAGGCATAATAATTTAAAATTTTTTAAATCTAAAGTGCTTAAAGATAACACATCAGTGTGATGAGATTTTTTTAGGGTCTATTTTTTTTCTGGTGGGTGCGATGTTGAGGGTAGAGTGGGTGGTAGATTTTTATTTATAAAATATTTTTGAGAATATCACTTAATAACCATGCATCTTTTTTCATCATTATTCCATTCCTGTGAAGCAAAAGAATATAAATCTTTAGATCCCTTTATTTTGCAGTTGATTTCAGCGTTTTAAAATTAATACTTTAACCAAACAGTCATGAAAATGTATTTTGGGAATATGATGTTAGATATTAATATAGAAAATTGCTCTTGGAAATAATTAAATAACTTAAATTATAATTAATAATTTTTTTTAATTTATTTATTTGACTGTGTTGGGTCTTTGTTGTAGTTCACGGGCTTCTCACCGCAGTGGCTTCTCTTGTTGTGGAGCACGGGCTGTAGGCACACAGGCTCAGTAGTGGTGGCATGCGGGCTCAGTAGTTGTGGTGCACAGACTTAGTTGCTCCACGGCATGTGGGATCTTCCCGGACCAGGGATCGAACCAGTGTCCCCTGCATTGACAGGCGGATTCTAACTGCTGCGCCACCAGCGAAGTCCCTAAACATGACATTTCTTGATGACACACAGCTGTATTTGTCTGGAACATGAAAGATTGGTCTTGCATCAGATGTAACTCCACAAAAGAGGAGGAAAGGAAGCAAAAATATGTCTTAAAGAATGTTGGTGAAAGTTAGGTATATTTTCTTTGGGTTTTAGGTAAAGTGATTTTTAGCAAATTCAGCAAAGTCATTGTAATGTTATTTTAAAATAAAGGCATGGATGGGTGAATTAAGTGGTGTTGCAGGTTTTGAGTTCTGTCAGTAGTGACTGCTTCTTGGATTAAAGTGAGCCATTTTTTTACATTTAGATGCTGGTAGAGTGCTTTCTAATCTAGAAGCACTGGTAGTGTTATGGATGGTGCATTAAGTCTTTCAGGAAGGATTAGGTGTCAGTGGTTTTATTGTAAGAGAATCTCCTGTGTTCGGGATGATCCTACTAAAGCCTAAAAGTAGTCTGGGTTTCAGCACTGACCATCACTCTCACTGTGTGTTTAGAAACATGGTGGGTGTTGTGGGGGGAGGTTGTAGCAAGAAGTAGAAACACAGCTTTATGTTCTGTAAGAACTTGCTGTTTACTGGAATCTAATCAGGGGCCTGAACACATCTGAACAGATACCCATTCTAACTGAAAATGGGAAAGGGGGAGATTATTTTAAAAGATATGTGAAAATCTTGTGGAATTGGCAAGAAGTTTACAGCTTTGGTACCTTTCTATGTGTTTGGTGTTCTTCCTCTTCTCCACCCCAACCTTTTCAGATTGGTTCATTGGGTCAGTTTTTCACCCGTGTCTACATAACTTTTCTGGAGATATTATCCCATGGTACCAATGGAGCAACAAGAGTTAAGACCTGTAGGTAGTACAGGTTGTATTAAAAGGGAATGTTAACAAGGAGTCAATAGTTGGCAAGTCTAACTGCAATTTCTTTAACTGATTAGGAAGCAGGGAGGGGGCTGATAATATTACCTTCCTCATACAGATATGGTGAAACTAAATGAGACAGTTCATCTAAAGTGCTTAGCACAGGGTCTAGTACATAACAGCTAATGTTTTCAGTGAGTACTTACTAATGCATATCGAAGTATGTACTTTTCTAATCTGATTTTTTAATTTAGGGAGAAGATTTGGAGAACTTAAGATTAAATGATGACCTATGGATACCTCACTCAGAGCATTTAATTCAGAGGTGGAGTGGCTGTCTGACTGGGCTGGTAGTTATGCCCTAAACTGTTCATGATATTCTATTAACCTTAGATTGGCTTACTGTTGAGCATTGTATGTTTTTAATCAGGAGCTTAGAATAGTTTTTCCGTATTTGTTTTAGCCATTTGAACCCTTTGTTCAAATGAAGTCTTTTACAGAAACCTGGTATTTAAAAATAGTAAAAAGGAACTGTTCTTGAAGCAGAAATGTTCAACCCAATCTACCATCTCAGTTTTCTCCTCACCTGTGCCCTCTGCCTTGGCAATCATTGATAGAATGCATAGTTATAAGAAGTAAAAGCACACTTATGAGAAATTAATTTAGTGAATGATTGCCTGAATGGATAAGCATGCATAATCCCATACACACCCTTAGATGTTTTAAGATTTTATTTTTGACTCTGGCTGCTTGTAGACTGGCTGTTAACTGAAGTTGACCATGATACTGGTTTATCTTGAAAGGTGGTACTAATAAACAACCCCAGAAACTTGTATTTTACTTTACAGATATTGTTGACCATACCACATATCACATTGTGTTCTCCTTATAAACTATATGTGAAATACTCACTCTTATGTTATCTGAGTCAAGGTTAATTGTATTTCTGAGTGAATGATTTCATTTTTCTTTTGAATATTGTACCTCTTAACTAGTCATATCCTTTGCATTGGCTGTTAGGAAGAGTAGAGTCAGCTGAATGGCTTCTAATTAGTAAAAAAGCCCTATGGGCATGCGTTTTGTTTTGACAATATACCTGACCCCTCATTTTTTCTACCACTTTGTCTTGGATTGACCATTTTTGCTTCTGTCTAATGTCATATAGCATGCATTTTAAAAGTCACCTTAAATCCTTTTCAACACACCATGAAGTATATAAAAAATCATAGTGATGCGTTTAGTGAACAGCACTTGTTAAACCCTCCGTCCCATTATAGGGTGATGCTCATAGGTTTAAATTCAGACACCTTAGCGTGGATACAAAGCCTTCACTATATGGCCTTAGTGTTTCTAGGATTAGTCCATCCTGTATTCCAGACACACAGGATTCTCTCCCCTGATAAGATACCGTACTTACTTTATCCTGCCCCATAAGTATAAGTAGTAGGTATAAGCACTTACTAATCAATGTATCCTTTTATAAACTTTGGTAGGAGGATGTTAGAAACCTTTCCCTCACACTTGTAATCAAGAAATCAGCTCGGTAGGAAGTAAGATTAAGAGATCTCCTAACAGGCGATCACTGTCTGTGAGACAAAGGACACCTTTTATGTACCTGCCCTTTGTGAGCTGTGGGTAAAGAAGGAGTCTTGGATTTATGACTGTAAGATGTTATGGAAAAACCCGAACGAACTTTTTGGCTAACACAATATTTGTGGCTTCTTTCTCACAACTAAAGTGGAGTTGAGTAGTTACCACAGACTATATGGCACACAAAGCCTAAATTATTTACTTATCAGGCCCTTTAGAGGAAAAGTTTACCGACTCGTAATATACAGTGTTGGGGATACAACCCTGAAAAAACTAAATAATCATTTTGTGTATTTTATTTGGTTTTTCTCTTTTTCTGTTAGTCTTTACAGACTATATTATTTGTTCATCGTTCATATTTCAATTCATATTGAAATTCGATGTTGGTTACTATAAATAGCTCTCATAACTCTGAGTTTGTGGGGTATGTGTCCTTAGTAGGCCTTTCCCTGAAATGAGAAACTAAGAGCCGTATGCCCAGATTCTGTCCAAGGGTAGACTTCAATTTGGGGTATGTGGGTAGGAAACTAGAATGAGGGAAAACTTTACTGTGCAGTACCAGTATCCCACAATAGGTCAAAGAGGAAGAATACAATGAAGTATAATTAGTTTCAAGATTTAATAAAATTAGTACTTTTATTGTTTAATCAAGAATATTCATAAGTGGTACTTTTTGGGGGGGAAGAAGGTAAGAGTATGGTGATGAAGAATACAGTGGCTGCTGACTGCTAGTACAGTTTGGTGCATGAAGCCAAGGCTCCAGTTTGTTTTACCTTCCCTTGCTTTTACGCTGCCAGTCGACACAGTGAAAAGGCAAATAACAAGTTCTTATTTTTATGAAAATAGTTTTGACCCCCTGGGCCTCTGAGAGAATCTCAGGGATCGGATCCCCAGGGGGTCCACAGATAAGCTTTGAGAATTACTGACCTAGGGCATGGACTCTAGCCAGACTGCTAAGGTTGACTCTTAGTTGCATCACTTACTACTAGCTGTATGACTTAAGCAATTTACTTTAACCTCCCCATGCTTGTCTGTGATATGGTGATAATACCTATTGCCTAGGTTTGTTATGAGGATAAAGGAGTTAAGGTTTATAAACGTGCTTAGAACAGTGCTTGGCACATAAAGCACTATATAAATATTATTAAATAAAACCAAATGGTAAATCCGGTTATTTGTATAAAAAGTGTTATACAAAGTTTCAGAAGAACAGGAGAGATTTAAATTCAGAGATTGACCATACAATGGAAGAAATCAGGGAGAAACATTCATTTACAAGTATTGGAAACTAAGTTGGAGATTTGCCTTAGGAGAAGAGATTTCTTAAAGGGGCTGGGGACAGAGAGGTGAAGCACAAAGTCAGGCGTGTTGAGTTATGAGGTTTAAGGTCAGAGAAGAAGAAATAAAAAGAAGGTTCATACAAGTGGATCTTGCATACATAGAGCTTATTTTGTTAGTCTTTTGGAGAATAAAAGTGAATGAAAGTCCATGAATGTGGAAACCAATGGGAAAATTTGAATGGGTTCCCCATTTTGCAAAAAAAGGTATTGGATTGCCTTGTGCAGATAGTAACTAATTTTTTAAGATATGCAATATGGAACCTAGGTCGGTTTGAGAACATAAAATTGACTGCAACTTTAATTATAAAACTACTAGGTTTGGTATGCCAACTTAAGCAAATTGCTAAATGAACCTCTCTCTGAGTGAAATGAATTAGAAAAGATACCCCAAAACTCAGAGTGTGAGGCTAAGCATCTTTGTTCAGTGTACAAACTGTATAACATATGTATTGGGCCCTGCTGGCAAATCTAGATCTTTTCTCAAACAGCAAATTCAGTTTCTTTAAAAAGAGCCTATTGCAGCCTGTTTGCCTTGTGGTAAATACTTGGTTACCACAGGTTGTAGTACAAGGCTGCGCTACCTTGCCAGTACAGTTTCATTCATGCATTCAACAAATATTGAATGTCTACCATGTGCCAGGCATTATTTTAAGCATCAGTGAATAAAATGGACAGAATCTGCTGTTACAGAGGTGACATTTTAGTAAAGGGACGAGAGATAAGTGTAATTTAATAGTAAATTAAGATCAAAGGCATTGAAGAAAAATAAAACTGGAAAGGGTAATAAAGGATGCTGGTTGCAATTTTAAATGGGGTAAAGGAAGCCCTCTCTCAGAAGATGACATTTGAGCAAAGGTCCTGAAGGAGATGAGGGGACCTAGTTGTAGTGACTTCTGGAGGGTAGAAGTTACAGCAGTTACAAAGGCCTTATGACAGGAGCATAGCTGGCATATCTGTATATGATCAGGGAGGAGTGGGAGAGGAGGTCAGGTAATGGGGGAACAGATTATAAAAGAGCCTTTAAGTCATGGTAAGGAGTTTGGCTTTTACTTGGTGAATTGAAGGATTTTGAGTAAGCAAGCAGTGTGATCTGCTTTAGATTTTAACATAATCACTGGCTGCTGTATTGAAAATACACCATAGGAAGATAAGAACAGAAGCAAGGAGACCTATATACCAGTAACTATATTAGTTATCAATTGCTATATAGCAAATTATTCCAAAAACTTCATGGTTTAAAACAACAAACACTTATTGTCTCACACAGTTTCTGTCAGGAATATAGACATAGCTTAGCTGTATAATTTTGGCTCAGAGTCTCTCATGAGGTTGCAGCTCAGAGATTAGCCAAGGTTGCAGTCATCCAAACACTTAACCAGGGCTGAAGGATTTGCTTCCAAGTTCACTCATGCACCTTTTGGCCAGAGACCTCAGTTCTCAGCAAGTGGGGCTGTCCTTATGACAGTGGTAGCCGCCTTCCCTGGAGTGAGTGATCTACGAGAGAGAGAGAGCAAGGCAGTAGCCATAATGTACAGTGTCTTTTATGACTAGACTCAGAAATGACAAACCAACACTTCCACAGTATTCTGTTGGTTATCCAGACCAACACTGATAAAATGTGGGAGGGGACTACAAAGGGCCAGAATATCAGGAGGCATGGGGATCATTGGGGGCCACCTTGGAGGCTGGCAACAAATAGAAAATGAAATTTTAAAAAGATACCATGAATTGCCTTTTAACAGATACCTAGGAATATCTACAAGAAATATGCAAGACCTGCATGAACACTGTCAATACATTACAGGGAACTTAAAGAAGACCTAAATTTAAGAGTCTGCTGTGTTTGTACATCTGTAGATTCAGCACAACGCTAACAGGTCCCCCTCCCATAGAAATTGACAAACTGAATCTAAAATTTGTATGGAAATGGAAACTGCCAAGAATAAGCAACACAATCTTGAGGAAGAATAAAACTGATACCAGCTATCCAAAATCTATAATAACTTGAAACAGGATAGACAAAATAGACCAGTGGGATAGAATTGAGAGTCTAGGAAAAGACCCGCATTACATGTATGATAACCCATGTATGGACAAGAGTGAGACTGCAGTGCAGTAGGGAGAGGACAGTCTTTTCAATAAATGGATTTGGGTTAATTAGATAACCATATGGAGAAAAACATGAATCTTAATCCCTACCTTATTCCATACAAAAAATCAACTCCAGATGGATTACAGATCTAAATGTGAAAGGTAAAATAATAAAATTAATAGGAAAATAGAGAGCATCTTCGTGACCTTGGAGTAGGCAAAGATTTTTAAAATAGCTAACTATAAAAGATAATTGTTAACAAAATCATATTAAGGTGAATTTTGGTTTCAAGACACCATTAAAAATGGAAAGACAAACCATCGTGGAAGGTAAAGTAAGCAAAAGGCAATCCAACAGAAAAAAGTGCACAGAAAACTTAGACACTTAACAAAAGAGGATTTTAAGAATATTTAAAATAGAAAGGCAGATGTATTAATTTCTTAGGGCTGCAATTACAAATTAATACAAACTAGGGAGCTTAAAAACAACAAAAATTTATTCTCTCACAGTTCTGGAGGCCAGAAGTTCAAAATCAAGGGGTTGACAGTGCCATGCTCTGTACAAGCTCTAGGAGAGAATACATTTCTTGCTGCCAGATTCTAGTGGCTGCATGCATTCTTTGGCTTGTGGCCACATCACTCCAGTCTCTGCCTTTGTCTTCACATCACCTTCTCCTCTGTGTCTCTCAAAACTCTCTCTGCCTTTCTCTTATAAGTATACATGTGATTGCATCTTAAGCCCAACCGAACAATCCAGACTAGCTCCTCTTCTTAAGATCCTTAACTTAATCATCTTTTGCCATATAAGATAGTATTCAGAGGTTGCAGAGATTAGCACATAGACATGTCTTTGGGGCTACCATTTTGCCCAGTATAGCAGGCAGTACTAAGTATTGGTGAGGTATGGAGTAACCGGAATGCTCATACTTTGCCAGGGGCTCTAACGTTGCCAGGAGTGTGTAAATTTGTATAACCCGCTTTGGGAACTGGTAGTATCTGCTTAAAGGTGAACATACATATACCCTGTGACCCAACGTGTCCCCTCCTAGGTATATACTGAGCAGAAATGTGTATGTATGTTAGTCAAAAAACACATAAAATAGTGTTCATAACAGCAATATCTGTCATAGTCATAAGCTGGAAAGTTCCCAAATCCCTGTCATCACTAGAGTAGATAGTGGTTTATTCATACAGTGTAATATACTAGATAGCAAAGAGAAGGAATGGACTGTGGTTGGACACATTAGCGTGGTTGAATCTCAAAAACAATTTGAGAGAAGCCAGACACAATGTGTGTACACTGTATAATTCCATTTATTAAAAGTTGAAGAATAGGAAAAGCGAATCTAGAGTATTAGAAGTCAGCATAATGGTTATCCTTGGGGAAAGGATAATATTTGGAAAAGAGCATGAGGAAGCTTTTGAGGGGTACTGATGATAATCTGTTTCTTTTTTTTTTTTTTTTTTTTTTATTGCGGTACGCGAGCCTCTCACTGTTGTGGCCTCTCCCGTTGCGGAGCACAGGCTCCGGACGCGCAGGCTCAGCGGCCATGGCTCACGGGCCTAGCTGCTCCGCAGCATGTGGGATCTTCCCAGACCCGGGGCACGAACCCGTGTCGCCTGCATCGGCAGGCGGACTCTCAACCACTGTGCCACCAGGGAAGCCCGATAATCTGTTTCTTGATTGGGGTGCTTAGTTACCCAGTTGTGTTCAATTTGTGAAAATTTAAGCTTTACACTTGGGACTTGTATATGTTTAAAGAAAAAAAGAATGGGAGTTGTTGGTTACTTTTGTAGGTTTCTTTACTATAGGACATCTCAGTTGAACTAATGGGAGTATCTTTCATTTTGATATGCATTGATTATTCTGTTCTGTTTGAAAGTTTTAGTAGAGCAACTTGATTATAACATTTGTAAGGACTTTGAATTGCAAGTGACAGAAGCCCAAAGCAAACTAAAGCAAAATGAGAATTTGTTCACATAATTGGGAAGTCTGAGGGGTGGAGCTGTCCTCAGTAAGCCTTTGTCTTGGCTGTCTCCTTCCTACCCATTTTGGCTTTGCTTACCTTATTTTAATTAATTATGTGGCCTCTTTCTCCATTGTGGCAGAGACGGCCACCAGCAGCACCAGGTTTACATTGTATTGTCTTCAATGTAATCTCAGAGCAAAGTCTGCCTCTTTCCCAGTAGCACCAGTAAAATCCAGGAGGAATGAATGATTGGCTCAGATTGAGTCATAATGCCCAGGCTTGGATCACGTGCCCATCACTGAGACAGGTCTGGCCCTGAGAAGGAGGGCTTAAGCCTACCCAAAGCAAATGAAATGGTCTTCCCACAGGAACAAGAGGTTCTGTTAATCTGAAAGAGGAAGGAAACATACCAGGCAGACAGAAACTATCAGTTTCAGGAATATGGATGTCTTCCCAGTCCAGTTATTGAATGATTTTATAATTATTAAGATACCACGGATTTTATTTAGCCTTGGTGAATAGAAAACTGTGTGCTAAAATAGAGGACAGTTTGTACCAATTACATTACTGTCATTTTTCACATCATAGCTACAGCTTTCTGTATAAACTATACCTGGTGATACAGATTTGGATGAAATATTGCCTTTCATAGTTCTTTCCCCTTATTGGGTGATGAACATATACTTAAATAAGAGATGAGGCTTAGCAAGAGCAAATAATACTTTAAATTTACATTACTTGGATTAGAGACTCCCACAGTTAATAATATTACCTGTGCTTGAGTCCCATGTCTACCTAGCCTCCCCACATCATCTTCAGTGATGACCGCATTAAAGTCATTTGCTTATTTAATCCAGAGGTTGGCGGATTTTTGGTTCCTCACCTGTTTTTGTTCAGCACATGAGCCAAGAATGGTTTTTGCATTTTTAAGTGGTGGGAGGAAAAATCAAAAGAGGGACATTTTATGATGTGAAAATTCTGTGAAATTCAAATTTTGGTGGCCATAAGTATAGCTCATTTGTTTACATATTGTCAGTGGCTGCTTTTACACGACAACAGCCGAATTGAGTAGTTGTAACAGAGACTGTATGGTCCTGAAGTCTAAAATATTTACTGTCTGGTCATTTACCAAAAGGTTTGCCAACAACTGATATACACATTTTTGGGCAGAATGTGACAAATTAGAGTCAGATGATGGGAATGCCAATCAGAGTTTTTCTGAAACCTGTCTTCTTCAACTGGAGACACTTACAGTGGCTTCTTTTTGTGAGATTTATCGTGCCAGTCAATGAAAACTTTCCTTATATCAATAACTGGGAGGTTTGTATATATTAGAATTAGCTTTGGAGTCTCTTATCCTTACATAACCTAGTATGTTGAAATTGATGAATTATTTGCTGGGAAGGAATATATAGTATCCTCAAAGATGTTATTCTCATGTTAGCTGGACTCATGCCTTTTTGTCTTTCAGCCCAAGAAACAGCAGGAAAGACAACCTGACATAGGGAACTGGGGACTGCTATACAGAGAGAGAACTACAAAGCATCCTCAGTGCAGTAGGAACCCTAATCCAAAGTCCCTATACTTTTATCAGAGTGAGTAGCATTCGTCTCAACTGTTCTATATTGAGTCATACTTTCTGATCTATTTGCTTTATGAACTTTCCTAGATATTTTGTAATCTCTGCAAAGGTTCTTGACCTCTAGAACATATGTATGTTGCCCATATGATAGGTATCATCATAGGTTAAGATTAGGTAACTGAAAGTGAAGGTAGCCTTGAATTGGAGAGTATAAGCTCTATCTAAGAGCTCTATCTAAGGGTCCTAGCTGATTGGTTTTAATTTTGGGAACATCAGTCCACTGTTGTCAGGTCTTGCTGTTTTTCAAGAGAAGCTGGAAACCTGGGATTTTTATTTGACATTCCCCAATTTCTGAATGCTAACAATAATTTTTAAAAGTTAATATGTGCTGGCTTACCAGACATGCCTGTGGGTCAGATTTAACTTGTTTGCCAGTTAACAACTTCTGTATTTAAGTCATCATTATAAATTATATATCCTCCCTATTTATTTCAGGAGCAGGGAGAAGAACAATGAAATGAAAAATTATATATGCCTTTTGTAACTGGCTTGGGTTACTGATCATTCTTGCTGAATGACTGTTTCAGTATATAAATTATGAGTACTGTGATTGAAACATTTTTCATCAATCTGTTGTCGCCCCTTTTCAATGGAAAATGACCATTTTTCGCCTGATGTGAATACTTCTAACAATAATGAAATGTGTTTATTCAACAAAATATTTTGTAATATTCATATAGGCATAAAGGGGATTTGAAGAAGAAACTGTTTAACTGGGAAATGATTTGTATACCTGTAAAGCACTTGAGTAATGGTAAGCTTAAGTGCCCCAAAAGGGTGGTGTACAGACAGCTTCTGTAGGAATACAGAGCAGAGGAGGATCGAGGTGGACAGAAATGAACCCAGAAGAAGTAGAATTTAAGCTGATTCCTTAATAAGATTGTTATAGGCAGAGTGAAGAAGCGGACAACATTTACGAAGGAAAGAGCAGTATGAGCTGGAAGCTTGTTTCCAGCAACGAGGATGATTTGTTTCAAACAGATAGGCGCAAAAGGACCCTCTGCTTTTAGGCAGAGCAGAGTTAGAGCAGTTACTGAGTTTCTGCTAGGTGCCAGGCACTATATGGAAGCTTTCTGTATACACTGTCTTAAATAAATATGAGCACACTTTTAAAAATAATTAATTAATTTAGTTTTGGCTGTATTGGGCCTTTGTTGCTGTGTACAGCTTTCTCTAGTTGCAGCTAGTGGGGGCTACTCTTCGTTGTGGTGCACCGGCTTCTCATTGCGGTGGCTTCTCTTGTTGCAGAGCACGGGCTCTAGGCGCCCAGGCTTCAGTAGTTGTGGCTCGTGGGCTCTAGAGCACAGGCTCAGTAGTTGTGGCACGTGTGTTTAGTTGCTCCAGGGCATGTGGGATCCTCCAGGACCAGGGTTCGAACCCGTGTCCCGTGCACTGGCAGGCGGATTCTTAACCACTGTGCCACCAGGGAAGTTCTGAGCACACCTTTTTTTTTTTTACATCTTTATTGGAGTATAATTGCTTTACAATGGTGTGTTAGTTTCTGCTGTATAACAAAGTGAATTAACTATACGTATACATATATCCCCATATCCTCTCCCTCTTGCATCTCCCTCCCACCCTCCCTATCCCATCCCTCTAGGTGGTCACAAAGCACCGAATGCCACTCTCTCACTTCGTCCCAGCTTACCCTTCCCCCTCCCCGTGTGCTCAAGTCCATTTTCTACGTCTGCATCTTTATTCCTGTCCTGCCCCTGGGTTCTTCAGAACCGTTTTTTTTTCTTTTTTGGATTCCATACATATGTGTTAGCGTATGGTATTTGTTTTTCTCTTTCTGACTTCACTCTGTGTGACAGTCTCTAGGTCCATCCACGTCACTACAAATAACTCAATTTCGTTTCTTTTTATGGCTGAAAAAACATGGAACGCTTCACGAATTTGTGTACCATCCTTGTGTAGGGGCCATGCTGATCTTCTCTGTATCGTTCCAATTTTAGTATATGTGCTGCTGAAGCAAGCACCTGAGCACACTTTTAAGGAGTTGAACTTAAGGAAGTTTAGTAACACGTCCAAGCTCTTATAGGTAATTAAAACGGCAAAACTGGGACCTGACCCCCAAGCCTGTTCACTTTTCACTCAGCTTACTTTCCAGGGAGATTGGGCTGGTTAAGGTAAATTATGTAGAGCATGAATGCCAGGTCTAGTACTCCTTTCTGGGGAAATTATTTAGTAACTAGAACAGAAGTAATACGATGAGAACTGAGTGTTTTAGGAGAATTTAAATAAGTGGATTGTGAGGAGAGGCAGTAAAACAGAAGAAAAAAACTGTTAAAATAACCCAGATGTGAAGTGATAAAGTCAGAATTGGGATGCAAAGAAGAAAAGAGCATGAGATATTTCAGAATGAAAATTATTGGAACTTGGTGACTTAAAATTCTATGGGATGAAGCAGAGGGAAATAAGTTTAATTGACATGTATTTGCAGTTATAATTGAGTCTGTGTTGCATTCATTCATTGCTGTCCTTTTGTCAGAATTTGAATAATTGGTAATGAATTTTCTTTGCAATCTTAATATTTGATCTTGAATTTTTATGCTAATGAGAATTTTTAGGTTAAAAGACTTAAAGGAAAAACAAATTTTCTCAAGAACTTGGTTAAGCTAATTAAAGCTGCATAATATCTTAAGGTTGAATAAATGAATGAAAGTTTAAATTATCTTTAAATGAAAAGAATAAGAATTCATAAATGCTCATGAATTTATGTTTGGCAGGGACAGGATGGACTTTGAAAGTCATTCTCTTTGTTTTTTTAGATCCAAAAAAAAAAAAAAGGACATTGACCTAATTGCTTACTAGATATGTGACCTTGGGCAAGTTATTCAGTCTCTTTGAATATCAGTTTCCTCATTTAAGAATGGGGATATCAGTAATACCAACATCATAGGGTTCTGGAGAGAATTAAATGAGATAATATAAATAAAACAATAAAGACAGTTTTTGGCCCATAGTAAGCTCTGAATAACTAAGTACTATCCGAGTGGGGTAGGGAGGACAGTCAGTTGAAGGTTTAATTATGAATGTTAAGAGTCAGAAATCACATTTTCTGAATTCTCTTTAATTTGTAAATTTTTTTTTTAATTACACCATGCTAATCCATTTTTCTCTGTATGTCTGGTAATCTCATTCTTTACCTCCTTGGATTTGTGGTTTTCTAATCCCACAATACATAGAGCAATTAAGGAATTGTTCTGCCTTCTCATGCTCTTTCCTCTTTTTCTTTCCTGAATGCCAAGCTAATGGGTCCTCCAAATTGTTTACCTACCAAAAAGGTACAGTAGCAAGGGGATGCGAGATTTCCAGTTTCTCCATAGCTACCCCATCTTTGCCACTACACATAAAGATAAACTAAGATACCCTTTTATGGCTTTTGGTCTTTTCCTGAATCTTCATGGAAAGGTACATTTTGTGGCCTAAAAATGAATAACTAACACTGATTCTTTTCCTTTTTCTCTTTCTCTCTCTTTTTTTCTTTTCTTTTTAAGTAAGCTGTGAAATCTTTTGTGCTTTTTATCTGCCAGGATAATAGCTTTTTATAAGAAAGCTCTTGACTTATGAAAATAATTGCTAGTTTGCAACTGTGCAGGGCAGTTTGGCTTGGGGAAATTGCTAGTGTTACATGTTTTAAATTTTAGTCTTACTATTCAGAAGCAGGGATTGTGATATAAAAAACTTGGTGGTCATATTGTACTTTTAATCTGTGAATATTTACTTGAGTTTTTATAGAAATAAGATATTTATCTTCTCCGGATGCTTGTACATTGCCAGTATATACTGAAAGATTTATCAGTACCGGTGGGGAAGTTTCTTTAATTCTTATAACATATCATTTTAATGTCATTAATAGGTAGCATAGAATAGTTGGTGATTTAGAACAGTGTTTCTCGAGAATTCCCTGGCAGTCCAGTGGTTAGGACTCGGTGCTTTTATTGCTTGGGTTCCATCCCTGGTAAGGGAACTAAGATCCCACAAGCTACACGGCGCAGCCAAAAAACAAAAGTGTTTCTCAATCTTTTTTCCTTTATTGCCCTCCCCCCCATCCCCAGGAGCCTTTTAAAACAGTTTTTTCCTAATTGGCTTCCTACCTCCATAAAATTTTAATTCCACATATATATAATAGTTATCTATTTATGTATTATATGTATAGCTGTGTTTTATACATAAATAGTAAGGGGTGTTTTTTTTTTGTACTCCCATTCCCCAGAGAATCAGTGCTTGCCTTCCTGAGGTGATTCTGCCTGCATTGATGGTTTACAGAGTGGATTCTCAAAATTTTTGGTTTCAGAACCTTTGTATTCGCTAAAATTATTGAGCACGTTGAAGAGCTTTTGTTTATGTTTGTCATATCTAGCGAAAATTTTATCATGCTACAAATTAAAGTGAGAAAAATCACAAAATATTTATTAATTTATTTAAAAATATTTTATGAAAAATAACCATTTCTCCCTCCCCCCTGCCCAAATGGTTTGGTGAGAAATGTGGCATTGTTACACATTTTTGCAAATCTCTTTAAGGTCTGGCTTAATAGCAAACAGCAGGATTCTCATAGTTGCCTCTGCATTCATTCTGTTACAATGTTAAAAAGAAAAGCTGGTGTCATACAGATATGTAGTTGGAAAAGGAAGGAGTATTTTAATAACCTTTTCAGATAATAGAGGTTTCTCTTCTTCGATATTACACCAAAATGTAACAATTTGTAGTTTCTTAAAGGGATAGTTGCAATGTAGGATCTCATACTATATAAAAACCTTTTGTCTGTTACTCTAAAATCCAGTGTTCTTTCACTTTGAATAAATCTTTTGTTCATGAATAATTTTGTACTGTCATACATTGGTCACTTAGGAAATATTGGTTTACTGACTTATGCAGACCTTCCAAATGTCAATAGTAGTACCAACTACTCACATGTCATTAATATAACCACTGACCTTATCAAAGACTCTCTAAAAATTGGAGAAACTTGTCAAGCTTTTTTTCATTTGAATGTTGTCCTCGGCAATAAATAGTATTAGTTTTTTTTCTTGAAGTGACAGGCTTATTACTTCATTCATTTTTGAGAAGATATCTGCCACATACTCAAGTCTGAATAACCAGAGTTTGTCATTCGTTCTTTGAAATAAAAAACTTGTTCTGTGAAAAAGGTGACTCGGTTAGGTTGTAACTCAGACAATTGCACAAGTGCTTTTTCTTCAGTCATCATACTTCCTATATGTAGCAGGAATGCTTTATGTGTACTTCCCAGTTTGTCACAAAAAATATTAGCAAGACGTGTGTTCAGGCTCAAGATTTAATAAAACTAATAATTTTATTGTCACAGTGTGGTGATGAAGAATAGAAGGTAGTATACTTCACTGCCACTGTTATGGTTTGGCTCCTTGATGAAGCTCCAGGTTTTTAGCCACCATTGCTTTTGTACCGCAAATGCACATGTCAACATGGTGGAAAAGGCAAACTAGTTAGCATTAGTATGAAAACAGTTTTGACCTCCCCAGGGGTCCAAGGAGCAAACATTGAGAACCACTGATTTAGAGCTTGGACTTCTACTGAGTCTCAGCTCCATCACTTATTAGCTACATCCATGACTTTGAGCAATTACCCTGATTCCAAACCAGACAACCACACTATTCCTCATGAATATAGGCCCCCAAAATCAACAAAATGTTTGACATTTGCTTTTCTATCCTAACATTGTTAATGGATTTTTTTTAGTTTGATACACTGTATATGTATTTACAGAACTACGGGAAAGGGAGGGTTTTTAAAAGTAGCATAATGTATAAAGCAGAGCAGCCAAGATTAGATTCTGAAATGACTTGCCATCATGAAGTAAAAAAGATGTTTGTCAGAATCCCAAATTACATTCCTAGGCCTAAAGATCTTTTATTTATATTCCTAGGCCTAAAGGTCTAAAGATTCTAAACAGTTTTAGGTTTTTCTTTTTAAAGGCAAATGCTAAACCTGCTTTGTTTTGTAGAGTCAAATGCATTATTGCTCTTGGTTCTGAAATTTGCGTTAAATACCCTCCCCCCATTCTACAACTGTCTTTTCAAATAATTTAGGTGAAGAAAAAAAATCTGTTAATGGTAAACAGTGAATGTTTATCAATTCAGGGAAACTTCAGTGGCAGAACAGTGTCCTTCGCTTAGTCTTGTCCTGTATGATCTTTGAACATACACTCATCTGTAAATACACATACGCGCATTTTGGAGGAAACTTCATTTCATTTGTGAGGCTTTTGTTTTGTTTTGTTTTTTAATAAAGTGAGATAGAACCTCTTATTACCTTCTCATGTTATTTATGCCAAAGAGCCACTTGCTGTATGGGAGAAATGGCACATGGGGTTCTTCCATCTGCTGTAATTGATTATTGCTTGTGTGGTTCCCAAACAGTTCCTCTGCCTGTTAGTTTTTAAATTTTAAATAACTCTAAAAATAAATAAATATTTTGTTCCCAATTACATAAGTAGTATCTTCATTTAAGAGGATTTTAAAAGTACAGAGAAGGTACAAATCAGAAAAAAAAAAAATCACAGTTAGCTTTGCCATCCTTGGATATATTCTTTCTTATCCTTATTGATGGTTAATAGATGCATTTTTTGGTCCTAATTGGCAACATATTGTATATACATTTCATATTGTGCTTTTTCATTCATTATCAGCAATTTCCTCCTTCAAAAAGAATTCTAAAATATTTTTAATGACTGCTTAACTTTTGAAAAAAATCCATTCTCCTAATATTAGATATTTAAGTTATTTTAAGTTTCTCAGCATTATAAATATACTGTAAAACACATCCCTTGTGTGTGTGTGTGTATATATATATATACACATATGTATGTATATATAATTTTCTCCTGATTATACCCTAGTTATTCTATTGAACGAGAATTGGTTCAAAAGGGCAATCTTTTTACAAGGCTCTTAAGGTGAGTTGCCACATAGCTTTCCAAAAAGATTGACACAACTTCTCATTTTTCCAGTGTTCTGCCAATTTCTCCACATCTTCACCAGCATTGATATTCTGTTCAATGCTTTTTAAACAGAAAACATTATGCAAGTTAAAACATGAACTTTCAGCAAAAGTTTAAATGCTTAAAAGTTAATAATATAACACATAGCGAACTGTATTTCTCATTACTAGGAGTCCAAGCTGAACCTAGACTTAAAGGATTTTCCTTAACATTCTGATGGTGCGGAGTCTTTAGTACAGATTCCCTTCTCTAGTTCATAACATTTTTTGAACCAGTACAGACCGACTTGTATACAGTGGGTCGGAGATAAAAGTTCAGTTTGTATCCTTTTGATCTTTATTTTTTTCTGTCTCTACCTCAGCCTATGTGTTGAGGCAGCTGCACAGAGTGCTTTAGGGCAGAGTATAAGTGCATTTTCCTTTATTATATAAAGCAAATTTGGATAATGTATGATTGTAGTGTGTGTCTGAGTTCTTTGCTAATTCTGTGTAAATTTCAGGTGTGCAACAGAGGAACATGGCTCAAGAAACTAATCACAGCCAAGTGCCTATGCTTTGTTCCACTGGCTGCGGATTTTATGGAAACCCTCGTACAAATGGCATGTGTTCAGTATGTTATAAAGAACATCTTCAAAGACAGAATAGTAGTAATGGTAGAATAAGCCCACCTGGTAAGTAATTCTTACCTGGTAAGTAAAACACAGCACTATTCATAATTGAGATATACCTGAATAGCACAGGGTACCCAGTACCTTTTTCTACTTTCACATTTTACTTCTTTTACTACACTTACATCAGGAAAATGTCTCATTACATAATGTGATTATCAGTGGTAGGGAAACAGGAATAGGAGTATCTTTACCCATTGAAAAGAACTACTTCTTACTTGCTGTGTTAGAGAATTCTATTATCTTATTAAAATAGAGGCACACTTCATTCAAGTACATATAGCTGTCTTGGAAAATAAGGTGTAAGGGAGTGAGGGCTGTACGAGGACCTTGCTTCTTTTATCTAGGATGACTTTTGAAGCCAAGACAGTTGTAGAAGGAAAGAGTGAGTTATATATAGCCACAGCTGACTGTAGAAAAAGCCTTTCTCCATTAGGAAGGAGAGATGTAACAGTTTGACTCAGAGAAAGGGATGTTCATCCCCAGTTCATTTGAGTTCTTTATGCATTTTTATGTCAAAGGATTTTCCTGGAAATGAAGTGGCTTTTGTTTCAGTAGTTGTGTAAGAAGGATCATGAGGATTTTGAGTATAAGCTTTGCAAAAGTAAAGTGTTAATGGTACTCATCTAGGATAGTTCTCATGTAGCTTAATGCCTAAATGTATAGGTTTTCGTGGTGAATGAAAGTGCAGGCTGTTACTTAGTTCATTTAAAATTGTGTGTAGAGTCTTTCTCATCATTGCTTCGTGTTGAAGCCAGAAGCTAGAATCATTTAATCAAAACTTCTTTACTTAAGGCTAAGATCAAATGAATATAAATTATTGTTTTTTAAGTCATCATCTACATTTCTGCCTTATAAAGAACAGGTAGAATAATATAACCTGAGCACAGATTTTAATTTTGAACTTATGTTTGCCTTACTGCAAAATTCTTTTTTATTTGAAATATTTGTGCGCTAGTACTTGGAAGACATTTGTGAATTAAAGGGTTTGGGTAATAATCAGTCCTAAGAAATCGTAGTTTAATTTTGGATATATACATTTTGTATATGGTTTCCTTGGTTAAAATCAGCATTCTTTTCATAGGCAAACTATTGAAAAAATTTTAACTAAAGTAATGAACCGGCTTATTATATAGTAAAACAAAATCCATATACTATATTTCGTGGAAAACTGATCTTGATTTTTGTAGATGAGGTGTTGGCCTGCCCAGGGTACAGAGTCACTAACCTGAGATGTGGTCCTGTTACAGCACCTTCTGTCAGTAGTCTGTCTGAGTCTTTACCAGTTCAGTGCACAGATGGCAGTGTCCCAGAAACTCAGTCGGCGTTAGACTCTACATCTTCATCTATGCAGCCAAGGTAAGATGTAGCCTCTGAAGTGTGATTGGAAAGCTATTGAAAAGTAAAGCATATATTCCATATGATCAGTTCTGTTAAGAAGGAAAACTGTGTAGTCAGCTTAGGATTAACTGGCATAAAATTATTATTATTAGTGACTAGTCAGAAAAATCTTTTTATTGGTTTTAAATTGGGGTGGGAGTAGGGAGTTGTCTTTTTAAGTCTCAGATTTCCTTTCAGACAGGTTTTTCTTTATTTCTTTTCATAATATATCCTGACCAACCCTTGAAGTCCTTCTGAAGCATGTTCAGTTCTTCTAGTCGTAGGCTTATTATGCAAGTACTAGTGCTTTGTATTAAAAAGTACAGTCTTGTCACAGGTTCCCTTCGTCTAATATCATGATGTGGTACTGATACCTATTTGTACTGTAGTGTATTTTTTCTTTTTAACTTTGAAGTCACATCATTTAGAAGTTTCAAAGCTCTGTAGTTATGTTTAAGTTATAAAAAAAAGTATCTCTGATTAATTCTTGTCTTAATGATCTACTTACATATGTGAACTCTTACTTATTAATCACTTTAGTTACTCTTCATGCATAGAGATCATCTTTTAAAATCTAAATATTTTTGCTTTTCTAGCCCTGTATCAAATCAGTCACTTTTATCAGAATCTGTAGCATCTTCCCAAGTGGACAGTACATCTGTGGATAAAGCAATACCTGAAACAGAAGACCTGCAAGGTTTGCACATGAACTAGCGTATATTTTGTCATTTATTTAACATTTGAATATTACAAGCCAGGCACTATCTTAGATGCGTATGTTTTTTAAATTACCTGCCTAAGATAACGTATTTTTACATTTGTTTTCTTTATGAGCAGAATATTTTATATCCTCAAGTATTTAATTGACTGCAATGTTGGGAGCCATTTCCCACTTATATATAATTAGGTCATCAGCATAAACATAGAAAATTAAAAATCTGTTTTGTTTAAGAAATATAATTAAATGAATAAGTGGTGGTATTATACTGTTCTCTTTTACTGTTTTGCCCAATTTAACCTAAATACTATTTCCTCTCCCAGCAAACTGGGGCTGCTGGTTTGAGAGGAATCTCTTGCTTTTGACTCAGGTTATCTAAGTGACTGATTATTTTGACTGACAGTGACCCCCTCTTTCCCCGTGTGTGACTTCCAGCACAACAGTCACATTCAGTTACTCTTATTTATAGCATGGTGTCTCTTGTTCTTGCCCATGCTCTTTATATCCACATTATGTGGATTAAAGTGAAGTGGATCTAGGAAGACTTGAAAATGTGTTTGAAGGCTTTCTTAGTGGGCAGAGATGGTGGAGGAGGCATTTAGGATGCTGTTAAAAGTCTGTGCTTAGTTATATTCTATTACTGTGTGGAAACAATGTGTAAATTGAGAAGGATACTCTGGAAAGACAAGTCCAAAGATGAGCTGTGTGTCATTTTACCTATGGCATGATTTAAAGGGAGAAGATGCCATGCCCAGTGAAACCTTTCCATTGTACATGGTGTTCACAGGGTGGTGACAGATATATCTGGCAATCCTAGCTGAAGTTTGCTGAAGTTTAAATTCAGTTAAGCTAGCTAATTCCCCTTCCTCTGATTTCATGCCCAACAAATGATTGGCATAATTTGCCTCTTTGTAGATTTTGCCATAGAAAAATATACTGTCTGACCAACATAAGTATTCCAGTATAACATAAGTATTAGGTGAATAATTTTTATTTTTTAGTTAAATAGGAAAGTTTAAGGTTGGGCAGAGATAAGGAATATTTTAAAAACAGAAATAGAAAAATTCCCCAAATCTAGTTATCCATTAGACGTGGGAAATAAGACAGGGGTGGTATTAAAGCTTTCGGTTGTATGACAGTTGAAATGGCAATGGTGTGGTTGTTTGCGACAGGGAGGTTGAAAGAAGTAATGGTTAGACAAGATTTTAGATAGAGTAAATTGGAAGTGGTCAAATTTCAAAACTTAAAATCTCAATTGGAGGTTGTAGATAGTTAATAGGTATTTAAATGTATGATCATTATTATGTCTGAGATTTGGAAGTCCTTGGCATAGGTTGAAAATGAGAGGCAAAATCAAGAAGAGCAAGTAGGATAATGAGTCAGCAAAGGGGAGAGGAAGAAGTCATCTAGATCCTGGTTAGTTTTAGGCCACAGATGTCAACAGAGAGTTTTCAAGAAGCAAAGGTTGCTTAGCAATTTTGAGAGAGCGCTAAGTAAGGAAGAATGAGAATAGGCTGCCAACCATGAAGGTGTTATTTATGTCTTACAATCGAACAAATTTTAGAATGTTGCTAGTGGGAAAATATATGCTGCTTAAGAATAAAATAGCAGGGATTTCCCTGGTGGTGCAGTGGTTAAGAATCTGGCTGCCAAGACAGGGGACACAGGTTCAGTCCCTGGTCTAGGCAGATCCCACATGCGGCAGAGCAGCTAAGCCCGTGTACCACAACTACCGAGCCTGCACTCTAGAGCCCGTGAGCCACAACTACTGAGCCCATGTACTGCAACTACAGAAGCCTGCACACCCTAGAGCCCGTGCTCCTCAAGAGAAGCCACTGCAATGAGAAGCCCACGCACCACAACAAAGAGGTAGCCCCTGCTCACCACAACTAGAGAAAGCCCACACACAGCAATGAAGACCCAACGCAGCCAAAAACAAAATAAATAAATAAATTTATTTTTTTTTTTTAAGAAAAAGAATAAAATAGCAGTTGTTTTGCAAGTTTGACAAAAAATGAAGATTGTGTGAACTAATGTAATATGAAGTGACATTTATGGTGTATGGAGAACAATATAGTTTTCTCCACATAGCCATAGATACATTAATGCAAACAGTGGTCTTGATGCCATATTAGGAGAAATTGTAGAGGGGTTTTAAATTGTATAGCCTCCTTTTTTCACTGTAATTTCAGTGACTTTTAAGTTAAACCAGTATTAACTTTTAAGTACCTTTTAAAAACTTAGCATTCATAATTTCAGCATAGCAGAATCTTTGAACAATCAGATGTAAGTTTCATCTGAGTTTGAGAGGATTCGTTTTCAATGGGTAAAATCTCTTAACAGCCTAGTTTTTAAAAAATGTCTTATACTGTTGAATTAAAAATGTCTTTTATTATAAACATGCACACGAATATGTGTATATATATACACATACACTCATAACACATAATGTACTTGTGACTTCCCTATTTGATAGGAACAAATGCAGAGAATATTTTTTCCATCTACTTAATAGATGGACGAAAAGAGAAGTCTTTGACTCAAGTCCTGTGGTCATTTGAGCTGTAACTGGAACCTAGGCACCTGACTCTAGGCCATTATTCTTTCCACGAGACAGTTGTGGTGCTTCCTGGACTAGGATGTTCTTGTGTGTGTTTCTGTTGCCATATCCAGCCCTCCCTCAGTTCCCAGGGTAGGATCAACTGGTTTGGTGACCTACCCAGGTATCTCTTCTCTTCCTTATTATTCCACTTGTATTCCTCAAGGGAAATTTTTTTAGATAGGAAGATCATCCCAGGTAGAAGAGGATACAAGAGTAGCATCTGTGTGCCTAAGCCAGAATTTCCTAACATTGTCGTTGGAGTTTTCAGAATAGTGTCCTTGAAACAGCTTTTTTTCTCTGTAGGTATTCTGCTTATAATTAGGTAAGTTGCCACCAGGTGGTTGGTACTGCTTCCATTTTGTCCTCACGGCTCTGAATAATTTTTCTCCTGTTTAACGGAGAAGCTCTGAAGAATTTTTTTCATGTTTACCTGAGAATTTACCATATTACTGCATCTTTCTCATTTAATTATGCCTTTTAACTTAATAAACAACAGTACCTCACTTACACAGTATCAGTTAGGAATGACAGATTTCCAGTTTATGAAAGCTTAGCTTTGTATTAAAAAAATTTTTTTTCAAGTTTTTTTTTTTGGACGCATTAGGTCTTTGTTGCTGCACATGGGCTTTCTCTCTAGTTGCCGTAAGTGGGGGCCACTCTTGGTTGTAGTGCGCGGGCTTCTCATTGCGGTGGCTTCTCTTGTTGCGGAGCACGGGCTCTAGGTGCGCAGGCTTTAGTAGTTGCGGCATGCAGGCCCTAGAGCACACAGGCTTCGGTAGTTGTGGTGTGTGGGCTCAGTAGTTGTGGCTTGCGGGCTGTAAAGCGTGGGCTTAGTAGTTGTGGAGCATGGGCTTAGTTGCTCCTCGGCATGTGGGATCTTCCCAGACCAGGGCTCGAACCCATGTCCCCTACATTGGCAGGCGGATTCTTAACCACTGGACCACAAAGGAAGTCCCAGCTTAGCTTTTTAAAAATGAAAACTTTTTTAAGTGTCTTTGTGCACTCTAAACTATCATACTTCATTTCTATTAGAACAATATGCTTAACTTCAGTTAACCTCTCAGTCCCTCAGGTATTGGAGCAGAGTAAAAAGAATATGGAATTTGGATTCAGAAGTCCTGTTTTCATATCTTGACACCTCCTCTTCTCTGAACCTTATTTTAATTACTTTTGAAGGAGAATAATAACCATGTCCACCTTAGAAGTTATTAGAAGTCAGTGAAATAAGATGAAATGTGTTTTGTTAATAACTACAAAGGATATTCTTATTCTGTATAATACCAGTGTTTGGGGAGGCTTAGCATAAGAGAATATTGAAGCTTTCCAGCAGTAGAATGTAATCATGACTAAGGTGGTGAGCTCTCTGTCACAGAAGTGTTTTCAGAGAGCTGACTTACTGTCAGGAACAAAGTAGAGGGGATCTCTGCACTGAGTGGCAGAGTAAATTAGAATTCTCATAGTCTTTTCAGCTCTGAGGGTTCCTTTCTTCATACCAAGTTGAATTGTCAGATCAGTGGTTCAGAGCAATCAGAGAGGAATAGTCCCTTTCAACTAAAAATCAGGAATTTGTGTGGATTAAAAATCAGAGATTGATTTTTAAAGAGTGGGTGATAATAGCCAATACAATCTGGACAAAGTTGGAGGACTAACAATTCCCAATTTAAAAACTTAATACAGGCTACAATAATCAAGACTACATGGTACTAGTATGAGGATAGTCATATAGATCAATGTAATAGAATTGAGAGTCCAGAAATAGCATTCTCACATTTACAGGCAATTGATTTTCCAACAAGGTGGTGCCAAGATCATTCCATAGGGAAAAAACATATGATGCTGGGCCATTTAAACAAATAAAGTTGGATCCCTACCTCACTCGGTACACAAACATTTACACAAAATACATCAAAGACTAATATGTAAGAGCTAAAACTATAAAACATGTAAGAGAAAACAGGCATAAATCTTCATGACCTTGGATTAGGTTTCTTTTGACATGACACCTACAGCTCAGCAAAGAAAAAATAGACACATTGAACTACATCAAAATTAAAAACCTTTTTGCTTCAAAGGACTATCAAGAGTGAAAAGACAACACAGAAAGGGGAAAAATTTGCAAATTGTATATCTGATTAGAACATATAAAGAAATATAATTCTACAATAAAGAGAACCCAATTTTTAAAAGGGCACAGGGTTTGAATAGGCATTTCTCCAAAGAAGATCTAAAAATGGCCAAAGTGTTAAGGATGTGGAGAGATTGGAACCCTCATTCATTATTGTTGGGAATGTAAAATGGTGCAGCCACTTTGGGAAACAGTTTGACAGTTAAAAAAGTTAACTCAAAGTTAAATAGAATTAACTAAATGACCAAGAAATTCCATTCCTAATTCCCAAGAGATTGAAAAAATGTGTTCACACAAAAACTTATATAAGAATATTCATAGCAGCATTATTCATAATTAACAAAATATGGAAAGAACCCATATGGCTGTCAACAGATGATTGGATAAACAAGGAGTGGTATATTCATACACTGGAATAGTATTCGGCAGTAAAAAGGAATGACGTTCTGATACGTGCTGCAACGTGGATGAACTTTGAAAATATACTAAATAAAAGAAGCCAGGTACAAAAGGCCAGCGTATTGTGTGACTCCATTTATGTGAAAGATAGGCACCATGAAGAGGGCTTTTTTGCTGGAGAAGAGTTTGTAAAAGCAAAAGCATACTGGTAGGAAAACACGAAATTTGGGAGATAGAACAACAGTTGCTAGAGTGGCCAGTTCAGACAGGTATGTGTTGGAACTAAAGTTGGAAAGATTGTCTAGAATCAGGTCATGGAAAATCTCTACGGTATTGGGTTCTAATCCATGATAAGGGAAGAGAGCCATTTTGAAGGTTGGTTGCTTCTTTTTGTTTGTTATAAGATGACACAAAGTTGTATTTTAAGGATTCATTTAACAGTGTTTTGCCTCCAGATAGCTGCTATTAGAAACTGATCTCATTTACAGAGCTGCTCTCTTCAGGATGGTGGCCACTAGCCTCATGTGATCACTTGAAATGTGGCTAGTCCGAAGTTAGATATTTAGTGCATATTTATTTGCCAGTTACACTCTAGTTGTAACATATACAGTGCTTTTGAAGACTTAGTAGCAAAAAAGACAAAGTGAAATATTCTGTTAATACTTTTCATATTGATTTTTTATTTAAATGATAACATAAATTAGTTTTATCTGTTTCTACTTTTTAACATACCTGCTAGAAAATATAAAATTAAATATATGATTCTCATTATTTTTTTTTGGACCCTATTTTTTTTGGACCGTTAGCCCGCTATGCAGGCTAATTTTTCTCTTGAATATTAAAAAAAATTTTCATTTTGTAATGGATTTTTTTTTGCTGTGTTGGTCTTCGTTGCTGCGCGAGGGCTTCCTCTAGTTGCTGTGAGCAGGGGCTACTCTTTGTTGCAGTGCGCAGGCTTCTCATAGCGGTGGCTTCTCTTGTCGCGGAGCATGGGCTCTAGGCGCACGGGCTTCAGTAGTTGTGGCACATGGGCTCAGTAGTTGTGGGTCATGGGCTCTAGAGCGCAGGCTCAGTAGTTGTGGCGCAGGGGCTTAGTTGCTCCTCGGCATACGGGATCTTGCCGGACCACGGCTCGAACCCATGTCCCCTGCATTGGCAGGCGGATTCTTAACCACTGCGCTGCCAAGGAAGGCTTGTAATGGATTTTTGATCTAAGAATAACATAAAGATCATTTTGTTCTCCCCCTTATTTTGCAGGTAAGAAAGTGAAGTCCAGAGAAGGGAAATGAATTTTATCCCAATGGGTCATTGTAAAAGTGTACATTTATTCACTCAGTATCTGTTGAGCAACCACTCTGTGTAAGCACTGGGTATACAGTGGTGAACAGAAATAGTCCCCACCCTCAGAATGCTTAGTCTAATCCTTGAATGAGACTTGTCATGACAAGTTATATATATGGATATATGTTATATATATAACATATATCCATATATGTAAGGTATATATGCTATATTACATAGATATTGTATCTACTGTAAGATAATGTTTGGGGATTACGTAATAATGTCATCTTATGTTCAGTTTTATTTTTCACCATGTGTCTTGACTATGCCCCCAAACAGGTAGTGCTAAATAGTTTTATGTACTCATTGTTATATTTGTGTACTTTTTTCTTTCTTTTCTTTCTTTTCTTCCCTCCCTCCCTTCCTTCCTTCCTTCCTTCCACAGGATGCAGAGCATAGGGCCTTGTTCCTCTTGAATGTGGTCCTCCATTTGGGTAGTTAAACCAGTTTTACCTGCCTGGTGCTTTTTGAAGTATCTTTAAAGTAGTGGTCAGAAGGCTTTGTCTAGTTGAGATTACCATTAAAAATTATTAGCAAGTGCTGTACAGTTTATCTCTCAGCCTTTATGCCATTGCATAGGCCTCCCAAATAGCCCTTTAGGACCACTGGATGCAACACAGGCAGCCACCTGTTCTTTATCATTAACAAGTGGGTATTCTCTGTTTACAATTCTCAATTCAGAATATGAAAAACTGCCTAGTTCTGAGGAAACTGTCCTTATTTTGGCTTCAGGTTCAATAAGAGTATGGCCCTTTGGCCCTTAGTCTACTGTATGGCTTACTTGCTTATTTATTTATTTAGTATGGCCGTTTTAAAAGATTGTTTCCTTTTACGTAACTTAGAGTTTGATAATTATGGTTTGCTTTGATCTTAAATCTCACATGAAAATTGGGGAAACAGGAGTAATTTCTAAGAATCTTAGACTTTTACAAAATACTGTTATCATCTTGCCCATGAATTCATTTGGTAAATGTTTAAATTCAGGTACCAGCCATTAACTGCAGGTAAGCTAAGGTTACCTTAGTCTGATGAGGATATAGTGGACATTGGTCAGCCTCAAATTTGAACCCTAGTTTATAAGCTTTTAGCGTGCCACGTGATCCTTCACTTCAAAGGTTATGCAGTTACCTCAGTTAAAGAGAAACCGTTTGCTTTGACAGATCTTTAGGGTTAATACTGTGAAATGTCTCTGTTGAGGTATGCAGTAGCATTTGTATCCATAGTAGGTAAATGTATTTTCACTATTCCAGATACCAAAGTTTGTGTCTCAGTAGTTAAATTGGTTCTGTTTAAATATGTAATCTTGTGGGATAGTGGTGTTGTTACTGCCAGTAAAGCATTATTTATATTAGTATATTTGAGTATCAGACTTGCTTGGGAGAATAGGTATGCCTTATAGATTTCAAAGGTAATAAATAGAATAGATTCTTTTCTGATTGCAAGTTAACTATTTTTGAGCTCTTTACACACAGCCCAACCTTATCTGATACTGTTCTAGGAGCTGGGGATAAAACAGTAAGCGAGACATTCAGCCCCTGCCCTCATGGAGCTTACATTCTAGGGGTATTTACTTATTAAAAATAAAAGGCTTTATGTATCCACATTTTGTTTCAAAAAAAAAAAAAATGTAGATATTGGTAGCACTGTCTCCCATCTAGCTTTAGAATGTCCAGGTGGAATAATCATGTTATAGAGTTCTTCATTCATGCATATTTATTTGTTAGTTTGTGGTGTTTTGCCTTTTGTCATATTTTGTTAATAATGTGTTGACATAAGCAGGTTAGAATCCATTGCATCAAATGTTTGAGCATCTACTGTGTGTAGTTCACTGTGATAGGTGCTGGAAATTCAAACAGGGAATAGGATGCTATCCCTCTTCTCAGCAGGCTTACAGTATAGTTGGGGAAATGGAGCACATAAATACAATAGGTAAATAACTCAGTACTAATTCAGTTCAACAGATATTTATTGAATGCCTGCTGTGTAGTTGGAGGCACTGGTAACAAGGATGAAAATGACAGGTTCCTGCCCTGAAAGGTTAAGGGCAGGTTAAAGTCAAATAGGCATTTACAGGGCTTCCCTGGTGGCGCAGTGGTTGAGTCCGCCTGCCAATGCAGGGGACACAGGTTCGTGCCCCGGTCCGGGAAGATCCCACATGCCGCGGAGCCTGCGCGTCCGGAGCCCGTGCTCCGCAACGGGAGAGGCCACAACAGTGAGAGGCCCGCGTACCGGGGGGGGGGGGGGGGGGGGGGAAGGCATTTATAATATAATAGTGCAGAAAGTGCTACCGGGCATAGTAGGGTTTCCTAGTCTAAGTTGTGGGGGAGGGAATGGAGTAAGAGCTGATAATATAAGCTTAAACAAAAAAGACACATTGGAGTTAGCCAGGTAAGGAGGAGAGGGACAAGGGGGCATAGGAAAAGTGTTCCACATAGAAAGGACAACTTTTACAAAAAACCCAGAGGTAAGAGAGAATTTAGTATGTTCAGGGAAACTGCAAATACTTCACTATGCCTGAAGCATGGATTATTGTTGAGGAATGGTGAGAGACAAGGCTAGAAAAGAAGGATGAGAAAAATCCTGAAGGACCTCTGGGCTTTATTTATCCTGGGGGTTAGTGGGGAGTCGTCAAAGAATTTTAAACATTGGAGGGCACATCATTAGATTCTCATGTAAGGCAGATGACTTGGATGCAATGTGTGAAGCATGGATGGAAGAGGGGGCTCATGTGAAGTGCCCAGAATTTGGTAGAGAGTACTTAAGGGAATTAAGGGTAATCAGAATGAAACGTTGCAAGAGAACTGAGACAGGGTTTCCTGGAGGCTTTAAAGGGCAATTGAATGGTGAAATGAGAGAAAGGAAGCCCTTTTGAATTGGTTGTACACAGCAGAGGTACCTGGCATAGTCCCATAGATTGGTTAAGCAGTAGATTACTGAAGAAGGAGGACTGGTTGGTGATAAAATTGGAGAGGTTAAATCCTTGATCCCTGGCAAGTCACTGACTGTTTTAGCACAAGATACCATGTCTGCTAGGTCACCTGATAGATTCTAACTCTAGTAACAGCATTTGGGAGGGCCAGGGTAGTTAGTGAGAGGGAGTGGCAGGGGTCACATTAGTTAGGATTTAGGGGCAATAATTAGACCTGAATTTTGATGCAGCTGGCCTTGGCTTCAACACTTAAATCAATTTATTATCTTAATTGTAACATTTTAATCAATTTATCTTATTCTCAATATTTTAAAGGTTTTATATGAAACATTCTGAGAATTTTGAACATACTTAGTATTCCACTAAATCTTGGTTTCAGGCTTTTTCCCCTTATTCTCTTTGAAGTCTACATAGTTCTGAGCTCAGCAGTATTTAGAAGTTTGCATGTGACCATTTTCTTACACACTCCCTTAGAATACCCAAGTAGTATTTGTGTTTTGTATGTCTTTTATTGGTCAAATACATAATTATTAGAAATTTTAGAAAATATAGTGCTTTTAGAGTCACTTGTTAAGTCAGTGTATAGTCTAGATTTTCTCCATGTGTGTATACATACATGCATACTTAACATATATATATGCATTTCACCAAAAGGGGGTCATATTATATAAACTACTTTGTAACTTAATGTGAGCATCTTTCCATGCTAGTAAATAAATAACTCAGTTATCCTCTGAATAAACAGATCAGTGGGGGTGGGGTGAGGGGTAACAACCACCCAAATTTCAAAATCTCATTGAATAATTAAATTTTACCACCTTCCTATTTTTATCAGCTTCAGTATCAGAAACGGCACAGCAGCCATCTGAAGAGGAAAGCAAGTCTCTTGAAAAACCAAAACAAAAAAAGAATCGCTGTTTCATGTGCAGGAAGAAAGTGGGACTTACTGGTAAGGGCCTAAATCACATGATTTAAAATTAAGATTTTATTTATGATGATGCATGACTTACTATTAATGGCTTCAATTAAGATTGTTTTTTTGTTCCCATATGAGTTAATAATAGATATGCTTCACCTTCTGAATTTTCTTAAATAAAAGTAGCTTTAATTACATACCTAATAGTAAAATGAATAGCTTTTCTTTTAAAAATTCATTTCAGCTGAGTTTGAGAATATTAGACAGGTAAGGTCAGTGCGCCAGGTGCTGTGAAGGGGCAAAGATGTGGCTCCTGCCTTCAGAGAGCGGAAATTGTTGTGTGTGAGAGAATATTTAAGTCCTTGGTGAGCTGTGAAGTACTTTCTCTATGTAAAGTAGCTAGTCACAGGTTGTCATGAGGGTTCAGAGAGCTCATATGTAAGGTGATAGCCGCGTGCTGCCACGCAATAAGTAATCAATACATGTTGACTACTGTAACAGAGCTGTTAGCTGGGATTGTTATTAAGAGAGGGAGGGGCTTCCCTAGTGGCGCAGTGGTTGAGAGTCCGCCTGCCGATGCAGGGGACACGGGTTCGTGCCCCGGTCCGGGAGGATCCCACATGCCGCGGAGTGGCTGGGCCCGTGAGCCACGGCTGCTGAGCCTGCGCGTCCGGAGCCTGTGCTCCGCAACGGGAGAGGCCACAACAGTGAGAGGCCCGTGTACCGCAAAAAAAAAAAAAAAAGAGCGGGAGAAGAAAATGTTTGAAATATTACTTGGATATTTGGCAAAGAGAGTACATTTAAGTGCAGTCAAATAGATTTCTTTGGGAATTCAGGGATGGATGTGATTAATTTATATAAAAGAAGAGGAGTAGAGGCCCATCAAAGTCATGAAGGTAGAATGTTTCAGCTGGGTCTTGAAAGATGAGTAGGACTTAATAAGTGATGGAAATGGGAGCATTTCAGGCAAAAAAAAAAAATACCTTGAACAAAAGCTCACAGAAAGGATAGGGCATGTTTAGGGGACCGTAAAAGGGGATTGTAGCACAAAATATATGAAGAAGGGGGTTAGATACTACCATAGAGATAAGGCTAATGATGTGTACTGTGGTTAATTGATGGGGAACAGTTGCAGCTATAAATAGTTACCATTTATTGTTTACTATGTGCCAGACATTGTGCTGAATACTCTAAGAAATTGGCTTAAGAGGAGATAAGTTTGTTTGTTTTTTTAAATTTATTTTTGGCTGCGTTGGGTCTTTGTTGCTGTGCGTGGGCTTTCTCTAGTAACAGCGAGCCGGGGCTACTCTTCATTGCGGTACATGAGCTTCTCATTGTGGTGGTTTCACTTTTGCAGAGCACAGGCTCTAGGTGCGCGGGTTTCAGTAGTTGTGCCACATGGGCTCAGTAGTTGTGGTGCATGGGCTTAGTTGCTCCGCAGCATGTGCGATCTTCCCGGACCAGGGCTCAAACCCGTGTCCCCTGCATTGACAGGCGGATTCTTAACCACTGTGCCACCAGGGAAGCCCAAGATAAGATTTTGAGTAAATTGTGTTTTAGGAAGGTTTATCTGGCTAAGGTGTAGATAAAGAGGAAAGGAGATTTACAGTCTGATATCAGAGATGTTTAAGACTGGCCCATGCCTTGGCAAATGTATTTATTTAAAGAGTACAGACGTGAACAAGTAAGGCATTTTAAAGTGTACATATTTAGCATCAAATACTGTCTTTCTAAACCTCAGAAACTTGGACTTCACGATTAGAAAGAAGGCTGCGACTTAGTAATTTCTGTCTTGTCAGTCTAGTATTATTCTTGGCTCCATTTTTCATTCATTATTATGAAGTTATAGGGGAATTCCTTGGCGGTCCAGTCGTTAAGACTCCACACTTTCACTGTCGAGGGCCCAGGTTCCGTCCTTTGTCGGGGAACTAAGATCCCACAAGCTGTGTGGTGCAGCCAAAAAAATAATAATAAAATTTTAAAAATAAAAGAAAATTATGAAGTTACAGAGTATCTTTTTGAAGTTTAAAAAAATTTGGTAAAGGAAGTTTACATCAAATGTCAATGTTTAAAATTTTGATTCCTATCTTCCATTTCCAGTAATTCCATCATACCATAAAATCCTAATTTGGGGGTGCAGGACTGGTTTTATTTAAAGACTATCCACACTGCTTATTTCTCTGTTTTGGCTTCAGTTCTTGGGGCATTTCCCTAAAATCAGTAGCATTTATTGCATGTTTACTATATGTTAGGCACTTAATACTTCCTCATTTAATTCTTACTGTAACCGATTCCAAGGTTAGAGATGCAGAAGCTAAGGGTCAAGTAATTTGCCTGTGTTAGTAAATAGATTCAGGCTTAGGCAACCGTAACATCTCATGCTGTAAATCACTCAGCCAGATTACAGTTCACCTCTCCATTGGAGGTTAGCCAAGGAAAGCTAATATACTATGCTATTTGTTAACAGTTCTGTCAAAAGTTTCATTTCCTCTTCCTTAATTAAATCTTAAGATTGCCTTCTGACAGTATGCTTATTTTTTCACATTGTAGTATTTGAGGAGTGTTTCAATTTAGCAACCCTGTTTTTGATAGGAAGCAATTTGTGTCACGGGTGAAAACTTGAGCTCAGAGAAGTGGTTATGACTTGGTCTGCTGATACAAACTTGTATTTGTATTTGTAGGTAGGAAAAAGAAATGAAGCTATCAGCTATGGATTTTGAGAATGTTACTAGGTTGTGAAACTGCTTGTTTGGAATGATTCTTTAGATTGCTGCCCTAAATATATGATCTTTTTAACATTAATTATGCTAGAGAGTTTAATATTTTTAGACCTTCCATTCAACTCACGTATGTGTATTAATCCATTTTCAGGGTTTGAATGTCGGTGTGGAAATGTTTACTGTGGTGTACACCGTTACTCAGATGTACACAATTGCTCTTACAATTACAAAGCTGATGCTGCTGAGAAAATCAGAAAAGAAAATCCAGTAGTTGTTGGTGAAAAGATCCAGAAGATTTGAACTCCTGGAATACAAAATCCTTTGACCATCTGCAAACTAAAAATTGACTTGAGGTTTTTTTTCCTAGTCATTGGGAATGTAGAGCAATGTATCTTGCATAGACCTTTTAATCATGCATGTCATCAGAAGAATAGATTTTTGTTTTTGTTTTGAAAATGACTCTGAACATTTATTTACATTGCAGTTTCTGTGGCTGAAAAGACTTAAGTAAACTTTACAAGTATTATCCTTTTAAGATCATTTTAATTTTAGTTGAGTGCCGAGGGCTTTTATAACAAACGTGGAGAAATGTTGGAGGGCTGTGATTTTTCCAGTATTAAACATGCATGCGTTAATCTTGCAGTTTATTTTCTCATTGTGTATGTATATATAGCTTTTCTCTGCAGCACGATTTCTCTTTTGATAAATGCCCTTTAGGGCACAACTAGTTATCAGTAACTGAATGTATCTTAATCATTATGGCTGCTTCTGTTTTTCATTAACAAAGGTTATACATATGTTAGCATATAGTTTCTTTGCACCCACTATTTATGTCTGAATCATTTGTCACAGGAGAGTGTGTGCTGAAGAGATTCTAAGTTTGTGTGTTTTTAAATTTTTTTGAGCAAGGGAAGGAAAAGCTGTATGCATTTCATTGCTGACTGCAGGTTTCTTTCAGATTGTGTTCATTGGTCTGTGTGTATACAATATGAAGAATGATCTGAAGTAATTGTGCTGTATTTATGTTTATCTACCAGTCTTTGATTAAATAAAAAGGAAAACCATAATGTTCCCTTGTATTACTTTTTCTCTTATTCTTTCTGGTAGTTCATTTTGACTTTGGTCCTTCAGTTTTCTACTTTACTTAATTTTGTGAGATGAACTCACATCTGTTTGTGAGTAATCTTAGGATGACAAACTGTGATTTTACATTCCTGTGAGTCGAACATGTCATATTTTCTAGCTCTTGTCTGATTCTCTGTTCTGAACTCTGTCACACTGAATTAGCATCTAGCAGAAGCTTCGTTTTGGTAGGATTAGAGAAACAAACAGCATAGCTCAAACACGGCAGTTGGAGAATTGTGAAGTAGAAAGACCTCCAAAAGACCATTTGTCCTGTGGTTTCAAACTTACCTGGCCGCCAACCTTTTTAAAACTTGAAATATGTAAACAGATTAAAATAGTATTTTACAATACAAATGTCTATGTTTACATTTGTTTGCTTACTACTTGTGTACTCTATCTTAGTATGTATATTCTACCTTCATATGTCATACGTAATGATGGCTTAGCATTGAAATCTGTAAATAAGAGAAAACCATTATGACTATCTCAATAGATCCAGTTAAAGTATTTATTAGAATTTAATACCCATTCATGATAAAAACCCTTGATAAATTAGGACTAAAAAGGAATTTCCTTAAGGTGATAGTTTCTATGTAAAACCAAATAAACAAAAGACAAGCATCTTCTAAAAAGAGGAAAATTCGTTTCCCTTTAAAGTCAGAAACAAAGGGCTGGTTTTCCACTATCAGTGCTTATATTAAAAATCGTGTCAGAGATCCTAGCCAATTTTATAAGAAATAGAAAGTAGTAAACTCATTATTTGTACATTACGTGTTTGTTTTTTAGAAAGCCCAAATAAATCTAAAGAGAAAGTACCAGAAATACAGGGTTTTGTTAGGTGGTAGGTGTAACATTAATTTTCAGAAGGCAGTTGCATTTCTTTATAGCAGAAACAACTAGAAAACTGGAGGACATCTTTTACAATACCAAGTACCTAGGAAATTAACAATGTATGTTGAAGACCTCTTTAAGAAAAAATTCTTAAACATTAAGAGATAACTAAGACCTCAAAAAATAGACATGTTCGTGGCTAGGCAGACAATATCATGAAGATGTCATTTGTACCCAAATAGACCTATAGATTCAAAGCAATTCCTATCAAAAAATCCCACCAAGTTTTCTCTTGGAACGTATTAAAGTGATTCTAAAGTAAAAGATAAAGGAGAGCAAAAGGCTAGGACATTTCAGAAAGGAAGGAGCAGGGAGGTGGGCATTTTTCCTGCTGATGTTAAGACTCACTGTGAAGCCATGTTAATTAAAATAGTGTGGTATTAGCTAAGGACTGTACAGAATCCCAGTAGATTAGACCAAAATGCCCAGAAAAAGCCATGCATGAGCTGAACTTGGTATAAGAGTGGTGGGACACCACACTGGGGAAAGGAGACTATTAGATACTGAGAGCACAACTCAGTGTGGAAAAAGGTGAAAATTGATCCCTATGTCATACCATAGGGGAAAAAAATTAATGTCTTAAATGTAAAACAAAAGTTTTAAACTCTTAAAAAAAAAAGATGATTACTGCTTAGACCTTGGGATACAGAAGGACTGTTTAAGACACAAAGCATTAACTGAAAGTATTATTGATGAATTTGTCTATTAAAATGAGGCATTTTAAACCAAAAATACCTTAAGGTATCTTCAAAGAAAGGGAAAAGCCAAGTTTCAAACCAGGAGAAGTTACAGTGCAAATCAAGACCATAGTAAAATACTATTTTACACTCATTCAACTGGCAAAAATGTAAAAGTCTTGCAGTATCTAGTGTTGGAGGGATTCCACACAATCTCTTAAAGTTTCCTGATACTAACCAAAAGTGGTTCAGTCCTTCAAATGCTTTGGTAATTAATACCTTTTAAAGTTGGACTTTCAAACATCCTATAATCCAGAAATTTTACTCCTAAGTGTATACCCAAGACAAACTTGCACATAGGTGTAACAGGAGACAGGAATTTTCATAGCATTGTTTACAGAAAGCAAAAATCCAGAAACCACTCAAGTCCCCACTGAAGAATGATGGGTAAATAAAATGTGATGTATTACAATGGAATAGAAATATAGTGATCAGAACTAGAGATCCCTACAGACAACAAAATAGAAGTACCAGATAGTAAGCCAACACCTTTTTGCAAGTCACGTAGATGGAATTTATATGAAGAGAAGGCAGGGTAGTGATGACAAAATTCAGTATGATATCCTTAGATGGGAAGAGGCCAGGCATGTGGTACCATATGATCAAGGCCTTGACTTTTTTAGACATAACTAAAAGCAGGCTATGTGTGAGCCAATGCTGAGAGTCTTATGAACCAAGAATTATGATTAATCCAATTTCCTGTACCTGAAGTCCAAAGTCATAATTATGAACCTTTTTTATGACCACATGTTAAAATCGGGAGTTTTGGCAATGATTTGTTTGTTATTTTTTTTCTCCATGCACATGGTTTATTCTTAAAAACTTTTATTGAATATTTAGGAAAAAGTCCAAAATACAGGTAAATGAGTCAAAAGAGGTAATCCTTTTTAAAGATAATTATACAAATTGCTTAATTGCGACTTTAGTTCTAAGTAACTCAGCTTACTAGTATGGCTGACCATTTCTAATGTAGATGGTTAGTTGTTCCATGGTGTTTCTAGATAAAACACCAAAACCATGATTCATGAAAAAGATTTTTAAGTTGGACTTTTTTACAATTAAAAATTGTTCTGCAAAAGACATTGTTAAGAGAACAAAAAAACAAGCCACAGACTGGGAGAAAATAGTAGTAAAACACATAAAAGACTTCTAAATATAAAAATAACTCTTTAACTGTATGAAAACAACCCAATTAAAAAGTGGTCAAGGGGCTTCCCTGGTGGTGCAGTGGTTGAGAGTCCGCCTGCCGATGCAGGGGACACGGGTTTGTGCCCCGGTCCGGGAAGATCCCACATGCTGCGGAGCGGCTGGGCCCGTGAGCCATGGCCGCTGGGCCTGTGCGTCCGGAGCCTGTGCTCCACAACGGGAGAGGCCACAACAGTGAGAGGCCCACGTACAGCAAAAAAAAAAAAAAAAAGTGGTCAAAACATCAAGACACCTCATCGAAGATATACAGATGGCAAATAAGCAAATGAAAAGATGGTCAACATAATATGTCATTGGAGAATTGCAAATTAAAATGAGATAGCACTACATACCTATTAGAATAGCTAAAATCCAAAACAACACCAAATGCTGTTGAGGATGTGGAGCAACAGGAACTCTCATTCATTGGTGATGGGAATGCAACATGGGGCAGAAGAAAGTTTGGCAGTTCCTTGAAGCTGATCAGAGTCTTACAACCTAGCAGTTGCACTCCTAGGTATTTGTCAAATGAATTAAAAACTATGTCCACTCAGAAATCTGTACCCAAATGTTTTTAGAAGTTTTATCCATAATTGCCCCAAATTGGAAGCAACGAAGATGTCCTTCAGATGTACCAGTAAACTGTGGTATATCTATATAATGGAACCGTATTCAGCAATAAAAAGAAATGGGCCGTCAAGGCACAAAATAACATGGAGGAACTTTAAATATATTGCTCAGTGAAATAAGCTGTCTGAAAAGGCTTGCTACTATATGACATTCTGGAAAACGCAAAACTATAGAGACATTAAAGAGTGGTGGCTATGGGTTTAGGTAGAGGAAGGAAGGAATAAATAGGTGAGGTAGAGGAAGGAAGGAATAAATAGGTGAAGCACAGGGAATTTTAAGGCAGTGAAACAGTCTACGTGACACTGTAATGGTGTATACGTAACAGGATGCATTTGTCCAAACGCAGAACTGTACAACGCAAAAAGCAGAACCCTGGGAATTCCCTGGTGGTCCAGTGGTTAGGACTGGGCGCTTTCACAGCCAGGGGCCCAGGATCGACCTTGATTGGGGAAGTCAGATCCCACAAGCCACGAGGCACAGCCAAAAAAAACCCTAAGGTAGACCTTGGACTTCAGTTAATAATATTGTATCAATACTTGTTTATCAATGATGACAAATGTACCATACAAATCCAAGATGTTAATAATAGAGGAAACTGTGTCAGGGCAGGGGTGTATATGAGAACTCTTTGTACTTTCTGCTTAATTTTTCTGTGAACCCGACACTGCTGTAAAAAAGTCTATTAGTTAAAAAGACAAGGAAAGTGGCTGTCCTCTGTTGGTAGGTTCAGACAACTCTGTAGAGACCCCTGCAGAGGATGCCTGGGACTGCTTCTTCTGGCTTTCTGGTTTGGTCTACTTTTAGGTAGCATAGCACACCTTTCACCTTAAAAAAAAAAAAAGTCACGTTAAATTTCAGGGCCATGGGACACCACTACATACAGCAGAGTCTATAGGTGTACTGTCTAGTAGAGTAACCACTAGTTTATACGTGGCTTTTTAAATTTAAGGGACTTCCCTGGTGGCGCATTGGTTAAGAATCTGTCTGCCAATACAGGGGACATGGGTTCGAGCCCTGGTCCGGGAAGATCCTACATGCTGCGGAGCAACTAAGCCCGTGCGCCACAGCTACTGAGCCTGCACTGTAGAGCCCATGAGCCACGACTACAGAAGCCCGCGCGCCTAGAGCCCATGCTCCACAAGAGAAGTCACCGCAATGAGAAGACTGCACACCGCAACGAAGAGTAGCCCCCGCTCACGGCAACTAGAGAAAGGCTGCGCGCAGTAAGACCCAAGGCATCCAAAAATAATTAAATAAATTTATTAAATTTTTTTTTAATTTAAATTTTTTTAATTTATTCTTTTTGCGGTATGCGGGCCTCTCACTGCTGTGGTCTCTCCTGTTGTGGAACACAGGCTCTGGACACGCAGGCTCAGCGGCCATGGCTCACGGGCCCAGCCACTCCGCGGCATGTGGGATCTTCCCGGACCGGGGCATGAACCTGTGTCCCGTGCATCGGCAGGCGGACTCTCAACCACTGCACCACCAGGGAAGCCCAGGAGTAGAGCTTTTGATCTGAAAACCTTAGGTAAGAGAGAAGCCGGTCTAAACTTAGTGCTGTATTTCTGGGTTTTCTTAGAAAGGAAGGAGCAGAGATGTTTATGAGAGACATATTTCAGTGGGCAGTTGTTGTTGACAGGAAAGCAGTGTTTGGGGAGAGAGGCACTGAGAATTGTCTCTGCAACTATGCCAAACAGGTTGGATACAGAGTACATGTTAAATGTTGAAATTTCTCTGCATTTTTGGGTACAGGATGTGACCCACAGCTAAAGCTCAAAAAGACCCTGAAAATTCAGATGGGAAAAGGAAAAATTTGGATGGGAAAACTCTTCAATAAGTATTCATACAAAAAAGCAAAACAAAGTTATAAGTATCTTGTTGAAATCACAGAGAAGGAGGATCTGAAAAGTTGCATGTGCTTTGATAACAATAAACGAAAGCTCCTTGTATGGTACACATTATTATCCAGTCAGTTGTCACTGATATTCTCTCTACTTAACATGCTGCTTATTTATGGGTCTTTCAGATCCTGCTTAAATCCAATATGGCTTTGAGGTAGTATTCCATCAAAACATGGAAACAATAGTACCTGAAACAATTAAAGCAGACTAAAGACAGAATAAAAGAGGGCAGGAAGAAGAAAATTTGTCTTGCAAAAAACCCAGCCCTGATTGAGCTGGTTCATTTGGGTCTACTTCAGAATTATCAAGAAAAAGAGGAAAAAACAAAACAAACAAACAAAAAGGGAGCTATGATAGAGACCGAGCTCTTCAATGAAGCAAATATCTTCTCTCCTTAAGGCTCAGGCTCAGAAATGCTTATTGTGAACGTTTTAGAGGGGACACCATGTGTTTGGCATGTATACCATACACTTTAGCATCAGAGGGCTGTGTATCATGTGCAAACATGAGTGACATTCTGTTCTCTCCAAGGAGTTCAACCTTTAGAGGACCTTGCAACTGGACTCAAGTAATTCAAGTGCAAGTGAAATTTGTAGGGTGGGGAGAAGGGAATGGATGGATTCCTTAGGGTTGCCCAAAAAGGCCACCCTCCTTCTCCCAGTGCAGGCAGAGTCCACTTCCTGCTTATCTGGAGGGCAGTTGCCAGCCTCTCGGAGCCCTTGCAAGACATCTGCGCACTGGATTCAGAAAGCCCTTTCCAGTTCTCTTGTAAGGGAGTCAGGGGCATGCTTGTGTGAACGAGGCCAGCAGTGCAGCTGTTGGAGCCTCTTGGGTGCTACATTTTAGCATCCGAGGGAGGTACTGAATTTGGTGCTACAGAGGCTCAAACCAGCCCTTCGTGATGGAGGTGCCAAAACTCACTTCCGGTCCTGAAAGCACCCATACCCTTCGACCCAGGAATTTACCCTCCGGCAAAAGTGTAGGAAAAGGAAAACATTTTGTGCATGCAGATCTCATGGCTCCATTATTATTACAATCCCGAACATTGCAATTTCTTCAGGTGATGAAAATGATAATAATGAAACCTATTTGACCACAAGGAAAAATGTTCAGGAGAAAAATGTAAGGAAAGACTGAAAAATTGCCTCTCTGTAAAGTTCACAAAGATGGAAAAATCATGTGCATAACAAATGGAACGAGCAAATAACATGAAAATGTGAAAACTGTAGGATGGTGGGATTACAGGCAATATTTTTTCCTTAAAACTCTTTTTTATAATTGTTGTAATGTACATGCTCAACACACTCCCTCCCAAAAGAAGAGAAAGAAAAAATATAGTGTATTTGCAAGTTACTTCAAATGTTTTTTTCCAAATAGAGAACAGCTTTGGTGTCTTCAGGCACTATATATAATTAGTGGGTTGGCAAGTCTATTTTAAAACTAGGAAATCTTCCTCCCCCTTCAACTATCTCATGCCCACACCCCTTCCCATACACACATCAGCCCTACACCCTTCCCCCCAAAAGTTTTCTCTTTACATGGTTTTTATCATCTAGGCTTTCATTAGCTTGTGAGTATTCAGGGGAAGCTCCTGGCCCATTGCTCACACAGCCCATGCTCAGAAAATAAGGAAGCTGCTGTGCAGTATGCCCAGGACCTGGATGGGGTGGGGGGCAGGGGAGGAGGCTCACTGGTTATTGATTCATTGCCTTTAGTCAGTAGTTTCTTATTATTTACTTAAGTATTTATGGAGTACCTATTCTGTGCTAGGTGTTTTGCTGGGCGTTGACAAAGCTACACAAAGAATAAGAAAGACAGTTCCTGTCTCTAAGGGGAGGGGCAGGGCCAGTACAGAACAAGTAAATAGTTTATTGCCCTGCAGCTAAAGAGTCACTAGAATTCTGTAGGTATTAGGTGCTGCCTGGAAGAGTAACCAAAAGTGGGGTACGGCTGCTCGCTGCTCAAAAGCCAATAAAGAGGCAAGGTTGGTGGAAAGGAAAGTTTGCTTTATTTTGGATGCTGGCAACGGAGGGGCGGGGAGGAGGGTGGACTCCTGTCCGAAGGCTGACTCCCCCCACTGACAATCGGGGGCAAGAGCTTTTACAGACGGAGGCGGGGGGCTACATGCAGAAACAGCACAGTCAGCTCCGACAGTCATCTTGAACTTGGTCATTGGTGGTCTGATCAGCGTCATCTTGATTGTTTTAGCTAGAGTTAATCTTCAGTTCCAGGGTTGGTTTCTATTTCTTTGAGGCCAGTTCTCTGCATTGTGGCAGCTTATGTCATGGCTACAGTCTGGTCATCATGTGGTTAACTTCTTCCACCTGGTGCGGGTTTCCGTACCTACAAGACAGATCACAGGATATGGCTCAGAATATTATCTGTAGCCTTTGAGGGGAAACTAAAGGTCCTTGACTTTGCTTACTGACTGAACTATTATTGTTTAGTCCTGTTTGCTTTTCTTTGCTTCTGCATTTTCTCACTTCTCTGATTAAACTTATCCTTTGGCTAAAGTTTTTCCACAGACAAAAGGCAGGTGGAGGACATGGGGGGCATAGACCATAGCGTCCTGCTCCATTTCAGAAGGCTTCTTATTATAATAAGGCCACAGAACAAGAGTTGGGACCCTGTCCTGTTTCTTTTCCCCTTTCTGGAACCTGCCAGAATGAGTCAGAACATCTACCACTGCCAGAGACTGCCCTTCATCCCCCCACCCCACCCCACCCCCGCCAGGGCAGACTTAACCAAAACTGAGGTCTACCCTTGGCACAGACACTCGGGGCAGGAGATGAGAGCCGAGAACAGGTTGAGCAAGAGGGAGCCCCTTGCAGGGTGACCACTGGTCAGCTCCAACCATCTGGACCTAGGGAGGAGGTTCAGCAGCCAGCCCTACTTGTAATACCCCCTCATCTCAGGCCTTCTGGTTTCAGGCCCTCTTATCTCACATGATGCCACCAACCCAGCCTCTCCTCTCTCCAAGCCAAACTGCAGGGCAGCCTCCCTAACTCTGCAGAGTTGTGTGTATGTATTCTTTTTTTAATTAAAAAAAATTTTTATTAACTTTTTGGCTGCATTGGGTCTTTGTTGTGGTGCACTGGCTTATCATTGCGGTGGCTTCTCGTTGCAGAGCACCTGCTCTAGGCGCTTGGGCTTTAGTAGTTGCAGCACACGGGCTCAGTAGTTGCAGCACACGGGCTCAGTAGTTGTGGTGCACAGGCTTAGTTGCTCCTAGGCATGTGGGATCTTCCCAGACCAGGGCTCAAACCCATGTCCCCTGCATTGGCAGGTGGATTCTTAACCACTGCGCCATCAGGGAAGTCCCAGTCACCCACAGTTTTAATACTTGATTCTAACTACAAGCTCTTTGGTACACACTTTACTGCTGATCTTGTTGAAAAGGCAGCGTTGTTTTAGAGTTGAGGACAGAGGAAGGAAGACAGGGAGGAACAGCTGGGAGACTTGGGACTGGCTGTTGACAAATGTGTTTGAAGAATGAAGATGACTGAACCTGATTTAGGGAGCAGGATAGTGGATGAGAGGAGATATGGGCAAGACATTGCAGGCAAAGGAGGTGCAACTTCTTATTTACTTTTAGGTCTTTCCATCTATCATTATTATTCATTATGAAATGTTTTTGAAGGGAAACTGTTATGTTTACAAACCTTAGGATGATTCTGCCACCTTTAAAAATAATTTCTAGGATTTTGGCTTAAATTGGTTTTCAAATTTATTTTCAGACAGCTCTGCTTGTGTATCCATTAATTCTTTAACTTTGGACTCTACTGTCGCAAGAATTCCCAAGCAAATTAATCAAAAGTCAGTGTTGCAAATACTGGTTTGTGTATTGATGAGTATTGTGCAGCCTATACTTTAATTTTAACCCACTTAAAGAAATAATTTTGTTAGGTTTCTAAGAAATTGCATTTCTATTATAAATGTATTTTCAGACAGTGCTGACCACTTTACCTTTATAGCTGTGTTCTCTCCTTTTTTGATTGTCTTCTTCAAAAAGAAAAGCAAAACCCAGACACAAAGAAATGGCTACCTTTCTGGTTGGATGTCCCTGAGGGTAAAAAAGTAGTTAATTGATAACTAACTCTGTGCCAGGCATTATTTGACCATCACAGAAATCCTGGAGTAGGTATTGTTATTATGTCTGTTTTACAGATGAGGAAACAGATGATTGGAGAGTTTAACTTGCCTAAAGCTAAACACTTTTGGTGCTGTCAGAGGTGGATCTCAAATCTTCCTCCTTTTTGCTGTTAGTCACCAGCATTGCAAAGAGGATTAAGGTGTAAATTTGTTCTTCTTCTCTCCCTCCCTTCCTTCATTTTTTTCTCCCTCACTCCCTTTCCCTCTCTTTCTTTTCTCTCTGTATTTTTTTTCTCAGTCTCCCCTTTCAATCTTTACACACAAATAGTTTCTTTATGCCAGGCACAAATGCTCCATAATTAATTCAATTCTCCTATCAACTCTGTGGAGTAGAAACCATGATCAATGTCATACAGAGAAGAAAGCTGAGGCAGAAAGGGGTTAAGTAACTTGTCCAAGGTCAAACATCTTGTCAGTGTCATTTTAACACTAGAATATGAAATAAACAGGTGAGTTATATTTTCTAGAATATTAATCTCATTAATGTAAGCCACAAAACAGGCACGACTGTTCCTTTCCCCGATAAAGTGGAAATGCCATAGCTGACAGATTAGCATGGTTTATGAAGGCAGAAAGGACGAGACTGGAAGCATTGTACCAGCCCCGGAGGCAGCGTCTGGCGTCAAAGGGTCTGCTGTGTCCCGGAAACCCAACAAGACTTATGTTGAGCAGAAGAGCGGGCCACGCAGCCGGGGGAAAACGAGGCTGAAGTCACCAGGGGCAGAGCCTTAAACGCCAAGCTGGGGATCGCTCTCGGTAGAACCAGGGCCCCTGGGCCTGGCAGCTGGACCGAGGTCTCCCGGGAGGTGGACTCCGGGACGAGGACCTTCAAAAAGGAGTGGGGGCTGCTTGCGAAGGGTCAAAACTGTAGTGGGAGAGCCCGGAAGGACTGTGCGGGGGTGGAGCTTGCGAAGCTGGAGTGACAGGGAGAGGAGGGATTGTGCAGGGGTGGAGTTTGCTGAGGAACAGGCCTAGTGGAGGGGCGGTCTCTTGGTGGGCGGGGCACGAGGGCGGTCTATTGGTGGGCGGGGGCTCCAGGAGGGGCGGAGCCCTAGGAGGGGGCGGGCAGGGTCCTACCGTGTCACAGCGTCAGCTCTGGAGGGACGGGCCTGAAGGGGCGGAGCCCGCAGGGGGCGCGACCCTGCCTGACCACCTCTGCGAATCCAGTCCTGCTGGTCGCGCGCAGCTCGCAGCCCGCCACCCTGCTCCGTGCCACCAGCATGTCTTTCGTCCCAGTGGCCGAGGATTCCGACTTCCCCATCCACAACCTGCCCTACGGCGTCTTCTCCACCAAAGGCAACGTGAGCTGCAGTGTTCGGCTTCCGGGCGCGGGGAGGGAGGGCTTCCCCTCCGCCCGGGACCCCCACGCCACCTTCCTGCTCCGCCCCTGGCCTCAGCCCAGCCCTGCCACCTCCGCCAGCACCCGACGGAGCAGGACATCGGGCCCGTCGTTTCCCTGCTAGACGCCTCTCGCGAAGACCGCCGGTGTCATTTGGGGCCTAACGAGCGGTGCCTCGCATTCTCCTCCCTGGGGAGTGCGATGGGAGGTGGGGTGGAGGCAAGGGCCTTTTTTCTTTGGAGGGGCCGATCATGGAGAGTACTTGTGGGTTCAGATCCCTCCTGGTAACTTTCTAGATGTGCAAGTTATTGAAATTCTCAGCCTCAGTTTCTGCAGGTTTGTGTGAGAATTAAACGCAAAATGAAACGGTACATATGAGTCTCCCTTTCGGGTAGGCAGAGCAAGTTCTCTTATTATTACAGAGGAGTTGAAACACAATCATACTGCCTACTCCGAAGTCATTTGGCTTTGTTGTCTCCCCCCAAGGCACCACGTTGTAACCGGTTGTTTTCTCCCAGGTTAGCCTCTAACCCTAGAACTCGGGAAATATTAACTGACCCGGTATTTTCAGTAGCTCGGAGGGATGAGCGCCTTTGCTGGCAGTAGAGGCCTGGGATCTAAGAGGTTACGTTTCTTTACTTCCAGCTGGCCTTCTTTCAGCTCCCTGGGCTCCCTGGCATTCCCTTGCTGATCAGAAGAAGCCCTTTTGGGCAGAGAAATGAAATTTCACTTAGTAAGTGTAGTCTGATTGGCAGAAAGAAATCTTTGAAAACTGGGGGTTTATCAACAAATATATAAGAAGGTCCCTGGGTGGGGAAAGCAGATTCCCCTGGATTTATTCATGGTATTTTGGGCTTAGCTTTCTGCTCCCAACTTTAAAGGTAAACTCCTGATTCATAGAAGCCCAGAATCTGCTTGTGCCCAAGTGTTCGGGAACTGTTTGCTAAATGGAGTTCCTGTCAGTTAGCCCCTTCCTGGAAACTGGGTTCCCTGCCCCCATGGCAAAAAATGCCTAGGTCTAGAAGATTCAACATGTGGTTTCACAACTGCCTGGCCTGGCCAGTTGTTGCAAGGATGCAAAAAGGTAACACTCAGTCCCCTGGAGGGCTGCAAATACAAATAAGAGGCATGTTAAACCTTAACCTGCGTTAGCCAAGTGCACTCTGCTGGCGAGCCCTCCCCTGCACTCCTCTGACACTTTGTCCTCAGCTGTGTGTCCTCAACCTTTACTCCACAAATCCATTAGGCAGAAGCCTTTGGGGGGGGGGGGTGCTCTGACTTGCTCTCCCAGAAGATTCTGGAATGAATGCCCCTTAGGGTATGGCTAGTGGCTTTCAGACTCCATGCCCCAGCTGTTCCACGTTAGAATGTGCAAGGACAGCCACTAGGGAGGTTCACTGCCCTCTGAAAGGAGTGCTGGGGGTTGGGAGTGGGCCCCCTGGGCATTGCAGAAGGCTGAGGGCCTTCAAGTGGAACAGGCTGTGTCTGAAGCTATGGCTGCAGGCACTGGACATTCCAAAGGTGGTGGCTGCCTCTCCAGGCTGACCTAGTCGCCCACGCACAGCCTCCCTCTCCTCCATGCCAGTGGCCAGCCGTGCATAATTTGGGTGGAACAATAGTGAATTAATCCGGCTTTCATTTTAGTCATTCTTTTATTCAGTGAATGCTTATGAACCTCAACCCTGGGCCAGATTCTGGGCTGGGAGTTGGGGATCAAAGGCACACGGGACACCCTCCCTCCATCGTGGGTTGCTCATGGACTAGTAGAGCAGACCCTGGCTCTCTCTGTGAAGACAGGGACCGTGGCTTCTGAGAAACAGACGCTGCAGTAATCTGGAGCTGACGGCCAAGGTGCTCAAGTCCCCATGGTTCCGGCCCTGCCTCTGCCTCCAGACCCTCTGCTCTCTCTAGCCACACTGGCTGCCTTTCAGTTTCTGAAACATTCTTTTTTTTTTTTTTTTTTAAATATTTATTTATTTACTTTGGCTGCGCTGGGTCTTAGTTGCAGCACTGGGGATCTTTTAGTTTGCAGCAAACTCTTAGTTGCAGCCTGTGGAATCTAGTTCCTCAACCAGGGATCGAACCCAGGCCCCCTGCATTGGAGGCGCAGAGTCTTAACTGCTGGACCACCACGGAAGTCCCAGTTTCTGGAACTTTCTAAGAGCAGTTTCCTGCCTCAGGACCTTCACACGTATTGCTCTTTCTATCTGGAATACTCTTTTTTTCCTACTCTGTGTATGCCTGATTTCTTCTCACTCTTCTGGGCCCAGCTTAAATGTCACCTCCTCAGAGAGAGCTGTCCCCTAAGCACCCTCACTGAACTCCAGCCACAGTTATCGTCTGTCACCTCACCGTGTGCTTCCTTTTGCTTCTGGAGGGTGGGAACCATGTCTCTCCTCGATCGTCAGTGCTTCTGCAGCCTTCGTATACTGCTGGGCTGAAGGAGATGCTCCATAAATTGTTTTGTCTGAGTGAATGTCTGCCCTGTGTCTGGTCTGGTGATAAGAGATTTACAGATGTTAATTAATTGAATTCTCACTACAAACTTGCTGTTGTGCTACTGTCCCCATTTTACAGATGAGGAAACTGAGGCTCAGAGAGGCTAAGAGTCCTGCTCCAGGTCTCACAGCCAGTAAGAGGCAGATTTGGGGTTGCACCCCACAGCTGTGAGCTCCCAAACCCCATGCTTTTCCCTCTGTCAAGCTGGGAGGTGGGTAAAGATCTCCTTTGGACAACATTCTGTGGGATATGACCAAATGTTATAAAGCGGAGGCAATGCACACGCATTCTCTTAAAGTTAGACTTAGGATATCTCTTACTAATTTGTCTCCCTCAGGTTATACATGGGAACCTGAGGCCCTCAGAGGACCAAGGACTTGTCCAAAATGATAAGATGGTGAATGACAGAGTAGGCAGGACCCCAGGGATCGGGAGTCTAACGCTGAAGAAAATAACTCCCAACAGTTAAAGTAGAGGGACTCACTGTCTCACGTCCTCACGTCTAGGTCTAGAAGATTCAACATGTGGTTTCACAGTTGCCAGGGTTTGGAACACAAGGGCGGCTTCTCGCCATGCTTGCAGCCGAGGAGGCAGGCAGCCACACTTGGGACTAGGTCTCTGATGTTGCTCAGTGGCCTCGGCTCCTTCCTGCAGCTTGCTGTGGGGGCCAGGGTCAGAGAAGTGGCCCAGGGGTCTGCCTGCATATCCCTTAAGTGGGCAGCCGCTGGGGTCCAGGTGGCCCAGCTCATTGCCCAGGGAGATGAGGCCCAGGGAGCTGGGAATGAGGACCACCCTCTCCAGGCAGCTTCCTCATGAGCAGGGTCTGCCCGGGGCCTCAGGGCCAGGTGAGGGTGTGGCTCCGGTCTACCCCTGTGCACGGAGGGATAGCCATCTTCTCTCAGCCCCCTGAAATGAGCAGCCACTGGAGATAAGGCCAGCCAGTAGCCCCACCTCTAAACTCCCTGGAACTGAAATGGCAAAGCTGGTGGTTCAGGAGAGCTGGAAGCTCAGCTCAGGACAGAGCTTTAGGAGGTCGAGTCTGCAGACATGCTCTCAAGTTCCTTGTTGATGAGCAAATTTCAGGGCCATGTGGACAAAGGTCAGGCTTTGCCAAATATTTGCGACATTGTCACACTCAGGGCTGACGCTGGGATTTGATGGTGCAGAAAGGAACTTTTCCTGCCTGCTCTGAGCAGTCTGGTTTCATGCTCCCTGGTGACCCGAGCTCTGCTCTGTTTGAGCCATAATAGAGCTCATTAGTCCAAGCCCCTGGCCCTCAGCACTGTGCCTGGGACACGCTCTGCTGTGCAGAGGAATTGTCCCCAAGGGAAGGCCTAGGTTAAACCTGAGAAATAATCCAGTTGCCCGGTGAGGTGGTGAGCTTTTCATCATCAGAGGCATTTAAGCAACACCTGAGGAGCTTTGCTGGGGACTTTGCCTGGATGAGGGGCTTGGACTAGGCCTCTTTCAACTTACCCACTCCAAGGGGTGTTTGATTTATTTTCCATTGAGGAAACACAGATTCTTTTCCCTTCTTGTCCTAGAGGCAGACATGGCACCAGGTTCTTCCCGGACAGAGATCACAGGGTCAATTTCAGCCCTCTGAGAGGCAAAGGGAGCTGGGGTACGGTGCTAAGGATCCAGTTCCTCAGTCCCTCTCCACAGAGGGCCATGTAAAGACAAGAGCCAGGGGCTCGTAAACAGACAGACTTGCTGGGTAAGTGAGCCAAGGCCGGCTGAGGCTGTGCCCAGTGCTGACCATGCCACCTTCCTCCCAGCCAAGACCAAGGATCGGCGTGGCGATTGGTGACCAGATCCTAGACCTCAGTGTCATTAAGCACCTCTTCACTGGGCCTGTCCTCTCCCAACACCAGGATGTCTTTGATCAGGTAGGACATTGTGACATGGCTTGTCCTGGATCTCAGTGGCCTTTGTTGCAAATGCCGCTAAGAAAATGCCCTTTGCCTTCCATTTCTGAGAGAGGTAGTGCCTTGAGGGCTCAGAGATTTTACTTGGGTAAGGTTGGGGGGTGGCTGTGAGACAGACAGGCTGGCAGGAGGTAGCCTTGGGACAGCGCAGGGTGGGTTCCTGGATGAGAAGAGTGTCAGTCCCGGGCTTCCCTAGTGGCGCAGTGGTTGAGGGTCCGCCTGCCGATGCAGGGGACGCGGGTGCGTGCCCCGGTCCGGGAAGATCCCACATGCCACGGAGTGGCTGGGCCCGTGAGCCATGGCCACTGAGCCTGCGCGTCCGGAAAAAAGAGTGTCAGTCCCTCCGCAGTCCTAGGCCCTCCCCAGTTGTCTCTGAGATGATGCTCTCCAATAACTGGTTCATTTCCTCATTTTAAGCTGGTTGAGTCTCTGCTTGTTCCAGGCCGGTGCTGGGCCCTCCGAGGGAGGGAGCCATGAGCCCTGCCCTCCAGGTTTGATTCCAGCCTGGGAAGAATGGACAGCTTGCCCCAAGTGCCCTCTGTGTTGCCACCATTTTAGGAGTCAGCCTGAAGGATACGTACACGAGTGATGGACGTGAATTTACTTCCCTGTAAACGGTCCAGTGCTTTGGTGTGCATCCTCCCTCCCGTTCCACGGAAGGAAGATGATATATATTGAGGACCTCCTATGTGTCAGGAGTTTTACACACATCTCTTGTTCAATTATCATGACGACCCTCTGGCATAGGAATGGAATCCTCATTAGATGAATGAGGGTCTAATCTGAAACGGGACACGATTCTCCCAGGTCACATGGCTGCAAGGATTGGAGCTGGGGTTGGAACTCTGGCCTTGAGAATCCACAAGTGCTTTTTCTGCTACACTTCACTGGCTCAGAAACCTCTTCTTAACTTACGTGAAGGGGATTGGTGTAGACTGCAGTACCCCTGCAGACCGGAGGCCCCCACTGGAGGAACGCAGCCATCTTCACTGCAGGCGGGGCCAAGCTTAACCAGGCAGCTGTCCCAGATAGGAGCTCCCAGGCTTTGCCAATTGCAAGTCCATGAGGGGATGAAGCCCCATCAGGAAAGATGACACGTCTCCCCAGCTCGATGACAGAACTAAGAACCAAAGTCCTGAGAGTTGGAATGAACTGGGATAAGTGACAGGGGACCCAGAAAGCTGGCCAGGCTCTCTCCTGTCAGTAGGAGGGGTAGCACAAGGGGCTTTCCCACGTGTGATCTTCTTTCTTCCTGTGCATCTTGGTCCTAGCCAGCTCTCAACAGCTTCATGGGCCTGGGTCAGGCTGCCTGGAAGGAGGCAAGAGGATTGTTGCAGAACCTGCTGTCCGTCAGCCAGGCCAGGCTCAGAGATGACACGGAGCTTCGGAAGCGGTGAGGAGCCCGTGGACCGTGGTGGGTGGGGAGGAGGGGACCTGGCTTGTCGGAAGAGGACGGTGTGGTCGTCAGGGACGTTCTGAGTCACAGGTTGGCTGCCTTGGCTTCATCCAGCCCGGACCTGGGCTGCATTTTGGTGAGAGGGCTCTGGGCCGACTGGGATTACCTCTCTGCCTGGACTGGGGTGTCCAGGCCATGCCTGGCCCACCGGCCCACTCCCTTGCTCACTCAGCCATTCCTCTTCAGCATCATTTGTGTCCTTGTCTGGTTTCCAAACAAGGGGTAATATAGCCCATTGCCTAGAGTGGAACCTAGAAGCGGGGGAGAGGCAACTTGTCTTTAGTGGGTGGATGCCCATCCTGGGGTGGCCCCAGGCCAGTCTGGAAGCGCTCGCTGGAGATTGTGAGCAGGACTTGGGCCATGATCTAGGCTGAGCCTGTGAATGACCAAAGCTTGACCTTGAAGCCCCTTGTTCTGTGTTTCAGTGCATTCACCTCCCAGGCTTCCGCCACAATGCATCTTCCGGCCACCATAGGTGAGTCCAGTCCCTTTACCAGGATGCACACGCAGCAGCTGCTGCTCAGGGGCAGGAACAGCTGGAGCAAAGGCCTGGCGAGCGGAGCCCGTGGGTGGGAGGGGGGTCTGCCACTCTTTTGGAAATTCCATTGTCTGTTTCAGGAAGTCTCGGGTCCTTGTTTCTTTTTCGTTTCTCAACTGGGAGTTCTCAAAACGAATTTTTAGTGAGACGAATTTGTGTCGCATGTCTGGCGTGCTCTCCCGGCCCCTTCCGCCCACCCCTCCTTGTTCTCCCGCTCCGACCCTGCCTCGGAACTGGCCCTTCTCCGACCTGCGGAATCCAGGTCACTGAAGGCATCTCCCGACCTTTTCCCCGCAGGCGACTACACGGACTTCTATTCCTCTCGGCACCACGCCACCAATGTCGGAATCATGTTCAGGGGCACAGAGAACCCGTTGATGCCCAATTGGTATGTTCTGGACCAGTGTGTGGCTAAGTTCCAAGTCTGTCTTTACGTGCCCGGTAGCGTGTTGTCCCAGGAGCTGCCAAGTCCTCTCAGGTTAAGGAAACCCGGGAGGAAAGCTAACAATGACCATGATGTCACCACTTCTGGAAACAGTGGCCTCAGACTCTGGTCCTCCTCTCCCTTCAGCCCTGGACCTGCTGTGGGATCATGGGGACTTCCCTTAAGCTCTTTGATCTAGAGAACACGGGTTGGAATTAGATCCTGACTCACTAACATCCTTCCGGATCCTTTTGTTTGTAAGCTGTGAATTACGGTTCTATTGGCAAGTCTTCCATGCCAGCATTCTCCATACTTAGACTCTTCCGATGGATGAGAATCCTCAAGTGTGCCCAGTGCCGTGTTTTCTCAAAGAGTGGTCAGCTCGAAACGGGGGCTGCATTTATTTATTTGATCCTCATAGAGGTTCTTTGGGGTCGCCAAGGCTATGACTGACACCCCCATTTCACAGGAAGGGAAACAGACTTAGAGAAGGAGCAACTTGCCTGAGGACAAACAGGGCCAAAGGCTGTCTCCTAACACCCAAGTCAAGGCCATTGCCGGAGCCTAGAACGCAGAGCCAAGATCCTTGCCCTTTGCTGTGTGTTGTCCTCTAGATGTGATGGTTATTCAGAGCACAGTGGCAGGCACACGCCCCAGGCCGAGTGCCCTGGGCCACACACAGTTACTGTGGTGGACAGAGACTTTCCCCTCTTTTAGTGGGTGTTTCAGATAAGCTGTGCCAGAAGGGGCTGCGTCTGTCAGAACCAAGAGGAAGAAGGGGGAAGAGAGTGGGTTACGACCCAGAGAAGTTAAGCAACCAGGCCAAGGTTGCAGAACAAGGCCAGGGTGCGTCTAGGACTGCAGGAGGCCAATGAGTCACGACTCTGGCCCTGTGCATGGTCCAGGCCAAGTGGGGGAGTCCCAGCCCGTTTCCTTCTGCAGGGTAAGAGCAAACGGGCTTTCTCTCTCAATGTTTGATGCAAAGTAGTCGGCGGCTGTGCCTTTTTTACTTTATGCATATATCCTTTATTATAAAGGTAATATATGCTTGTTGTGATTAACCGAAACAGAAAATACATAAAGTACATAAAGTAAAAATTTTAAATGTGCATACCATTGGACCCACAGTCTTACTTTCATGCATCTATCCTACAGAAATAATGTTTGTATTCAAGGGCAAAGATGTTTACCAGCAATCTTTCTAAGGACCCAAAGCTGGAAGCAACCTGAATGGTTATTGGTGGAGGACTAGTTGAAAAATCATGGTCTTTTCACAATATGAAATGTTTTGTAGCTGTCGAAAGAAAGATTTAGGATCAAAAGTCATGTGCATGATATACATATATATTTTTTAAAATAGATTTTATTTATTTATTTTTGGCTGCGTTGGGTCTTTGTTGCTGCGCGCGGGCTTTCTCTAGTTGCGGAGAGCGGGGGCTACTCTTCGTCGCGGTGCACAGGCTTCTCACTGCAGTGACTTCTCTTGTTGCAGAGCACGGGCTCTAGGCACGCAGGCTTCAGTAGTTGTGGCACGCGGGCTCTAGAGCACAGGCTCGGTAGTTGTGGCTTGGTAGTTGTGGCTCGCGGGCTCTAGAGCACAGGCTCAGTAGTTGTAGCTCACGGGCTTAAGTTGCTCTGCTGCTTGTGGGATCTTCCCAGACCAGGGCTGAAACCCATGTCCCCTGCATTGGCAGGTGGATTCTTAACCACTGCGCCACCAGGGAAGCCCTGCTTTCATGATATATGAAGTGAAGGTATTGTGTAAAGTGAGTTCTCATTTTTATAAAAAGACAAAGAAAAATATATGTACATTCATACTGTATTAGTTTCTTGTGGTGGCTATAACCAACTACCACAAACTCGGTAGCTTAAAGCAACACAGATATATTCTCTCACAGTTCTGGAAGTCAGAAGTTTGAAATCAGCTTCACCAGGCCAAAGTTAAGGTGTCGGCAAGGCTGGTTCCTCTGGGAGGCTCTAGGGGAAGAATCCATTTCCTTGTCTTTTTCAGCTTCCAGAGGCTGCCCACGTTCCTTGGCTTGGGACCCCTGCCTCAGATAACTCCACCCTCTTGGTTCTGTTACCCACCAGGGTTCTTGGCCTTCCCCAAGCAATAGAAATTGACTAGAGGCCAGACAAGAAATTCAGGCAAGGCTTTATTGTGCCCCTGCTGCAGCCGCGAGAACAAACAAAAGGTTCCCTTGATTGCTCGCTCCCCGAGGGGGGGCAAGCTTGTTCCTTATATGGGGTGAGGGTAGGGATGTGTCCAGGGGTCGGGCCAGGGGTGTGGCTTAGGTGTTTTGCCCACCCCTTAGGTGGTGGTGTGTGCAGGGGGCATGCGCAGCCCCCTGCTTTTGCTCCCGACACCCTGTTTTTGCCCCAGGCTCTTCAAAAGTGGCAGTTGGGATTTTTTCGGTCTCTTTGTATCTTTCGGGTCCAGAATTTGCCCCAACTGTGTATGCACATGCACGCATTTATCTTTAGTCCCATACAGTTTCTTAGTATTTTGTTGCTCATGGAGAGGTGTGTCCATGTGCAAGGATTGCGGCACTGCAGCAAAGGGTCCCAGGTCCCATCCTGTCTCAGTTCCATCTGCAATTGTCCTAATTCCTTCTTTGACCTTCTTGCCTCCCCTTTATAAGGACCCTTATGATTACATTTAAGGACCACCTGGATGATTCAGCATAATCTCTACCGTCTCAAGATTATTGACTTAATCACATCTGCAAGTCTCCTTTGCTACAGAAAGTAACATCTATAGGTTCCAGGGAATAGGACCTGAATATCTTTTTTGTTTTATGGGCCGTGCCTCATGACTCATGGGAGCTTAGTTCCCCGACCAGGTATCAAACCCACTCCCCCTGCATTGGAAGCATGGAGTCTTAACCACTGGACCATGAGGGAAGTCCCAGGACCTTGGTATCTTTTGAGAGGCTATTATTGAGACACACACACGCACATGCACACTCATACATGTACACACACATATACCTACACACATACCTACACATATACACACACTCGTACATACACATACACACACACACATGCACACATTTGCATAGACTGCTATGAGCATAGAGAAAAGTCCAGAATAATAGATTCCAGACCAACTTTACTTCCTTCAGGGGAGTGGCTGGATGGGGAGAGCTGACTAACTTCTGTGCTGTTTGAATCATTACATGTAATGTAATTGCACACAGTTGTATTTTATAACTTAAGCCAATAAGGGGAGCAAAGGGGGAGAAGAGGGAAACCCCCAACCCACTCCCCAGAGGCCATTACTCTGAATGGTGGCTGGCCCATCGCCTTCACCTCTCCAGGTTACGGGTGTGCACACACACGCACACATACACACACACGGACACGCACGGCCACATACACGTTTCATTTCTTTAGTTAACAAAACGAGACCATGCTGACTGACATTTGCGTTTTTCACTTTAATATGTCATTGACATTGCTCCGTGTAAATAAACTTAAATCTACCTCAGTCTTTACGAAAATAGATTTTTTTTGATTAGGTAATATAAGGCAAATGCATGGTAAATTGCCGTTTATCTAACAAGATGCGAAAAATACTAGACAGTGGTAAAAGTGTATAGAAATATCAAGGGACAGTAAATTCCAGGTGGTGGCCCCCTCTGGGGTGGGGTCAGGAGGGGTGGGAAGCAGAGGGAAGGGGCCGGGAGGGCTACCAAGGGGGTGTTATTTTTATTTTTTGGTGTTTCTGGCCACGTGGCACACGGGATCTTAGTTCCCAGACCAGGGGTCTAACCCATGCCCCCTGCAGCGGAAGCGCGGAGTCTTAGCCACTGAACCGCCAGGGAGGTCCTTATGAAGGGGGAGTTTTTAATTGGCTTAGACAGCCTGTTGGTGCTGTGTGGTTATTTGTCTTATTATATCTTTTTGTATATCATAAATATTGCAAAATACATATTCAAACATTTAAAAAACTAAAAGCTACAAAAAATCATCAATGCATGTACATAGTCCGGAATTCCAAAGGAATGTATGGGTAAACAGTGGGAAAAAAGCAAGATTCTGCCACCCTGTCCTTCATCCTCCTTCCTTTCTCTGAAGGCAAAACCTTTATCAGCTGCTTAGAGATTCTTTCACAGATACTCTTCTACACAGTCAGTGCTCTCTTATTAATTTGAAAGACTGTTTTGTGCTGAATAGAAATTAACCCTTTGTTGTAATGCGGTGCAACTCTTTTCTCCCAATGTGGCATCTTTTTACTTTATTTGCTCTTTCTTGATGCAGAAATTTTACCTTTCTATAAAGTCAAACATGTCCATCATTTCCTTCATGGCATTTACTTTTTTTTTTTTTTCGGTACGCGGGCCTCTCACTGTTGTGGCCTCTCCCGTTGCGGAGCACAGGCTCCAGACGCGCAGGCTCAGCGGCCATGGCTCACGGGCCCAGCCGCTCCGCGGCATGTGGGATCTTCCCGGACCGGGACACGAACCCGTGTCCCCTGCATCGGCAGGCAGACTCTCAACCGCTGCGCCACCAGGGAAGCCCAGCATTTACTTTTATGTCGTGCTCAGACTTTCTCCACCTCAGGAATTTGAAGATTTGGGGAGTATTTTTTCCTAGTACTTCTTAGAGCCTTACTCTGCATAAATTCTGATCTGTAATCCACTGGGGATTTCCTTTTGTGTGTGATGTGAGGTGTGGGTCTGTATTCGTTTCCTGGACTGCTGTAACAAACTTCCATACGCTGGGTGGCCTAAAACCACAGACATTTATTAGCTCGCGGGTCTGAAGGCCACAGGTCTGGAATCTAGGTTTTGGCCGGGCCTCACTCCCTCTGGAGGCTCCAGGGGACAGGCCATCTCCCTGCTTGTCCCGCTCTGGTGGCTGCAGGCCACCCTTCCTGGGCAGCATCACTGCAGACTCTGCCTCTGTCTACACAGGGCCTTCGCCTCTTTGTTTCCTCTTGTGTGCCTCTTATAAGGACACTTGTCACTGGATCTAGGGCCCACCTGGCTAATCCAGGATGACCTCATCTCAAGATCCTTAACTTAAACCCTTTTTCCAAATAAGGTTGAGTTCGCATCTTCTAGGGGTCAGGACGTAGACATACTTCCAGGGAACCATATTCTACCCATTACAGGATCTAACTTATCTTGTTATGAAAAAACGTTTTTCACTTTTTATGTATTATGTTCTTTGTTTTAACCAGCTTGTTCAATTGGTCTGTTCCTAGCAGTACCGTACCGTACCGTAAATCACCTTATGATGGTGTTTGGATGCTTGGGAGTTCTTTCCTCTTTCATTTCCTTTCCCATATTTCTGTCTTATAAACAGAGCTCTTGACAGTGTTCCTGTGCTCTGGATGGCTCTCCCGCTCTGAGCTTTATGATCTAGTCCCCGGGTCCCATTGTAGTAGGTAGGGAGGGGGCTACAGGGGAAGCAGCAGAACTTTGTGGTCGGAGAGACCCAGGTTTGAATTCCAATGGCAGCACTTCACACGGGGTCACCTCGGCCAAGCCTTGGACGCTCCTGAGCCTGAGTTTGCTCAGCGCTGTCCCATTACGCCTACCGTGCAGGGCTGTTGTGAGGAGGGCGTGAAAAGGGAAACAACAGGAAAGCACCCCGTGTGATGCTGCGTATTCTAAGCGCAGAGTACATACACAGTAACCATTTCAGTGATTCTGCGTGTATTTGCATCGGCACCATTTTGATGCTGGAGACAAGGATGGGAGGAAATCATACTCTTTCCCACTGTTTAAGTACCTTTTGCTTTTTTGAAAAATGTAAATTGCACATAACATAAAATTTACATCTTAAGCGTTTTTGAGTGCACAGTTCAGTGGCATTAGTACCTTCATATTGTTGTGCACCCATCACCACCATCCATCTCCACAAGTTTTTCATCTTTTCAAACTGAATCTCTGGACCCATGAAAGAATAACTCCCCGTTTCCACCCGCCGCCCCGCCAGCCCCTGGGCACCACCATTCTACTTTCTGTCTCTATGAATTTGACTCCGCTAAGTACCTCATGTAAGTGGAATCAGGCCGTATTTGTCCTTGGGTGTCTGGCTTGTTTCACTAGCACAATGTCCTTAAGCTTCGCCCGTGGTGTAGCCTGTGTCATTATTTCCATCCTTTTTAATGCTGAGCAATACTCCATTGTATGTATAGACCTCATTCTTGCTTATCTGTTTATCTATTGCTGGACACTTGGGAGTACCTTTCGATATTTGAACCATGTATATATGTTGACTCCCTTTCTTTTTTTTTTTTAACTTTTTATTTTATATTGGAGTATAGCCGATTAACAATGTTGTGATAGGGACTTCCCTGGTGGCGCAGTGGTTAAGAATCCGCCTGCCAATGCAGGGGACATGGGTTCGATCCCTGTTCCGGGAAGATCCCACATGCTGCGGAACAACTAAGCCCGTGTGCCACCACTACTGAGCCCGTGTGCCACAACTACTGAAGCCCACGCGCCTAGAGCCTGTGCTCCACACCAAGAGAAGCCACCGCAGTGAGAAGCTCGCGCACCGCAACGAAGAATAGCCCCCGCTCGCCGCAACTAGAGAAAGCCCGCACGCAGCAACAAAGACCGAATGCAGCCAATAAATAAATGAATTTAAAAAAACCAAAAAAACCCCAATATTGTGATAGTTTCAGGTGTGCAGCAAAGCGACTCAGCCATACATATACATGTATCCATTCTCCCCCAGACTCCCCTCCCATGCAGGCTGCCACTTAACATTGAGCAGAGTTCCCTGTGCTATACAGTAGGTCCTTGTTGGTTATCCATTTTAAAGCTCTCTTTTTCTCATCCACTTTTTTTTTTTAATATTTATGTATTTATTTGGTTGCACTGGGTCTTAGTTGCTGCAGGTGTGCTCCTTAGTTGCGGCACATGGGCTCCTTGGTTGCAGCCCATGGACTCCTTAGTTGTGGCATGGAACTCTTAGTTGCAGCATGCATGTGGGATCTAGGTCCCTGACCAGGGATCAAACCTGGGCCCCCTGCATTGGGAGTGCAGAGTCTTAACCACTGCATCACTAGAGGAGCCCCTGGTTATCCATTTTAAATTTGGCAGTGTATACATGTTGATCCCAAACTCCCTGACTATTCCTTCTCCCTTTCATTTTTAATTTGAAAACATTTTGAAATTTACTTTGCACGTGTAACAGTGTTGATGCTTTCTCTCTCCTTCCTTCTTCAGGCTGCACTTACCAGTGGGCTACCACGGCCGTGCTTCCTCCGTTGTGGTGTCTGGCACCCCAATCCACAGGCCCAAGGGGCAGATGAGACCCGATGACTGTAAGTACCTTGCCGTGCTCCACTCTGTGTCCCCACACCCTGAGTTCCACGCCTGGCACTCACTAGCCTCTTTCTGGTATGATTCCAGCTAAGCCTCCTGTGTATGGTGCCTGCAAACTCTTGGACTTCGAGTTGGAAACAGTAAGCCATGTCTTGATGTTTTATTGGCGTAGGGTCTGTATATACACTAGGGCAGGAGAGCTCCCTGGGATGGCCGCCCTGGACGACAGGCCGTTCCCCCATCTCAGCCACGTTAATGGCAGTCCTGGGTCCCCACTTGTCCATCGGAAGTACTGTCCATCCTCATTATTCACTGATTCCGTATTTGAAAATTCACCTACTCACTAACAGTTCGTTCGTAACCTCCAAATCAATACTAGCGGGAGCTTTTGGGGGTCACCTGAGGGCATGCACAGGGTGGCAAAAAATTTGAGTCTCCCGATGTGCGTGTCCCCATCTGAGGTTGAACAAGGCCCGGCTCTGCCTTTGTGTCTCAGCTCTCGTACTGCAAACAAGTGTCCTTTTTACTGTCTGTTCAGTGCCGCGTTATTTTCCATTTTTGTGCTTTTCGTTGAGGTGCTAGCTCCCAAGCACAAGAAAGTTGTGATGTGCACCCTGTAGAAAACGTGTGTGCTAGATAAGCTGCCCTGGGGCCTCATAGTGCCTGTGCCTTGAGTTCACGTTCATGAATCGACCACATACAGGCAGACCTTGTCTTACTGCACTTTGCTACATTGCACTTCACAGATACTGCGTTTTTACAAATTGAATGTTCGTGGCAACCCTGCATCGAGCAAAGTCTGCTGGTGCTATTTTTCCAACAGCGTTTGCTCACTTTGTGTCTCTGTGTCACATTTTGGTAATTCTCATAATATTTCTCTTCTTTTCTTTTTTTAAATAAATTTATTTTATTTATTTATTTTTGGCTGCGTTGGGTCTTCATTGTTGTGCGCGGGCTTTCTCTAGTTGTGGTGAGCGGGGCTACTCTTTGTTGTGGTGCGTGGGCTTCGCATTGCAGTGGCTTCTCTCGTTGCAGAGCACGGGCTCTAGGCGCGTGGCTTCAGTTGTTGTGGCACATGGGCTCAGTAGTTGTGGCTCTCTGGATCTAGAGTGCAGGCTCAGTAGTCGTGACACACTGGCTTAGTTGCTCCACGGCATGTGGGATCGTCCCAGATCGAACCCATATCCCTTACACTGGCAGGCAGATTCTTAACCACTGTGCCACCAGGGAAGTCCCTCTTTTTTAAAAATAATTAATTAATTAATTAATTAATTAAGTTTTGGCTGTGTTGGGTCTTCGTTGCCAGGCACCAGCTCTCTCTAGTTGCGGTGAAGGGGGGCTGCTCTTCGTTGTGGTGCATGGGCTTCTCACTGCAGTGTCTTCTCTTGTTGTGGGGCACGGGCTCTAGGCACACGGGCTTCAACAGTTGTGGCACACAGGCTCAGTAGTTGTGGCACACGGGCTTAGTTGCTCCACAGCATGTGGGATCTTCCTGGACCAGGACTCGAACCCATATCCCCTGCATTGGCAGGCGGATTCTTAACCACTGCATCACCAGGGAAGTCCGCTTTCGTAATATTTCAAACTTTTTTGGGTTTTTTTGGCCATGCCAGGCAGCATGTGGGATCTCAGTTCCCCAACCAGGGATCAAACCCATGCCCCCCTGCAGTGGAAACACGGAGTCTTAACCACTGGACTTCCAGGAAGTCCCAATATTTCAAACTTTTTCATCATTATTGTATTCGTTATGGTGATCTGTGATCGGTGATCATTGATGTCACTGCTATGATTTACTGAAGGCTCAGATGATGGTTAGCATTTTTTAGCCATAAATTATTTTTTAATTAAGATATGTACATTGATGGTTTAGACCTAATGCTAGTGCACACGTAATAGACTATAGTATAGTGTAAACATAACTTTTTTTTTTTTTTTGGAGTTTCAGTTGATTTTTGAATTTTTTTTCTAAAGTTCTTTTTTTTTAACTTTTTAATTTATATTGGAGTATAGTTGATTACCAATGTTGTGATAGTTTCAGGTGTACAGCAAAGTGATTCAGTTATACATATACATGTATCTGTTCTTTTTCAAATTCTTTTCCCATTTAGGTTGTTACATAATACCAAACAGAGTTCCCTGTGCTATACAGTAGGTCGTTGTCGGTTATCCATTTTACATATAGCAGTGTGTACATGTCAATCCCAAACTCCCTGACTGTCCCTCCCCCCAGCCCCCAACCTTCCCTCCTGGTAACCATAAGTTCGTTCTCTAAGTCTGTGAGTCTGTTTCTGTTTTGTTAATAAGTTCATTTGTATCATTTCTTTTCCGATTGCGCATATAAGCGATTTCATACGATATTTCTCTCTCTCCCTGACTTCACTCAGTATGACAATCTCTAGGTCCATCCATGTTGCTGCAAATGGCATTATTTCATAAACATAACTAACTTTTATAAACACTGGGAAACCAAAAAAAATTCGTGTGACTCGCTTTATTGAGATCTTCGCTTAATTGTGGTGGTTTGGCACCAACCTGAAATATGACCAAGGTGGTCCTGTATATGAAACCAGCTGTCCTTAAACAGAAGCACACACAAAGCAAGGTTATATGCTGATTTGTTGATGTGAATGTTGTGACCTGAGGCTGGCAGGAGCTTAACCCCGTATTTCCCCTAGAAGCGATATACCTGTATTTGCTAACTCGGTGTTTCTAATGACTTTATAGAATATAATTATTACCAATAACAAGAATCAACTACATCAGCCCCATTGCACTTGTGGCTGGACCTGCACAACCTCAAAACTGGTTATTTCAGGGCTGTGCATTTTTTTAAATTAAACTTATTTTGAGATCATTGTACACTCACGTGCAGGTGTAAGAAACAGTACCGAGAGCTCCAGAATCCTTCACACACTCTACCCCAGTGTAACATCCTGCACAGCAAGATGGTCATCTCACAGCCAGATGTTGACATCAATCCAGTTGGTTCCCTCACCCCAAGGATCCCTCATGCTGCAGGGCTGTGCATTCTGATAGGGACACTGAATTCCAGGAAGCCCCCAAGGTCAAGGGACGGGGAAAGAGATGGGAAGGAAGAGCTGAACTGGAGGGGAGTGTCCCGGGACACCGGCAGTGTCTTCAGTCTCTGCCGGGTCATCGGATGCTGGGTAGCGGAGCCAGGCCGGGGCAGGGAGGTGCGGGCAGGCCGTGGAGGGGGCTTCTCAAAGTCAGCACTCAGGGCTTCAGGTGATGCTCAGAGTGTCTCCTCATGCAGGTGGAGGGAAGGGGCTGCGGAGTGCGCTGGTAGGGCTGGGGGCGTGGGAATCTAGGTTGATTGGAGGCAGGCTGGACCTCCCTGTAGTTCCAGCCCTGCCTTGTGATTTCTTTAGATTCTGTCCAGAGGAGGGGAACAGGTGGGCACTAGTCCCCTAGTCCCAGCAGGGCGTTACCGGCCAGCCCTCCGCCCCCTGATGCCTTTGTGAGGCTGCCCCGTGAACCGTAAGAGGAGGTCTCCCAACCCAGATCCCCCAGAGCAGGGCCCCCTGGTTGGGGGCCAGGGTCTTCTCTCTGGGGGAACGGAGGACTCTGCAGACAGATGCTTCACCTGTGTTGGTTCCTGTTTCTGGGGGAGGGGGGCGGGGGGTGGTGGAAGGGGTGGGCATGATATCGACCAGGGTTCTTGGCTTCCTTAATTAATAGAAATTGACTAGAGGCAGACAAATTCAGGCAAGGCTTTATTGGGGCCCCTGCTGCTGCAGCGGGGGGCAGCGAGAACAAACAACAGTTTCCCTTGCTTGCTCCCTGAGCTGGGGTGGGGGGGTGGGTGGGGGGGCGGCAGGGGGGCGGGGCGGGGCGGGGCGAGCTGAGCTTGTTCCTTATCTGGGGTGAGGGTAGGGGTGTGTCCAGGGGTTGGGCCGGAGGGTTGTCTTAGGTGGTCTGCCCACCCCTTAGGTGGTGTTGTGTGCAGGGGGCATGCGTAGTACCCTGCTTTTGTTCCCAACACTGGTTTTGTTCCCGCTCTTCAGAAATGGCACTTGGGTGTTTTGGTCTCTTGTATCTTGTTGTCCATAATTTGCCCCACCTGTGCATGCACCCAGTTATTTTTAGTCCCGTATAGTTTCTTTGCATTTTGTTGCTCAAGGAGAGGTTTGTCCAGGTGCAAGCACTGCAGCAAAGGGTCCCAGGTCCCATATGGTCTCAGGCAGAGGAAAAATAGAAAGTCATAGTGTGGAGAAACAGTGACGGGTAGGGAGCACAGATAATCTTGACGATGGTGGTAAGATTCTCTATAAGATGGCATCTTTTTTTTTTTTTTTAGAATCTTGACAAAATTTGCAACATTTAAACACTGTCACAGAATGGATATAACTGCAACCTAGGTCCTGCAAATGTCATAGCTGATTTTGTGTGCTTTTGAGTTATCTTCTCAATTTTTCCCCCCAATGATGTCTACGTATTCTCTTGTTTCCTGGACATTGTGCTGGTGGTGCTTTCCTCTGAGACGGTGGGTGATGGGTTGGGGTGTGGGGTACGCCCCGGCAGGCTCTCTTTGCTGCATCACAGAGGCCTTCTTAGTTTTGTGAGACGAATACAAACCCTGATATTTTCATTTTTCACAAGCCTGGTGTAGCTGTCAAACCTTAAAATGCAGAGCACGGTATCGGGTGAAGGGGAAAGGGCAGAGGTGTGGGGTGGGCTGAAGGAGGGAAAGGGGGCTGCCTTGGTGATCAGGGGCCGAGAGTGGGGGCCCTGGGTGGGTACTGGCCCGCAGCTGCTCACCATGTCCCCGGGGTAGCCGTCCATCTACTCGGGTGCTGGTCATGGCATAGAAACCGTGGATTCGTACACAACGGTCCAGGTCCCTAGCCGGGGTCTGGAAATACCTGACCTTTGCCCTCCAGGCAAGTGACCTGGGGCAGCAGGTCAGAGCCAGATTCTCATCAACTGTTCCCCTTGTCAGGCTTTCTTTGTAGGCCCCGGGAACAAATTTGGAGAGCCGATCCCCATTTCTAAGGCCCATGAGCACATTTTTGGAATGGTCCTTATGAACGACTGGAGTGGTAATTACGGGATGTCGGGCATCCTGGTGTTGAGTTTCCTGCGCGCACTCTGCTCTGGGTGAAGGCTGGGTATTTGGGAAGCCATGGATGGTCTCCTGGGTCTGGTGCCGGTCAAAGTGGCTGAGAGCACAGGCTTGGGTATCAAACAGACTTCTCAGCTCTGAGCTCTTGGCCAGTTACTTCACCTCTCTGAGCTCCAGTTTTCTTGTAAGATGAACAGGGACAAGGCTGATGTCACAGCTAGTACGCTTGAGCAATTTTGTGCCAGGCCCAGGGCTGAATACGTCACATGGACTCTCCTGTCAGGTCCCTGCGAGACACTGATAATATTACTACTCCTGTTTTACACGGGTGAGGAATGAGGCACAAGGACGGCTTCAGCTAGTTGCTGAGCTAAGATTTCAAACAGAGCAGCCCAGTTTCTGAGCCCATCTCAGCCCCTCTGCCATTTGTAGGAGGACCGTGGTGCTGTGAATCTCAGCAAGTGTTGCCTCCCCGTATGAGGATGAGCTTCCAGCCCCTTCATGGGGAAGTATCCTGCCTGCCCTTTGGTCATCCTCCTCTTTGCTGCAGCTTGGCACAGTGACCTCAGAGGACCTCTGTCCTTGGTCCTGGGGCAGCCAGCCTGGTTGGGGCCAGAGCACGGGGGTGGGGGAGGGCTGTGCTGAGTGTCTGTGCTCCTTGGTCAAGGGAAGGGGGGAGCCTTGCCGCGGGGCCCGGTCAGCCTTTGTAAGCCCTTTCTTCTGTAGCTCGAGACATTCAGAAGTGGGAGTACGTCCCTCTTGGGCCGTTCCTCGGGAAGAGTTTTGGAACCACCATCTCTCCGTGGGTGGTGCCCATGGATGCCCTTATGCCCTTTGCTGTGCCCAACCAGGAGCAGGTAAGCACGCCCTCTGCAAGAAGTCCAGGCCCCTCTGCCTCCGAGGCTGTTTGCCCAGCAGGCATGGAGAGGGCCTGGAGGATGCCCATGTGCTGGGGGTCCTGGTTATGGGGACCTCCAGGCAGGCATGGCACTAATCATTCTGCCTTGTGCTTTCCCTGCCCCCTGCACAGTTCTTGAGGAGAACATGGAATTTTGTAACCTTTAGAATCCTCTGAGGCCGGGAACTGTCCAGTTGGCAGGAAAAGGGGCCCCTTCCAGTATCACCACATTGCACAACTTTCCAGGTCAACAAGTTGTGTTCTGTGTGATGGCGCCCCCTGGAGCCCAACTGATAGAATGCAGCATGGGGTCCGACAGCAAGGCGTCCGTCCTGGCGCTGAGCCTCGGCCTTGTGTTCCCTGAGCCTCCTGTCCCTGCACCACTGTCCAGGCCCGTCTCACAATCCTAGCCCTCCTCAGCCTGTCACAGTCTAGCCGCTGCTTCCACCCCATCAGCACCGGTGGTCTCACCAAAGTGCCCAGTGACCTTGGTCAGTGCGGGGACCTTGTGCCCTCTTCAATGTGGACCCGTTGGTGGCCCCCTACTCTTCCTAGGCGCTCTCTCCCCTTGGCTTCTGGCATGTGACCTGTCCTGGTTCTCCTGTATCTCCTAGAGTCCTGTGATGTTCCAGCCGACTCCGTCCTCCACCTGGGGGCAGCCCTAGCTGAGCTCTGAGCCTTGCCCTTCCCCCGGTCCCATTCCCCCTCGCCTGGCTCACACGTGGACACCTCTCAGCCTTCCTGTCATCCCAGGGAGCTGTGCTTCAATGCTTGGAGTCTTTCCCCACAGACCGGTGCCTCGTGAAGCTCCCGTGCGGCTCTCGCCCTGTCCCCTTGCTCCCTCCTCTACCGCTCCTGCCACAGCATCTCCCTCCCCATCATTTTCAGTCTCCCAGACTTGTCTCTTCCGTCTTTGGTGAGTCCTGCCCTCCCAGGACCGCCTGGCCTGCCGCCACACCCCCTGCTCGTCCCCTCCAGGCTCCATCCCTGGTCCAGATCTCTGTTCACAGGCACTGCTGCACCCTCGCCAGAGACCTCTGGGCTCTGTCTCCCTTCATGCCAGCCCTTCCCAAATACCCTTTCCGTGCAACCTTCACGACCCTTGCCACTTCTGAACAATTATTTATTAAATGCTTTTTCAGCTTCCATCTGAAAACTCTCATAATGTATTTAGAAAAGGAACTTTATGTCCCTATCTTCATTACTAGCCACCAAGTTAATCATAAAAAGAATCACAACCATTAAAATAAAATCACCCCGCATTGTCTCATGGCCCACTAGTGATTCAGGTACATGTTGCTCTTTGGGAAAACACTGCTTTTGGCCAAAGTTCAGACCTTCTACCAAAGCTCTGGCTACCAAAGCTGCCTGCACACTGAATCCAGCACTAGAAGGGCTGAGCGCCTCTGCCAGCCGCCCCTGCCTTCCGCCTTCCCTTTCTGTTGGCCTGGCCTCTCCCTGCAGGCCTGGCTTTGTTCCCGCATCTCTGGCCTTCCCACTGTCCCCCTTCCCCAGTGCTCCCCTCCCTGGCTTTCTGGGTCCTCTGTCTACCTTTGACCTGCCGCTGCCCCTCCCTCGGCTGCTTTTCCCAGAGTCCAGCACACATGACCACCCTCGCCCCCCAGTGTCCAGGGACACAGTGCTGGGCCCTGGAGAGGGGACACCCTTCTCCCTCAGGTTCTCTCTGCCAGCTGCTCTGCTGGGCTGTGGGGCTCAGCCCCTCTGTGCTGTGCTCTGCCCTCACAGGACCCCAAGCCCCTGCCGTATCTCCGCCACGACCAGCCCTACACGTTCGACATCAACCTCTCTGTCACCCTGAAAGGTACTGTCGTGGGGTCGAAGGGTGTGTCCAGCAGCTGGGTGGACCCCTGTGCCCAAGTGCCAGTGCCCAGGTGGCTGCTGAGCTTCTGAAGGGGGGAGGGGATGGGGTGCCACCTGCTGCAGACTGGGAGACACGTGGGGCTCTTGTAAAGGATGGGAAGGGACACCCTTGTGCTCATTGCGAGCCGCACGGGGCCCATGTGGCCTTAGCCCCATAGCACCGGGCTGTCAGCTGTTAGGGCCAGAAACCGTGGAGTCTGGGACCTCCACCCTCCACATGAATCCCCTCTCCAGCCTCTCCGACCAGTCTGCCCAGCCTCTGCTCACACGCCACTGCCAACCCCTCACCCTTGGGTGGCATGTTTTGTCCAGTGCCCGTTTGAAAGCCTGTCCTCGTGGGCCTGGCTCGGTCCTCTGGGACCACACGGAGCCAGCACCCCTAGCCCCCGGGTCCTGCTCTCGGTCAGCCCTGAGAGCGTCGCAGCAGGGCCTGCGTCCCCCTGAGGCTGCCCAGCTGGGCTGAGGTAACAGGCCAGTGGAGCAGTAGTAAGAGAGAACCGGGCTCTGCAGGCCACGGCTGGGGTTCGAGTCTTGGTTCTGCCCCTGCCCAGCGGTGGGACTTCGGACAAGTTACTGAATCTGTCTGTGCCAGTTTGTCGTCTGAAAAGTGGGATAATAGTGGTATCGACTTCAAGGTGTAATTGTGAGCGGTAAGCAAGGTGATTCACATCAAGGTCTAGAACAGCACCTGCACCTGGGTAGAATCAGGTGCCATTTTCCGATCCTGAGGGGGGCCCTTGGCGCTGGGAGAGGGCTAGTCTGGGGGCTGCACACAGACCTCCTGGGCCACACTCTGGCCAGTCTCTTTTCTTCCTAGATCTCTCTCCTCTTTTTGTCCTGTTTACATACCCCAGGCTCTGCTGTGGCTCTCTCGCTGCAGCTTCCAGGGTCTCCATCCTTCACGGGGGTGATTCTGGCAGCAGGCTGTGTCCGCCAGGAAGAGGAAGGAGCTGTCTCTCTCGGGGGGAGGTTGCTCCACACAAGAAAGGGCTCCTAGGAAGAGCCTCGCAGCCGCCAGAGCGCCCCTGGAAAACTGTGCTGGTCCCACTCTTTCACGTTATCAATTGGGAAAGTGAGGCTCAGAGAGGAAGAGGGATTCACCCCGAGTCATTTAGCCGGCCGACGGAAAGGCTGAGACTACAGCCAAATGTCATAAGCCCTAGGCTGGTGTCCTCCTACCCACAAATGCCTCTTTGGAGGTCATTTCTCTCTTGTTTTCCTCCTGACCATCTGGAAACATCCAGGGGAGTGCACTGTCGGAGAAAGGGACAAGATTATCAAGAAGTTGCAGTGCCCAGAGATGTAGAAAGACCTGGAAGAGGGAGGACCGGGTGCAGGGATGGCTTCCAAGACCCTTCCCCACACCAGTCCTGAATGTGCATTTCTGATGTTCTGAGTTGGGGTCTGGGTGAAGCAGGCTTGGGGGACCCTGACCTTCCATGGGGCCGATGAGCTCACCTGTGCAGCCTCAGAAAGGAAGACAGGGCCAGGGGAGGAAGGCCCGTCCTTGGGGAGTAGAAGAGCTTTCTGATATTAGCACGCTTCAGAAATGGTACAGCAATGGCCTGGTACCTTGTGTGTAGTAGGTGTGTAATTGTTTCATAAATATTGTTGAAATAGTAGCACATTATCCATCATGGGAGGAGTCTGGCAGGGGACAGATGGCCCCAGCTGTCCAAAGGGCTCTGGCGGGTGTGGCAAGTTGGTTTCAACTTGTACAGCATCTGCAGTTGATGATCAGCTTCCAGGAGCATCGTGTTAAGCGGGGTTCTGAGGCTACATCTGATCTCAGAGGATACCAGAACTGTGATCAATTTGTGCTGTCTGCCGTGGGTGTGGGAGGAGGAAATGGCGTCTTGTGGGCATCTCTTTGCCATCCGTGGACTAGATCCTCTCTGTGCACGCCTCCCAGCTCTGATATCCTATGAGCTCATTGGTTCATGGACTCTTTAGGTAGAATCACATTAGACAATGGGAAGCTTAAACCACAAAACAATTCCCCCTACGAGGTGGGTCCCTCCCTCCTTGATAAATAGAATTAGGTCTTTTTGTCAATGTTACTTGTCTTGTCTACCCAACAGGAGAAGGAATGAACCAAGCAGCTACCGTATGCAGGTCCAATTTTAAGGTAAGCTTTGAAGTTAGGCAGACTGCTTTTTGGAAGTGAGGGAGACCTTTCTTCCTGGGAGGACCAGGGGAATAGCATCCACTTTGGGCTATGATGATGGGTCAGCGTGTGGGCCTAGAGCTTCCATGGCCCTGTATCCTTCCAAAGAGGCCAGGAGGTCACAGAGACCCCTCCAGATGGAGGCTGCATGGACACGGCCAGTGCTTTTCCTGGGGAATAATAGATACTCCTCTGAGGGGCTAGTCCCTGACTTCTGTCTTGCCAGGGGCTGGGTAGATCAGAGTGACTTATTTTTTTAAAGTGAACTTTTAATTGAAGCATAACACATAGATATGAAAATGCACACGTTATGAGTGTACAGCTCAATGAATTCTCACAAAACAACATCCCTGTGCAACCAGCACCCAGATCAAGAAACGGGAAACCTCCAGGACCTCAGCTGTGCCCTGGGGCCCCTTCCAGGCACATCACCGCTCTCCCTGTCAGGTGTAAACTTTCTCCTGACTTCTCTTACCCTCCATTCATTTTGTCTGTTTTTTAAATTTTATAAAAACAGAATCATACGGTATATACCCTTTTCTATCTGGCTTCTTTTTTTTTTTTTGCGGTACGCGGGCCTCTCACTGTTGTGGCCTCTCCCATTGCGGAGCACAGGCTCCGGACGCGCAGGCTCAGCGGCCATGGCTCGCGGGCCCAGCCGCTCTGCGGCATGAGGGATCTTCCCGGACCGGGGCACGAACCCGCGTCCCCTGCATCGGCAGGCGGACTCTCAACCAATGCGCCACCAGGGAAGCCCTGGCTTCTTTTGTTTTAACATTATGTTTCTGAGATTCAACCATGTTGCAATTTGCAGTGACAGTTCATGATTCTTAGCTGTTGTATTGTGTTCACAGTATAAATGTTCCACAATGGATTTTTCCATTCTACTCTTTTTTTGTGTGTGTGTGGTAAAAATATGGAACGCTTCACGAATTTGTGTGTCATCCTTGCACAGGGGCCATGCTGATCCTCTCTGTATCGTTCCAATTTTAGTATATGTGCTGCCGAAGCGAGCACTCCATTCTACTCTTGATGGACGTTTGGGTTGTTTCCGTTTTTGGGGGGAGAGTTACTGTGAACATTCTAGTCCAAGTCTTTTGGTGCATGTATGTGCGCATGTCTGTTGGGTGGATATCCAGGAATGGAATTGCTGGGTCATAGAGGATATGTATCCATACTCAGCTGAGGGGTACATCCAAACACTTCTCTAAAGGGCTTGTTCCGATTTATACTCACACGCGCAGCATGTAAGCGTTTTGGCTGCTCCACATCCAAGTCAACATGTGACGTCGCCGGCCTTTTCATTTCCGCCTTTCTGGGGGACTGTGATTTCCGTTTGCATCTCCCTAAAGACTGATGCAGGGCTTCCCTGGTGGCGCAGTGGTTGAGAGTCCGCCTGCCGATGCAGGGGACGCGAGTTCGTGCCCCGGTCTGGGAAGATCCCACATGCCACAGAGCGGCTGGGCCCGTGAGCCATGGCCGCTGAGCCTGCGCGTCCGGAGCCTGTGCTCCGCAACGGGAGAGGCCACAACAGTGAGAGGCCCGCGTACCGCAGAAAAAAAAAAAAAGACTGTTGCAGCCGGGCACCTTGTCATATGCTTGTTGGCCATTTGAACATCCTCTGATTCAATGTATTCCTTTTTCCTCCAGTCTCCCTTCTAATTTAACTTTATTCTGGGCTCCTTAGGCTACTAAGAAGGAATAAGGGGGCCTCCCTGAAGGGGTCTCTTGGGTAAGAATCCATTTCTAAGATTTCCTCTGCCTGGAGGTGTAGCTCCAGGAGTGGCAGATCTGAGAAGCTGTGACCTTGCAGAGGCGCAGGCGTGCCGCCTCTGAGCTGCTTGGGGGGCGTGTGGTCCTCAGCCCGCCCCCACCAAGCCTGACCTCCTTCAGTGCTCCTTCGTTCCTCAGTGTGCTCTGAGGTCCTGTTTGAGTCGTTCAGCTCTGTTGCCCAGTGTCTGTTCCAAAGCCCAGGGTGGGAGAATGGAAAGGAGTTCTTTGCTCATGAGAAGCTTCTGCTATGACGAGGACCTAGACCTTGTCAACTTAGGACTTGGGTAATCGCAGGACAGGGTGGAATTATGGACAGATGAGCACATTGCAGATTGAGGGTCTGAGCAGTGAGATTGGCTCCTCGGGGAGCGCTTCGTGGAGAAGGTGGGTTAGGGGAGGGCTGGAAGGGGCAGAGGAGCGGGGGCTGTCGCTGGTGAAGGGGTGGGGAGAGAGGTGGGGAGGGTCACAGGGTAGCTGCAGGAGGACAGCTTGTCCTTGCTCTGAGGGCCGGGAGAGAGCCCAGGGAAGGCCTCAGTGAGTGGCGCAGGCTGGCAGACTGCTCCAGGAGGCTGGGAGAAGCCCACCCTGCCCGTCCCCGCCTCTGTGTCCCTCGCCCGCAGTATATGTACTGGACGATGCTGCAGCAGCTCACTCACCACTCTGTCAATGGCTGCAACCTGCGGCCGGGGGACCTCTTGGCTTCTGGAACCATCAGCGGGCCGGTGAGTGTCTGCTTGCCTTGGGGGCTGCCCACCTGGGGCACCCCTATTCCCCCTACAGACTGCAGGGCCCTCAGCTCTCCCCTGAGAAGGGATTCCAGCCCGAAGCAGGTGTATCTTTCAACTCTGTCCTACTCAGAGCTTCATCCATCTCTGGGTGCAGGAGGGCCTTCTTTTTCAAATTCAGGAGAGGCTGGTGTAGGGATGAGAGGCTGTGTCTGTGTCCTGGGGGAGAGTGAGAGTGACACGGGGGCAGACGCAGGAAGCCACTACAGTGTCTGGCTGTCACCACCTCACAGTGCCCCCACCCAGGAGGAGTGGCCCACTGATTCCCCCCAGCCCCCTTCCACGAGCCCTTGGTGATGACTTTTGGGTGGTGCATGTACCAGTCACTTCCGGCAAGGTCGAGACTGCAGGCTCTTTGATGGAGAATCTCTTCCCAGTGGGTGGGGTCAGGCACGACAGCGTCTGGGTAAGCCGCAGCCTCTGGAGCCGGCAGGGGCCTGGCAGGAGGGGCCTGGGCACGCTCGTCCAGCATCCCGCACCTCCGCGTCCTGGATGGAGTGAGCAGGGCAGGTAGAGTGCCCGGCCTCGAGGACACTTCTGCAGTGGTCCCACCGCGGCAGGGTCTCTGAGGGCCACGGGATCCCCCGCCCCTTCCCAGCATCCCCTGACCCCCGCCTTGCTAACCACTGCCCACACCAGATCCGCCACGCTCACCGTGATGTAAGTACATATCACACCTTCTTCCCTTTCCCGTTATGAAGGAGCCAGAGAGCTTCGGCTGCATGCTGGAGCTGTCGTGGAAGGGAACGAGGGCCATAGAGCTGGGGAATGGACAGACCAGGAAGTTTCTGCTGGACGGGGATGAAGTCATCATCACAGGTGAGGGGGCCGGGGCCCGCGGGCGTCCTCTCCTCCTCGGCCGCGGGCGCTGTCCTAACCGTCTGGCCAGGAAGCCATCTGTCCCAACTCGTCCCCACTCTGGCAGTCCCAGGTCTGTGTCTGCTTATACTGGCCTTCGCCCCAGCGCTGCCTGCCGGGGACTTTATCTTGGTTTAAATTAATTTTTTTTTTTTTATCTTTTGGCTGCACTGCGTGGCACGTGGGATCTTAGTTCCCCGACCAGGGATCGAACCCACGCCCCCTGCATCGGAAGCGCAGAGTCTTAACCACTAGATGACCAGGGAAGTCCCTGCCAGGGACTTTAAATCGGAGTCTCCTCGAACCAAAAAGACTGCAGAAATCCAGCTTTGTCTCCTTCCTCCCTGAGCGAAATTCTAAAATAATGGCAGGTTCCCATTGTTCTGGACTCTGCAGTGCAAAGACCCTGTGTCCTATGACCTTGTGCCCTATGACCCTGTGCCTTATGACCTGGCTGAGTTAGTGACGAGATTTCCCAGCAGCCCATTCCGAGGAGGTCAGGGCACCCCTTACATCTTGGGGGGTCGTTCTGCCCACCACATATCATTGCTGGAGAGGAAGGAGCCGCCGTGGTCAGCAGCCCGCTACTCAGGGTCAGGTGCAGGTTGGACTCCCACATCCCCACCGGCCCTGTGACCTTCCTCAAGTTATTGAACCTTTCTGGACTCAGTTTCCTCATCTTTAAAATGGAGTTGATGATAGATACAGTAGTTAACCTCACAGCATGGTTGTAAGGATGAGACGAACCAGTTTATTCCTTCAGGGGACGTTTCTGGAGCAGCTGCTGTGACTCCCGTGCTGGGGTTCAGGGGTGAACAAGGCAAGCGCAGGATCTGCCCCCTGGGGTCATGTTCCACTGTCACTGCTGCACCTGCATTTTACAGGTGGGAAAATGACTTGCAGGGGGTAAATAACTTGCCCAGGATTTGCAACCAGTAAGTCATGAAATCAGATTTCGCATCCAGGCAGCTTATCTTCAGAACCCCAATTCTTAAGCCCTTTGATAATATCTAAAGAGCCCTCAGTGCTTAAAATTGGTGACGGTCTTCACCGTTGTCCTCATTGTCATTGCTGCTTTTTCCAGAACCCGGTTTTGAGAATGCCCAGCATCCTGACTCCTCCTTAATAGGAGTCCCTACCTGAAGCGTGGGAATCAGCCACGCCCATCTGCCCTGCAGGCAGGTTAAGGGGGCACCCGTGCACTCGCTCTCCACATCCTGGTCTCTGCCTGCCGACCACATATTTCCCTTCCTGGGTCCTATTGTCGCCCCTATTTCCTGGAAAACTGGGCTGTAGCTGTAGCTATGGATTCTCGGTCCCATTGGTGGGATGGAGTGGGGAATAGGCAGAGGGTCAGATTTCAGGAAAGGGCCAGTGAGATCAGATAACATTCCAGAGGAGATGAGTATACTTTTCGCTTCCATTTCCATGGTTGATGGAGCCCAACCCAGGGAGGCAGGGAGCTGCTTTTCCCCTCTGCCCAGGGCTCGGTGACACGCTCTGACTTGGGTGCAAACTTTCCTCATGCTCTGGCCTCTCGGGGCCCTCTGTCCCTGCCTGAACGCACCTGCCCCCAGCTTCTCCTCCCTGCACTGGAGAGCAGCAGCTTGGGAGCCTGGAAAGACCTTCCTCAGCTGGGTGCAGAGCCTCACTTTTCATCCTTTGGGCCAGTGGTCTCAACCAGAGTGGCTTTGCCCCTTGGGGGACATTTGGCGACGTCTGGAGACAGTTCTGGCTGTCTCCGAATGGCAGCCAGGGACGCTGCTAAACATCCTAAGTGGACAGGACAGCTTCTCATGAGAAAGAATCATCTGACTCAGAAGGTCGTCTCTGACGTTAAGAAACCCCATGTGGACCATCTGCTTGGCAGCTGTAAAATGGGGAGGAAGTGGCCAGCTTTCCCACCAGGATGTAATCGTGCATCTGTTCTCAGGAAGCAGGCAGGGCTGTTTGCTGGGGGGGGTGGCTCTGTTGTAACCCAGGGCAGGAAGGAGCAATGTGAATGACAGAGCACCCGGCGTTGGAGTGGGGAGGAGAAAGACACCCTCTGAGTATTTGCAGCTCTCCAGGAAGAAGGCGCTTTAAAAATGCTGCAGCTTAGGGCTTCCCTGGTGGTGCAGTGGTTGGGAGTCCGCCTGCCGATGCAGGGGACGCAGGTTCGTGTCCCGGTCCGGGAAGATCCCACATGCCGCAGAGCGGCTGGGCCCGTGAGCCGTGGCTGCTGAGCCTGCGTGTCCGGAGCCTGCGCTCCGCAACGGGAGAGGCCACAACAGTAAGAGGCCCGCATACTGCAAAAAAAAAAAAATGCTGCAGCTTGGAGTGAGCTGCTTTGATAGATGATTGATGAATTTCTGCCAGGTTTTGCTTCCATAGGCTTTTTTTCCCCCCCAGGGACACGAATATTTCTGAGCATTGAGATTCTAAAGTGACTGATGGAAAAATAATGAAACAGAATAGGCAAGGATGTTGCTCTGGACAAAAGGTGACACTGCGTGTTAAGGGTCAGTGCTGGGGTGGCAAGGATGTGCCTCGGTGATGCCGGGGAGGGTGAGGGGCTTGTTTGGGGATGTTGCTGGTGTCCAAGCTGCCACCTCCCCAGAGAAGGCCAGCAGTCAGAGCAGCCCTCACAGGGAGGACCGGTGGGATGATTGGGCAGGTGGGAGGAAGTGGGAGGAGACAGGCTGGGTAGACTGTACTGAGCTACAGGTGGCCGTGAGGACTGTCCCTGCGCTCACTGGAAGGGCTCATTGAGGCGTCCCTGACCCCGTCTCCCAAAGCTGTCTTTGGTCTCAGTGTTCAGTTGGCTGGGAGTCCTCTCCGCAGTGAGCTTCGATTTGTTTCTCTCGGTTGTGGGAATACTGCAACTCCTTGCTTTCCCTTCTTCACATTGGGTAGCAGAAGGCCTAACTCCAGATTTGGGGGTCGTCCTCGGCAGGTGAGGGGGTCTGGTGGTGTTTTGTGTAACTCAAGGTCACGGGCATCCCCTGCAGTGGCCCTCGTGTTCGTCATGGGCAGGTGGCCGTCACCTCAGCACTGCCGTGGCTCATGGTGCTTGAGAAGCATCTCAATCTGGGGAGCCTTGGAGCCTCTGTATAGGCCTGACACCCATAAACCTATGTGCTTCCATCTGTCTTCTCTCTAGGGGCCACTGGAGAGGGCGCTGTTTAAAACATAGCTGTAAAACACAGCTTTCACTGTCTTGCTGAAAACTCCTGAGTCACCTCAGTGCCCTCGGGAAAAGGTTCAAACTCCTTAACATGGCTTCTAAGAATACTCTGTACTCTGGCTTCTCAGGGGACCCCACACAACAGCTTCACTGAATAAATGCACCTCGTGCATCTCTCGCCTTGGTCTCCGTGTCTTTGCACACGCTGTTCCCTCTGTCTGGCACACCCTTTTCGTTGTGTCCCCCCTGGTGAACTCGTATCCACCTGTCAAGTCCCAGCTCCGATGTTCCCTCCTTTCTGCTCCTGTTTCCTCCATGCTGCTCTCCCAGCTCCTCATAGACTTGTCTGCTCTGACTCAGACAGCTGCTCCCACTCAATGGACCCTTCTCAGGTCCAGGGACAAGGGCCTCCTCCTCTCTGCCTTTCTGTTGAAATGGAATTGAGTGAATTTGTTTAACATCTGCTCTGGGAGAGATGTCATGCTAGGGCTTCAGCCACGTGTTTCATCGAATCCTCACAACCCTGAGAGGTAAGGATTGCTATTCCCATTTGCAGACAAGGGGGCTTAGCTCAGAGGTTAAACAAGTTGCCCCTAATCCCCCAGCTTATAATCATCATAATAGCTGACACTGAGCATTTCCCCTGGGCAAGGCACTCTTTTGGAGTTCTCTGTGTATTAACTCATATCATCTTTGCAACAGCCCTGCGCAGTGAGTACTATCATTAGATCCATTTCACAGATGAGGAAACGAGTTCCAGAGACTTCCCTCGTGGTCCAGTGGTAAAGACTCCACACTCCCAATGCAGGGGACCCGGGTTTGATCCCTGGTCAGGAAACTAGATCCTGCGTCCTGCAACTAGGCTAAAGGAGCCTGCATGCCACAACAAAGATCCCACGTGCCACAACTAAGACCCGATGCAGCCAAATAAATAAATAAATATTAAAAATAAAAAAAAACAAAAACGAAAAGAAAAGAAACTGAGTTCCAAGGGGACTCAAGGTCATGGAGCCAGTAGGTGGAAGAGCCAGGCTTTGAACCCAGTCAGTCTAGCCTCAGGCTAATTAGCAAGCCTAGGATTTGAACTCAGACTTACTTAGGGAGAGTTGACCTATACCTATTGCTTTACCTCTCAGGAAAGCCATTGTGCCATCCTTGCACCGCTTGTGAGGGTCCCTGACAGTAGGGCGGGCCTGGAGTTCCATCTTGGTGCTCCTGTAGCTCTGCCCAGCTTCTGGAGAAGGTGGTTTTTCTGTCGAAAATACCTGTTTGTCATTCAGATGGCGCCTTCCTGCCTTGGGCCCAGCTGTGTGCTGACCGGCACCGTGGCCGCTTGGGCGTTGGTTCCCCTGAGCCCAGCGGCTTCGTGGCTGACCCCTGTCCTCCTCTGTTGCAGGACAGTGCCAGGGGGACGGGTACCGCTTTGGCTTTGGCCAGTGTGCAGGAAAAGTGCTGCCTGCCCTCTCAGCGGCCTGAGGTTCTCTCTGCCTTCCTGGAAACACAAGCCTTGAGCACTGCCCTCTCCACCTCCCTGTGGGGAACCAGGGGCCCCCACTGAGGCCACAGGCCTGGTTCTTCATTCAGTAATAAATAAAGCCATCGTGCTTCCTCTCCGTCTGGGCCTGGCACGGCTCTGAGTGCGCAACGTCTCCTCGTGTTCTTGGTTTGACCCAGTGGGTCAAGGTGTGTACCGCTTCCTTGAGAGACCAGTTCGTTTTCTAGTTTTTATTAGTGAGGCTGAGGGTCTGCTGTTCCTCCTCAGACATTCTAGAGCTCCCAGTATTCTCTGGAACGTGGAAGAAAGAACGGCACTTATATTAGCTCAGAGTCCTCCAGAGAAATGCGACCAAGTAGATGTGTATAGAGAGAGAGACATTTATTTTAAGGAACTGGCTTATGTGATTGTAGAGGCTGGCAAGTCCAAAATCTGCAGGGTGGGCCGCAGGCTCGAGACCCAGGGAAGAGCTACAGCTGGAGTCTGAAGGTGGTCTGCTGGAGAGTCCCCGCTTCCAGGGAGCTCAGGCTTTTTTCTCTTAAGGCCTTCAGCAGACTAGATGAAGCCCACCCATATTATGGAGGATAATGTGCTTTACTCAAAGTCCCCTGACTTAGATGTTAATCTCACCTGAAAACTACCTTCACAGCCACATCTACACTGATGTTTGAACAAACATCTGAGTCCCGTGGTTTAGCCAAGTTGACACATAAATTTACGCACCACAGCACCCCTCACGTTCAGTATTTCTTGGGACCGACTGATGGATGTACGTGGGGTGCAGACTTGGTTCAAGGGCCCTGTAGCTGTATCAGCACATTATGAACCTTTGGCTGAGCCCCCAGGTCAAGGGTTCACACACCTGAACTGTGAGAGGGCAGGAAAAGGGCCAGGGGCTTGCTTTTCTCCCCTTGCAAGCCCACCAGAGTCAGGAGAGTGAGCCTTGCCCCGTCTCCTCTGCCCTGCCCGCTGCAGACAGGCAGCCTGGTTCCTGGTGACCACAGGGGAAGAGGATGCCTGGTGACACATCTTGGGCCTAATGGACCCCACACCAGGGCCTGGGAGGATGACTGAGCCTGCGGAGCCTGCCCATTAGATCACGCTACTCATTCATTCATTTATTCACCAAATCGTTATTGAGTGCCTTCTCTGTGCCAGGCACTGTATTAGGCACAAGAGGTGCAGCAGTCACAGGATAGCTGTGACTTGTGATGCCCTTGTGCCCTGTGATGATTACTTCCTAGCGGAGGGAGATGGACAGGAAACAAATGGGCAAGGAAAAGATACGTACTATTGAAATGGAGCAGGACCCTACGGTCTGTGCCCACCACGTCCTCCTCCTGCCTTCTGTCTGTGGAAAAACTTTAGCCAAAGGATAAGTTTAATCAGAGAAGTGAGAAAATGCATAAACAAAGGAAAACAGTCAAAGGAGACCAAATAATAATAGTTTAGTCATTAAGCAAAGTCAAGGACCTTTAGTTCTTTCTCAAGGGCTATAGATAATATTCTGAGCCATATCCTGTGAGCTGTGTTATAGATACTGAAACCCACACCAGGTGGAGAAGTTAACTACAAGATGACCAGACTGTAGCCATGACATAAATTGCCACCATTCCGAGAATTGGCCTCAAAGAAATGGAAACAAACCAACCCTGGAACTGAAGATTAACTGTACTTAAAACCATCAAGATGACAGTGGTCAGACCACCGATGACCAGTTTCAAGATGACTGTCAGAGCTGTTTCTGCATGTAGCCTCCTCCCTCTTGTCTATAAAAGCTCTTGCCCCCTGATTGTCGCTTGGGGGGGAGTCAGCCTTAGGACAGGAGTCCGCCCTCCACCTCCACCCCCAGCATCCAAAGTAAAGCAAACTTTCCTTTCCACCAACCTTGCCTCTTCATTGGCTTTGAGTGGCTAGCAGCTGGACCCCATTTTCGGTTACACTAAGACAGATGGGGATAGATTCTATGGAACAATGGGGGACATGGGTGCCGTTATAAACAGGGTGGTCAGAGAAGGCCTTAGTGCCTCTGGTTCTTAGTGCTTTTTTGCTAGACAGCTGAAGAAAGTGAGGGATCAAGGCAGATGGACATCTGGGGCAGAGTGCTCCAGGCAGAGGGTCCAGCCAGTGCAAAGACCTGAGAGTGGAGCATGTTTATCAATTCTAAGGAACATTAAGGTATTTCTTTCTCACGTAAAAGCATTTTGGAGCCAGGAAGTCTGGAGTTTGTATGGCAACTCCACAGTGTCATTAGGGACCCAGGGTCCTCATCCTCAGCACATGGGGTTCAACCTCAAGGTCACCACATGGTGCAAAAAGCTGCTGGAGCTCCAGCCAATACACCCAAGTTCCAGGCTTGCAGAAAGAAAAATTAAAGAGGTGAGGGTTGGGGGGATGAAGGGCTGAAGGGCCCTCCTCCTAGATGAGTTAGGTACCCTTTGAGCAGCCTTCCTGGGAACCCCATACTACACTTTTCTTGCGTTTTATTGCCCAGAACATAGTCACAAGACCACACCTCATTGCAAGGAAGGCTGGGAATATAGTCTTTTAACTGAACACATGGCTTCCTCAGCTTAAAATCGGAGCTCAACTGCTAAAGAAGAAGGGGAGAATGAATCCTCGGGGGTGGAGTGCAGCTCGTAGTCTCTGCCACACACAGGCTGGGAAGCATCGTGCTCTGAGGCTGAACTGGTCTTGCACAGCTGATTTTATTCCACGAAGCTGCGCCCTGGGGCCAAGGTCTTCAATGCTTTGCTGATTTCAGTGGAAATCCTGTACAGTAAGTCCCCTGCATACGAATGAGTTCCGTTCCGAGGGTGCGTTCGTAAGTCCAATTTGTTCGAAAGTCCAACAAAGTTAGCCTAGGTGCTCAACTAACATAATCGGCTGTATACTGCTGCTTTTCACTTGCTTCCAGACATCCTGGCCTTGAAATAAAGATACTGTACTACTATACTCTATACAGTACTGCAGAGTAAAGTGCACAAAAGCACAAACACTTGTAGAGGATGCACGCACGTGACAATATACTCCAGACACGTGGACTAACTTAACGTGATTGGACATGCAAACGCACGTTCGCATCTTTGCAAGTTCACAACTTGAAGGTTCGTATGTAGGGGACTTACTGTAGAGTCACCAGGGTCTCTCAGAGCCCTACTGTCTAGATAAGATTGATCCAAATACGTATTCTCTGAATTTGGAAGACCGAAGTCTTCCTTGGGTTTGTTCTGAATTCCTGTGGGCTGTGTTCCCAGGGCCACCTCTGCTCCTGCTTGCTCCACTGAAATCTCTGTTCCCCACCTTGTGTTTGGGATTGTTCCCTTAGCTCTATCTCCTGGCATCAACATGCATGAGTGACCCATCTTGTTTTCCTTACCTAAATACACCTAAAGAGGTATTGCACATGGCAGATCTTCACCAGAGGTCCCTGGGTCGTGGGCAAAAGTCATCTAAAATCATTATCAATCCACTTGCCCGCTGGCACCAGAGAGTGCTGATGCCAGCTATGGAGATCACATACTTACCCCTCACTGTGCATTTAATGGGCTTAGGGGCTGGTGATGCTGGATGAACCCTCTGGATCTGGCCCTGGAGTCTGAGACACACACAGGGTGGACGTTAATAGGGGGTCTGGCGTGGGATTTCTCCAACGATTACTTTCCCTTAACCTTCAGCAACATGAGCCTCTTTGTTTTCCAGCCTCGATCTCAAAATTCCCATTGCCAGCTCCAGATGAGAAGTGAATTTAATAGTCTAGTTCGGGAACTGAGCTCACTGAAACCTACCTGTGTATAATGGTAATGAAATCGACAAAAATGCTTTTCATGGCCAAATCTTCTCTTTTTCACAATGATATGTTAAGAACTAGAGACGTTTGATCAAATAGATGGAGCTGACAGGTCCGGTGATGAACATCCCAAGGCAAATTGGTTGTAATTATCACTGTATCTTCCTTATTAATTCATACTTCATTCACGCTTCCTGTTTTAACCAGTGGCCCATGATGAATCTAAATGGCAACTGAGAATAGAATCCATTTTTTTTTTTTTGTGGTACGCAGGCCTCTCACCGTTGTGGCCTCTCCCGTTGCGGAGCACAGGCTCCGGACGTGCAGGCTCAGCGGCCATGGCTCACGGGCCCAGCCACTCCGCGGCATGTGGGATCTTCCCGGACCAGGGCATGAACCCGTGTCCCCTGCACCGGCAGGCGGCCTCTCAACCACTGTGCCACCAGGGAAGCCCTAGAATCCATTTTAAACTGCACTTGAGGAGGAGCAAGCCCAGTGATGTTTCTGCCAGGATGCGGCCTGCTGGAGGGTGTCAGAGGGCTCCGGCTGGACTCACGGGCGTGCCACTGCCCTGGGCCTGGCAGGCACTGGGTACCAGGGCCCAGGAGACCCTGCCCTGGGCGGGTGGGGAGCAAGGGAAGAGGAGCCTTGTTGCTTTCACCATGGGACTTCCCTGCCCTGCACCTGCTCACTCATGCTGGTTTACCTTAAAATGCCATTTACAGGGCTTCCCTGGTGGCGCAGTGGTTGAGAATCCGCCTGCCGATGCAGGGGACACGGGTTCGACCCCAGTCTGGGAGGATCCCACATGCCGCGGAGCAGCTGGGCCCGTGAGCCACAACTACTGAGCCTGCGCGTCTGGAGCCTATGCTCCGCAACAAGAGAGGCCGCGATAGTGAGAGGCCCGTGCATCGCGATGAAGAGTGGCCCCCGCTCGCCACAACTAGAGAAAGCCCTCGCACAGAAACGAAGACCCAACACAGCCAAAAATAAATTAATTAATAAATTCATTTTTTTAAAAAATCCATTCAGAGCTATTCTGAGGATGAGGGTGGATTTCGGCCAAGATAATGTTTTTGAAGGCAAGGGAACTTTAGGATTTTTTTGTTTTTGGCTCCACCCGTCAGCATGTGGGATCATCCCCGACCAGGGATCGAACCCACGCCCCCTGCATTGGAAGCACGGGGTCTTAACCACTGGGCCACCAGGGAAGTCTGGGAACTTTAGGATTATAAGTATCATAATTAATAATTATCTCAAAGAGTCTCAATACCAAAATGGACCTCCAAAGTGTTTACATTTAAAATTTTCTTTTCTTTCTTTAGTTTGGGAGCGTGTTCCTTTTAGCAACCCCAGAAAAATTAATGTGTCAGGGTTGCATTCCACAGTAAGAGTTTGTTTTCTGTGTATCTCTCTCTCTCTGTCCTCTCTGATACCCCAGGGCTGAGGGAGAGGCAGAAAGTTACTCAAAGAACTACCGATCTATGGGAGATGGTTACAAATGATGGTTGCTCGAAGGGTCTGTTTTGTCTGTTTGGCTTTGTTTTTTTTCTGCTCTTAGAGAGAAACTAAATAAGACTGGGGCCAGTCTTATTTTGAGGCTCTCTGCCAACAGCACATAAAAGCTGGAACAATAAGACCTTTCTTGAAGCGGGATCTGGATGGAACCTCTCTGTGTCTACAGAGGACTTGATCCCGGAGATGAATACACTATTGCTGTCTGTGATTTTTGAGCAATGTCTGTCTTCATTAGATTTTTAAGCTCCTGGGGGCAGAGTCAGTTTTGCTCATGGAAAGTTCTTCATTATCTAGCACAGAGTAGGCACTCAATATATACTTGTTAAATAAATGAATGACTATCTGGGAGATTACTGGGAACAGGGATTATGTTGTATTCATAAGTCCACCCCTGCTTGGCCAAGAATACACATGGAGACCCACTTATGTCTCAATATTTAAGAGATACAAGTGAAGCTAAAAACTGTTAAATACTCTCTATTCTCCTACCTTGGCATACACATTTTCATAATTACAAAACAAAAATATTTGCAAAGCTATGGTTTTTATATGATTGAAAACTGGCGAAATATCAAATATAAATGAATATAATTATCATTGCACTTGAAGAGTGTTGACGGGCTGGTGATGTTGGAATGAGCGTTAAAGATATACAAATACATGAATTGCTATATCAATATTTTTAAAATAAAATTTTATTTTTTAAGTTAGTTTTTCTTGCCTTAATTTCATTAGAATCACTAATTATCCTATCTTAATCAAGTTTTTCACATAATTTGGGTTTTATTGACAGACTAATGTAAATGATTACAAAGTAAATTGAGTTATACTCAAAGTATATGAAATGTAACTATTTTCATCAACACCTTAAATGTTAAAAATTGAAAAATTTACTTTATATTCATTTCCAGTTATTTTTCTTTGACATTCAAAATTATCTATTAAAATGAAAAGGCAAGATACAAATTATAATTAAAGGACATCAGCATTTCATATCAAGCTTATTTAAATCAAGTTGAAATGTTTAAATTTATTTTTTTAAATTCGATTAAATCCTATTAAGTGCTTTTTATAAAAATAAAACTATTTATAATCCTAGCGTTCAGTGTCCATCTGGTTGCCAAAGTAAAGGATTAGTATCACGCTCCATTTATGTTATGTCGAGACTTATGTACATATAAATTAATATGAATTAGTTAACATTGCAAAATGTGCCCTAATTGCCATGTGCAGCTGTTGTGAATCCCGTGCCAGAACCACGAATTGGAAAACAATCAAGAAAATGAATTTTGGGTAGAACTGAAAAATGACACAGGTTGGGGCAAGAATCCGTTGCATCCATGCTAGGAGGAAGTATTGAGTGACCTAATCAGTCTCTTCTCTTACCAAAGTGCTTTCACTCCCCCACCCCCACCCCCGCAGGAAGGAGGACGCCCCCATCGCCAGCGCTGGCAGTGACCCACCACACGGCTGTGTGGCATTCACGTGGGCACTTTTATTTTGTGGACGCAGCCCAGAGGTGTGAAGAGGCGTTCCCCTGGGGCCTGGGCAGTATTACTCTTGAGAGGTTGCGTAGGATACAGGTGGGGGCGCATCAGGATGAGTCCCGAGGGGAGAGGGGCCCGCGTGCTCTTGAATATATTCGTGTGTGTATGTTTGTGATATGCTGAGCCCTCCGTGGCATGGATCCCAGGGAAAGCCCGCCTATTCCCCAAGCCTAAAGGCACTATTGCTTCTTTACCTCCATCTCTGGACCCCCCACTGTCTCTGATAGTTTTTGTATAAACGAAGAGACTTGTTCATTTCACATAGCCAGTGAGTGGCAGAGCTGAGACTGGATTCCGCAACTTTGAACTTCTAGGGCAACACTTTTCTCAGCCTGGTAAATTGTGGTGTTTTTGTGGGGTTTTTTTGAGAAACGGTAACATTTTATTACCATTGAAACAAATCTTTTTATTTGGAAATAATTTCAAACTTACAGAAAACTTGCAAGAATTAGGATAGTATAAAGAACACCATATAAAGACCACACCAGAAGTCTCTGGCCGTATTTAACTAGTGTTAACATTTTACCCCATTTGCTGTGTTATTTGTGCTCTCTGTCTTTACATGTACATATGTTTATACTCTCCAATATGATATATGTAAATGTATATACTCAGACTAGTTTTTCTGTACCATTTAAGGGTAATTTACATATATTATGGTCCTTTATCCTTAAATACTTCCGAGTGTATTCTTAGCACAAGGATATTTTCTTTTTTTTTAATGTTTATTTTATTTATTTATCTGTTTATTTATTTTTAACATCTTTATTGGAGTATAATTGCTTTACAATATTGTGTTAGTTTCTACTGTATAACATAGTGAATCAGCTATATGTATACATATATCCCCATATATCCTCCCTCTTGCGTCTCCCTCCCAGCCTCCCTATCCCACCCCTCTAGGTGGACACAAAGCACCGAGTTGATCTCCCTGTGCTGTGCAGCTGCTTCCCACTAGCTATCTGTTTGACGTTTGGTAGTGTATGTATGTCAATGCTACTCTCTCACTTTGTGCCCAGAGATATTTTCTTACATAACCACAGTACCACTATCAACCTCATGAAATTTAACATTGAGGCTGGCAAATTGTGGAACAGTGGTTGGAACTTTGATTTTGACCCATGGAAGTGAGCTTCTTAAGAGCAGGACTGTGCTTGACTCATCTTTGTGTCCAAACCCCCCATTAAACAGTAGCTGCTCATAAATGTACGTTGTATCAAGGAGTTCCCTGTTTCACAGCTATGAGCTCAACACGAAGCTCTTCTTTCAAATAATCTTAGAGCTGTATTTGGTAATCTAAGAGAAGGAAAAAATCATGTGCATAAAAATGGTCATTGAAGCACTGCTTATGTAGCGCAAATTTCAGCCTGCTGGGTGTCATCCCATCTCTTAGCCCTCTGGGGTCATTCTTTCCTTAGTATATATTCATAGGAAGCCAGAGCCCCCATTCTACCATCAGGGTGAAACCCAACATTTCCCCATTTGATGGGCTGACTGTTATGAAATGAGGCTGGGGGGGAGGCATGTGTCAACCAGCTGCTTCTCTGTGTAGTTAGGCTGAAGGCTTCTGAGTTCTGTGGTCCCTCTTAATTATTGTATTAGGGCCACAGGGCACTCCTTTTCTTGGAGAAGGGAGTACAACAGAACTTAGCAAGGTCACCCCGTCCTTGGTGCAGAAGGGAGGAGAGATAGCGGGCCAGACTTTGTAAGAAGCCCAAGGGGCATCGGTGACAGACACTCTGATGCCCTTTCTGAAGTATTCAAAGTTAGAGAGTTGGTTTCGGAGCACTCGGTGGGCCATGCCTAAGATCTGTTGGCAGGGAAGAGCAGCGTAGGTTATTCTCTCTCAAGCTTCCCAGGTGATTCCGATGCACGCTAAAGTTTGAGAACCACTGTACCAGAAAATACTTCCTACTGCATCCCGGTCAATAAAGATAATAGGTTCTGCATCTGGAGACACTCGCAGTGCACTGCACCCGGCCCAGCTTCTCTCAAAATGTCTACCGTTCATGAAATTCTCTGCAAGCTCAGCTTGGAGGGTGATCACTCCACACCTCCAAGTGCATATGGGTCAGTCAAAGCGTACACCAACTTTGATGCTGAGCGGGACGCTCTGAACATTGAAACGGCCATCAAGACTAAAAGTGTGGATGAGGTCACCATCGTTAACACTTTGACCAACCGCAGCAATGAACAGAGACAGAATATTGCCTTCGCCTACCAGAGAAGGACCAAAAAGGAACTTGCATAAGTACTGAAGGCAGCCTCGTCCAGCCACCTGGAGACAGTGATTTTGGGCCTATTGAAAACACCTGCTCAGTATGACGCTTCCGATCTGAAAGCCTCCCTGAAGGGGTTGGGGACCGATGAGGACTCCCTCATTGAGATCATCTGCTCAAGGACCAACCAGGAGCTACAGGAAATCAACAGAGTCTACAAGGAAACGTACAAGACCGATCTGGAGAAGGATACCATTTCCAACACATCTGGTGACTTCCGCAAGCTGATGATTGCCCTCGCGAAGGGTCAAAGGGCAGAGGATGGCTATGTCATTGATTATGAACTGATTGACCAAGATGCCTGGGATCTCTATGATGCTGGCATGAAGAGGAGAGGAACTAACGTTCCCAAGTGGGTCAGCGTCATGACCGAGTGGAGCGTGTGCCACCTCCAGAAAGTGTTTGAAAGGTACAAGAGCTACAGCCCTTATGACATGCTGGAGAGCATGAAGAAGGAGGTCAGAGGAGACCCGGAAAATGCCTTCCTGAACCGAGTCCAGTGCATTCAGACCAAGCCCCTGTATTTTGCTGACAGACTGTACAACTCCATGAAGGGCAAGGGCACTCACGATAAGGTCCTGATTAGAATCATGATCTCCCACAGTGAAGTGGACATGTTGAAAATTAGATCTGAATTCAAGAAAAAGTATGACAAGTCCCTGTACTATTACATTCAGCAAGACACCAAAGGCGACTACCAGAAAGCGCTGCTGTACCTGTGTGGTAGGGATGACTGAAGCCCGCGATGGCCCAAGGGTCCAGGATGGCTGCTCCGCGCTCCCAGCTAACAGTTCTACACAATCAGCTTGTGGCTAACAGTCCCCTTGTGCCCATCCCTGGGAGGATGACGTTAGCATGCCCACCCCACCCGCTCCATCCTTAGTTTAGTTGCCTAAGCATTACCTGGCTTTCCGATCTAGTCTCTCTTTATAGTCAAAGAAATGAACATTCCAAGGAGTTGGAAGTGAAATCTATGATGTGAAACACTTTGCCTTCTGAGTACTGTGTCGTAAACAGATGAATAAACTGAATTTTTACTTTAGGAAAAAAAAATAAAGGTAATAAAAAAGAGTTCACCTTCATCGGGCAGGGGACAGTGGTACCCCTTAATTGCATTACCTCAGGGATTTGCCATTTTCCTTCTCTCTGTTGTATTGTAGGGGCCCTGCTCACCTTAACAACCCACAGAACTTCATGAGTGTCTATTATATAGATGACATTATGCCAACCAGCTCTGGTGAAGTAGCAAGGACCACACACGGCCCGTGCTTGCCAGAGGGTGAGAGAAAACCCCTATGGAAGTCCAGGAGCCTGCCATCTTGGAGAACTTTCTAGGGTTCCAGCAGTCGGGGGCATGTTGGGACATTCCCTCTTAGGTGAGAACCTTGCTTTTCCTTGCATCCATGGAAGATGGGCCTCTTTGGGTCTTTGAGGCAACGTGGAGCACATCTGCGTGTGCCACTCTGCTGCATTTACCGGGTACGTCATAAGGCTGCTGGCTCGGAATGGGACCCAGAGCAATCAAGGGCTCTAGAACGGTCAGGCTGGGACGAAAGCTACCTGACCAATTGAGCCTTAAGACCCAGCAGACCCAATGGTACAGGAAGTGTCTGTGGCAGATAAAGATGCTGTCGGGAGCTTCTGACTTTCCCCAGTAGGAGAATCAGAGTGCTGACCCAACTGCAGGAAGATTGGAAGAGAGGACTCAAGGCAGTCTTGAGGAGAGGTATGTAGAAGGATGTCTTTGAAGGATCCCTGAATGTGAAGATATTCATGTGCCACCTAATTGCCTATCAAAAGGTATCCATTGAAGAGAAGACTGTCAGTAATCAGGTGGACACCATGACCCAACCTGAGGATGCCTTCCCCTCTCCACTCTGGTGTGTTCTCAGTGGTACTGTGAACAAAGTGACCGTAGTGGAAGGGATGGAGGCTGTACATGGGTTTAACAACATGGGCTTTCCCTCACTAAGGCCCACCTGGCTGGTTTCCATCACTTCTGGGTATGCACCCTGCCCAGGATTAAGCCAATGCCCAGCCCCTGATGCACGGCATCCTTCTCCAGGGATGGGCCGTGCGAGACAGGCCAGCCACCACTGGCAAGTTGATTACACTGGACCCCTTCCATCATGGAGGGTGGTGGGAATAGATTCGTATTCTGCATGCGGATTAGCTACCTCTGCCCTCCTCGCCGCTTGTGGTGTTTCATTGATCTCAGCGTATCTCACAAACATGACCTTCAACCAGACAACCCATTTGTTTCTTGTTTGTTTGTTTTTTAAAGTTTTTTTTTGATGTGGACCATTTTTGAAGTCTTTATTGAATTTGTTACAATATTTCTTCTGTTCTATGTTTTGGTTTTTTGGCCCCGAGGCATGTGGGATCTTAGCTCCCCGACCAGGGATCGAACCCGCACCTCCTGCATTGGAAGGCGAAGTCTTAACCACTGGACCGCCAGGGAAGTCCCTGAGAACTCATTTGTGAAGGAAGTACAGCTGTGGGTTCATGTCCAGGAAATTCACTGGTTTACCACATGCGTCATCACCCAGAAGCAGTTGGCTTGAGTGAAATTTAGAATGGCCTGTGGAAGGCTCAGGTATGGTGGCTGACCTACAGGATGCAGTATTCACCTTAAACCAGAGACCAATATACGTTGGCATCTTCCCTTGAGCTGGATGATGCTAGTCTGGGAACCAAGGGATGGAAGCGAGAGTGATTCCTCTCACTAGGATACCTAATAACCCAGTTATAGAATTTTTGTTTTCCATCCTGTGACCTTGGACTTGGTGGGTTTGGAAATTCCTAGTAACAAAGAAGAAATATTTCCACCAGGGAACATAGTCATGGGTCTGTTAAATTGGAAACTGAGATCATCCTGTAGCCATTTGGCTCTCCTCATCTTGGACCAGGAGGTGGAGAAGGGGATCACTGTGCTGTCAGGGTGATTTATTCCAACATCTCAGAAGAAACGGTATTGCTCCACAATGAGGGCAAGGAGGGCTAGCTCTGGAACCCAGGGATTCACTGGGGAATCTCTCGTTATTCCTCATCCCATATCCTACTCTGTAGGTCTGGGGTGGGGGCATGCATTTAGATTCCTAGCAAACTCCCCAGTGACGCTGATGCTATCCGTCCTACGACCGTAGCGTGACTAGCGCTGTCCTAGGGCACCTGTTCTCTCCTGAGTATTCAAAAATGCTTCCAGGAGAGGCCTTCAAGGCCTTGTCAAGTTCTTTGAGGGGGTGGGGATCAGTGGAAACTGGCAACCAAAAAACAGACAGTGCACCTAGAATTTGGATCCTCTGTGAAGGAAGATTTGGGTCATTCCACTGGATAAAAGACTCCGGCAGTGGAGGGACCGCCAGAAGGTCGAGGGGATATGGAACGGGTGGCAGAAGAATGACACTGTGGTTATCAGCCTAGGCCTCCTGACCAGCCACAGAAGACGGGACTCCAGCAGCTGTGCTTTATAGGAATCGTCTCATTCACTCACCTAGAGGTGGATACGTTACAATGGAAGTTCCGGGGGGACTGGAACTAAACTGATAGCAGCCTCAGACAATGTGGCTGTTGATGGGAATTTATATTTCCCCTATGTTGGGGACATAGATATTTTCCCCATCCACGATGGACGCTGAGTGGTAATAGGGGTGCAGTGTACTGGTTAGTTTTCGTTTGCTCTAGTTCGCTAATATATATGAAGGATATCACCCAGAGTCCCCTGTCCTTTAGCTTCTGTTCTTGGCCGATGGCATAGGAGGTTAGGGGGCAGGAGGTGAGAAATCAAGGTATATAGTCTCTTCTCACTGGGTTGCACTTTGATTGTCCACCTGGGGCCATGGCTTTTGTTGGGGGACTCCTCTCCCACTGCTACAGCTTCCACTGGATTCTGGGAACCCCCCTTCCCCTTGTCGCTTCAGGCCCAAGTGGTCATGGACTCACCCTGTTGCCCGTCCATGGGCATTTTGCCAACCCCTTTCGTGTCCCTTAACCCTGCCCAACCTCTGGGAATATTCTTTCATTAAACCCTCTTCATTTAATGCTTTGGGTGTGCATCTCTTTCCTGCTAGGGTTCTGAGTGATACGGGTCCCAAAGACAAACTCCCCAGGAAGGAGGGAGAGTCTTAGCTGATGGTGATCAAGGACGTGAGGATTCAGGGGGCCGGTTGGTATGGCCGAGGCCATCCTGTCCCTCTGAACACAGCCAACCTGGCTGTACTGTTTGGACAGAACGAATGAGCATGGGAATGTGGACCAGTGAGCTTAACTCGAGCACCTCTCAGCAGACTGGGCTATAAACCAAAGAGGGCACTGCAGGTTGTCATCCGTAAGACCCATCTTCAACAGCTAGACTGCAGGGTGTGAAACCACACTAGTGGACACACCAGCCTTTGAAATTCTCTCTACCTGACATTTGGAAGCAGGACCAGCTCCTTTTGTTTTTGTTTTTGTTTTTGCGGTACGGGGGCCTCTCACCGCTGTGGCCTCTCCCGTCACGGAGCACAGGCTCCGGACGCGCAGGCTCAGCGGCCATGGCTCACGGACCCAGCCGCTCAGCGGCATGTGGGATCCTCCCGGACCGGGGCAAGAACCCGTGTCCCCTGCATCGGCAGGCGGACTCTCAACCACTGCGCCACCAGGGAAGCCCTAGAACCAGCTCCTTTTGGATTGAGTTAGCCTCGAAATTCTGGGGCAATTTTATAGGAGAGGGAGTCACGGGTCTTTCAATTCAATAAGAGCATGTAGATATTTGAGCAACTAATCGGAAAAAAATGAAATAGAGATGATGGGAATTGATATACCAGGCTGGTAAAACGAGTGTGCTATCATTCATATCAGCCCATCTGAGCATTCTCAGGGGTCACATTTACGCTAGCAACCGTCATTCTGATTTTTTTTAATTAATTCTTATTGGACTATAGTTGCTTTCTGATTTCCTGTTTCTGCTTATTTCTGCTACCTCACTTGTCCCTGGGATGACTCTCCCTTTCCAGATTACATTTCTTCACATTGACGCCCTTCCAGATGTCTTTATTGCCCCCAAATACCACAACCACAAAGTGGATTGTGTATCAGACTTTACTGAGGGTTTGGAGTAACATGGGGGGACTGTAGCAGAGCACAGAACAGGCCACAACGTAAAATCAGCCACGAGACACCACTGTCCGGAAAATCCATCACCCTTTCCCTGCAGCGGGGAGTTTCTCTCTCATCATATTTTGCCTTAAGTCCTGGATTAGGGCCAATGCCACAGATGCTTTTCATTTGCTCTCTGCCAGCTTCCAGTCTTCAAAACTTCTCTTCATTTCTTTTGCTGGACAGTTTACCCTCTCCATACCAAACCCCAAACTTCATCTCAGCTAGCTAGAAACTGGCTAAGATGCTCTGATGACAAAGGACCATCTCCTCCATCCTTTAGCAGCTAAAGCAACAGCAGGAGCTTGACATTTCGGTTGGTTTTTCTTTTTTTTTTTTTTTTTGCAACATGTATAATAGGGAAAATGAAGGCAATGTAAGCACTTATTAATAGGACTCTGGAAAACTATGTACATGCACTAGATGGCGTGGTTTATAGCCAGTAAAATGACAAATAGGAAGACTGTAGCAGAAACATGCTTATGACGGAATGTTAGGAGATATTGACTTAAATGATGTAACCGAAGCCTTTTATGAAAAAAATATCTTGCACGTGGACAAGGATTAGAAGGGAACACATGGACACACAATAGAGATCACTATTTTGTGGAGGCTTGGATTTGGAGTGAGTTTGAAATTTTCCATCTTTTTCTGAAATGTTATTTCCCTTTGCCACCAAAAAAAGAGTCAAGAGATAGAGTGGGAAATATTAGCAAATCTAGGTGTGGAAAAGAAATAATTGAGACCAAAGGATCCCCAGGGTAGTGCTTCTCAAACTTTAACATGCATACAAATCGCTTGGTAGATCTTGCTAAGAGATTCCTGGGCCCCATCTCCAGAGATTATGATTCTGTAGGTCTGGAGTAGGGGTCCGTGATTTTGGATTTCTAACAAGCCCCTCAATGTTGCAGATGCTATTTGTCCTTCATCATGGTTTGAGTAGCACGGCCCTCAGGCACCTGTTTTTCACTCCTGAGAGCTCTAAGTATCTCCAAGTGAGGTCTTCAAGACCTCTTCTTGTTCCTTGGGATCTGTTATTAGCTGATTGGGCGTTGGTTCTGATTTGCATTGTAAATCTATGCTGATGAGCTTTTCACAGAAGTGTTTGGTATCTCTGAGGTAGGCTGCAGAGTGAAGGCTGCCGCTAGGCCTGAGGCTATGTACAAGGTCCCTGCTCTAGATCCTCCTCTCACACAGAGCCTCCAATGCACCTTGGTCCACTGCCTTTGCCAGCTGTCCCTTTGTGCATCCCACACGGTGAGGGTGTGGAGGGAGGAACAGCTGGATATGCCCTGGAAAGCTGTCTGAGCAGCCGTGGGCTTGTTCACTTTCAGGGGCCACCTAGCGGTGATGGTGCTTTGGAAACCCACTTCCCAGGTGACCTGGGATGGAGTGGGACCCATGGCTGGGAGGCAGGTGGTGGGAAGGGAACCTTGAGCTTCTTCACAGCTGCAGGGCACTTCTGATGGGGATGGCAGGTGTGCCTTAGAGGGATGGAATAAATGCATTCAGAAGGAAGGGGAATTCTGGTGGTCTAGTTTAACTTCGTATTATGTTTGTGGGAATACCGATGACCATGATAATTACATAAATTAATAGACACCATATCCCTTGAGGTCAGGTGCTGGGAGAGGTTGCTGTGAGTATTCCTCTGACCAGTGGTCCTGGCTGGGAGATTTGGCCTTTCAGCAGTGGAACTGAAAAAAAGCCCAGGGTTCCAGGCTCTGCAGAGAGGGGGGAAGCCAGACCTCTCTTCCTCCCAGCTCAGACCCCTGGCTTCTCCTGGGGTGGTAATATCAAGAAAATACACCAATGTTTGCCCATGTTCTCTCATTTCATCCTCACAACAACCTTGTGAGGTAGATGTTATTCCCTCATGTTACAGATGAGGAAACGGGGGCTCAGAGAGGCTGAGTTATTTGGGGTCATATAGCAAGGAAGTAGAGGAGTTGGGACTTGGGACCAGGTTTGTGGGCTGTGGTCCAATATTCTTGCTGCAAGGTCTTAGATATAGGTGATGGGGTGGGAGGGTGACAGAAGGGTGGGAAAAGAGGGAGAAGTCATTATCAACAACTTATCCCTTGTCTCACCCCATAGCACGTTTACGTTCAAAGCACTCCCACTCCTGTCCTTTCATTCACGAGGTTTACACAAAACAAAAAGGGCAAGGCTTTTCCTCCCCTTTTTAAAATCAGGGAACGGAGGCACTGAGAGGTGAAGTGACTTGCTCAAGGTCACACAGCCTTAGAGTGACTGACAGGACTAGAAGCCAGGTCTTCCTGTCCGATATTAATCTCATAACTGTGTGCTCTCAAGAGGTCACTGGGTGAAATAATTTTGCATGAGGAAAAGTTAGCAGAAAAAAAAAAAAAAGAAATGTAAGACCAAAGGAGATAATTATGAAACTATGACTTATCCACCTGATGGAATACTCTGCAGCCAGTAAAAATGATGGCTATAAAGAGTGCTTGATGAAATGAGAAAGTGTCCCTGCTCTAATATGAAGTGATACAACGTCATGCACACAGTATGATTTTGACTATTTAAAAATACATGTAAAAAATGCTGGGAGAAAATATATCAAAATGGCGGCTTTGGGGAAGTGGGATTATAAGGGTTATTTTCCCCCATCCTTCTATTTTTTCTGTATTTTCCCAAACTTCCAAAATACACATTTCATTTATAACAGGAAAAATATACCCCTCTATATTTTAGTTTAAAAAAATACTGTTGGGAAGCAGCCCCTGTGCCTTTTGTGAATTTGGGGTGGTTCACCTTCCACCTCCTTTCCCACGTCACCACGCGCTCCATTGCTGGCCCACTGGGAAGGGGCTGGGGCTCAGGTGAACGTCTGTGCTGGGAGCCTCCCAGTGTGTGTGCTACTTTGCATGTTAAGGGCAAGAGTTTCCTCAAAACGAGACCACTGTTGTTAGGATGGTGGGTGACTGTCCCGTGTCCGATGCCAAAAGGTGTGCGCGAGCCAGGGAAGATGACCGCCCCCTAGGCTCACAGTGATTCCCCAGACTGGAATCCGGGCCTCCTGACTCCCGGTCCTAGCGCTCTTATCCCCAGACTGGCCCACCACTGCAACACCCACAGCATCCCGAGCATCTCACCCTGCTGCTCCTGTGAGAGCAGGCAAGGCTAAGGTGAACCTTCTCCATCCCCGGGTGGCCAAATCCTTTCTCGCCTCCATGGGCTGGAAAGCCGGTGGCCAGGGGACAGAGGCACATCCTGGGGCAACCCTGTCCAGAGAGCGCTGGGCTCTCGGTCCCTCGCCGCGGCCCCCGCCCGCGGGCGCCTCAGTCATCCAGGTGTTGCTCCTCCCAGGTGGATGTGGGGATGGCGCTGTAAGGGTCCATGATGACCTTGGCGCAGCGAATGATCATCACGACGAGGAAAAGGCAGAGGAAGACGAAGCAGGCCAAGGTCAGTCCTTTGTCCACGTCGACGTAGACGGGCTCAGGCGTGGGGTCCTCCATCTCTCGGCAGCGGCTTCGGGCTCCTCCTCCGGCTCACGGTTGACTGGTACCATCTTCCACCCCTGCAGAGAGCCATAGCAGTGGGGACCGGAGGGTCGTGCCAACTTGCCTGGGGTGTGGGCAAGGCACAGCCCTCCCCCTTCTTATATGTCCCCCTGGCATGGGAGTCTGCTGTTCCCCCTCCCCTCCCCCTCATGAGAGCCAGGAGAGGAAGGGTCACGTGCCTCCTTTTCAGGCGCCTACGTGGTCTCAGCCCTGAACCTTATAGGCAACCCAGGTGCCAGGGCCCAGCCAGTGCGTCCTAGCGGGTGGGGGAGGTGACAGAGGAGTCCCAGCAGGGGTAGAGCTGGGCTGTAGCGGAAGCACCTGCTGAGGATGGAGCCCCTGAAGTTGCCTCCCCCCTCTGAAACCCTTTAGGACGAGTTATAATAATGCTTTCAACTCTGCCAAGCCACTGACTGAGGGTGATCAGAAAGCATTTTATTTTATTTTATTATCGTTGCTTTTTTTTGGCTGTGCTGCATCGGCATGCGGGATCTTAGTTCCTCCACCAGGGATCGAACCTGTGCCCTCTGCAGTGGGAACGCAGAGTCCTAACCACTGGACTGCCAGGGAAGTCCCCAGAAAGCATTTTTAAAAATTAGGTAATTAATATATATTTTTTAAAGCAGTAGAACTTACGTTTCAAATGAAAATGAATGTTGAATCCCAATACATGAATAGATTGAAGGGGAGCTGCTGCCCCAGAGTTGGGTGGGCGGCAGCATGGAGGGTCTGCATCCCTTCCCCCTCTATGGGGGCCTTCTGGGACTCCTGAGGGACCTTTGCTGAGCCCCCGAGTCACAGTTGATAAACTGCGGGTGTGACGGAAGAACGGTTTTGGCAGTCAGGTGGACCCCGAGCCCAGCTGCCTTGCAGTGCAGTCCTGGGCAGTGTAAGGTTATCCTTGTACCAGGCCTACGCCTCCCTGCTGTGATAATACAGGGCACGAGGCTGCATCACAAGGGTGTGAGGATTCAGTGCATCTAGCATGGTCCCTGGCCCTCTGGGTGCCCCAGAGCAGGCCAAGATGGCAGGTCACGTCCTTGCAGCCCAGCGGTCAGGGAGAGCTTAGGACGAGGGGCACTGCTGCTCGTTATCATCACCCCCTCCCCCGCCCACCCCCCGCTGAATTTTCAGAGCCCTTGAGCTCTACATTGTGCTTTCACATCCAGTTTATTATTTGATCCTCACGACAGCCCAGGAGGCATGTTAGCCGTGTATCAATATGCCCATTTTATAAACGTGGAAACTGAGTTACAGAAAGGGGGGAAATGACTTACCCAAGGCCCCACATCCCAAACCCTAGGCCTCTGCATGCCTCTCTCTTCTCTGATGGAAAGTAAAGTGGGGACCCATCTCCCCCACCCACTTTGCAACTTCAGAAGGGCACCTATGCAACCCTGGGCTGGCTGGTCCTGACATATCTGTAACCACAGGTGACTATGCTTTCCCCTCCTTTTTTTTTTTTTTTTAAGTTTTTTTGGCCGCGCCACATGACACGTGGGATCTTAGTTCCCTGGCCAGGGATCGAACCCATGCCCCCTGTGTTAGAGGAGCTGGACCGCCTGGGAAGTCCCGCCTGCCCCTCTTTCAGACATCGTCTCCATCCTCACCCCTTTCCAGAGGGCACTGACCTGCTGGTCGGAGTGATCACCACTTCACAAGGGCCACTGGGTGGGCTCGCACCCTGGGTGGGGCTGCTCCAGGAGGGAGGGGGAGTGACCAGACATCACAGCTGGAAGTCAGTGAGAGCAGTGGCCTTTCCCTTATAGAGCAGGTACCCACACTGGCAGCAGCTGGAACAGAATAGGACAGAAGAAGGCTGATTACCTCCCAAGATGCCCACTCCCAGCCATGAGCTGGGCTGGCAGGAAGGTCTGGCCTGGGCAGCTTCTCCCTGGGCATGGTGGTGGGAGCAACCACAGTTTATTCTGATGCTGTTTTTTCTTTCCTTCTCTCTTTTAAAATATATAACATTAAAAAAAATTGTGGTGAGATATACATGACATAAAATTTACCATAGTGACCGTGGTTAAGTGCACAGTTCGGTGGCTTTAGGACATTAAATCGTTGTACAGACATCACCACCATCCATTTCCAGAAATCCTTTCATCTTGCCAAACTGGAACTCTGTGCCCATGAAACAACTGGGCTGAACTGGGAGATTGGGATTGACATACATACATTACTCTGTATAAAACAGATAACTAATGAGAACCTGCTGGATAGCACAGGGGACTCTACTCAGTGCTCTGTGGTGACCCAAGTGGGAAGGAAACCCGAGAAAGAGGGGATATATGTACACATATAGCTGATTCACTTTGCTGTACAGTAGAAACTAACACAACATTTTAAAGCAACTATACTCCAATACAAATTAATTTTAAAAATAAAAAATATAACATTAAAAAAATTGTGGTAAAATATACATGACATAAAATTTACCATAGTGACTGTTGTGAAGTGCACAGTTCAGTGGCTTTAGGACGTTCAAATCGTTGTATAGCCATGACCACCATCCATCTCCAGAACTCTTTTCATCTTGCAAAACTGAACTCTGTGCCCAGGAAACAACGGGTCCCCATTCCCCCTTCCCCTCAGTCCCTGGTATCCGCAGTCCTATGCTCTAGGGACCTCGTATAAGTGGAAAGATACAGTATTTTTCTTTTTGTGACTGCCTTATTTCACTTAGTGTAATGTCCTCAGGAGTCACTCAGTGAATGTCAGAATCTTCTCTCTTTTTTAGAGGCTGAATAAATATTCTCTTGTATGAATATACCACGTCTTGTTTATCCATTCATCCATTGATGTACACTTGGGTTGTTTCCATCTCTTGGCTATTGTGAATAATGCTGCTGTGAACATGGGTGTACAAACATCTCTTTGAGACCCTGCTGCAATTCTTTTTTTTTTTGAACAGAGAACATGCTTTACTGAGGAGTAGATATAGAACAGCACATTCTACCACATGTGGGGAAGGGTTAGCTTCTGTAAAAGGCTTTACCCCTTAAGAAAACCCCCAGTGAAGTTGCTTTCGGATAAATTTTAACAGTGACACTGAAACTGGCAGGGAGCTGCCACTGAACATGCTTAAAATTAGCTCCCCCCGACCCACAGTGAATATAAACCGTGTACAAAGACGACAAGAGAAAGGCACAAGTGACCAGAGTTGGGATTGCAGTGAGGGCTCCACATGAAGACAGTGGTGTTGCAGGAAAGGGTGACATGACGTACATCAAAAGGTGCCCCAAGGTAGCAGGTTATAATGGGCTAGAGAGAAATTAGAGGGAGCATCTCTTCCTTCACTTAAACAACACCAAATATAGGAGGCCAGAGAATGGGGGAATGGTGGTAAATCCCAAAAAGGAAATGGAGGAGGAGTTCTTGGAAGGGCATAAGCACTTTAGTCCTAGGGGGAGGGGGGGGCAGTGTTGAAAAGCAAACCCTGGCAGCGGTGACCATTCTGCCTTGCTGAGTCATGGGCTGAGACACGGAAGTCATTTTCAGTCACTTCTCCAAGGATGTTCAGACAAAAGCAATGTAACTTATGTGGAAGCATAGGTGTGCTATATCAGACTGGTACTGGTGAAAAGGTCTCTGCAGTATAATTAACCAGTTAACATGCAGCATGAAAGGGAGAACTGGAAATTATTTGGGCACCTGCAAATGTAAAAACGGGCAGGGAGTAAAGAGAAGAAAACGTTTACTACTGAGCGCTTTCTGGTGAGGCAAAAAGTAGCATTCCATTCCCTTCCACCAAGACGTTGCCCACTGCCCACAGGTGAACTCAAATCCAAGTACAGAATCACCACCTCTCAATTCTTTTCTCCATCGCATTCAGATAATGTGCTGTAACCAAGACTAATCCCTGCGAGTCTTCAAAAGTGTCTGGCTCTGGTCAGCCTGATACTGATCAAAAACAGGTCTTTCAGTAAAAATGGAGGAAAAAACTTAAAGTGAGAGGAACCCAAAGGGAAGGGACCCCTCCCAGCACACACACACACTCAGAAGTGTTACCTCTTCCCTGCCCCTCCAAGAACTTGGATACACGTAAGGAATAACTGGGAAGGTCCTGGTGTCGGTAACCATAGTTGGTGGCCTGGTGACGGGGCGGCAAGAAGTACTATTACAAGGTTTAGAAGATACGACACGACCTCATGGGGCCAGAGGAGAGAACCAGTGACTGGACAGGTACAGTACCAAAACAGAACACCTTGGGTCAGTGCCACGATGGATCTGCACTCAAGCCTAATACAGATCCCATCCAGGCAACCTCACTGAGGCTGAAAAACAGCTCCTCAGAACCAGCGCCTGCAGGGTACACGAAGGTCAGAGCCAGGACAGTCCTGAGGGGGATGGCCTTCCCAAAGGATACTGTACCTGCCAATCACAAGAGCAACACAAATGACAGACAGATCCCTAGAGTACGGATTCCTACTGCTGGGGTTTGCTGGCTCGGAGTAACCGGTCACTTTAAGTGCCCTTTGGAGGGGTCCCTTTTAAACTGCTTGGATCCATGGTTTTATTGGAGTTGGATCTTTTGGCCTCGTTGGCTGTCCACTCATCAATCAGGTCCTGTCTCTTCAAAACGAGGTGTTTTCCTTTCCAATATTTGAGCATCTGAAGGGCTTGCAGAGTGCTGACAATGTCCACGGGATTCACAGCTGTCTCCTGGCTAATTTCTTTGATAGAAATCTCTTTGCCTTGGAAATTATGCAGGTAATGAAGAAGCACTTCTTCCAGTAACTGCAGTAGCTTATGAGCCTCAGATCTGAGAGTGGACGTTCTGGGGAGCCAACTTTTTCTTCCTCTTTGGAAAGCAAATAACTGAAATCAATGAGCATCTTGCCAGAGCCCTGTCTCATGTACTGAGGCGTGGTAAGGATACAGGATACACTGTGGTGGAGGAATGAATTCTTTTCCTCGGAAAATTATCCAATCAGGTGACAACCAGTGCTGTCTGCTTCTGTCATAACATAGAACAGGAAGGGTTCTACATCATAGTATAATGTCTTGTGGTCCAGAAAAACCTTGGCCAACAGGCACAGTTTTTGGCAGTAGATCTTGTTTTTCTTGCCATCCACTTCAAACACAGAGATTGAACCTTTGCATTATATCTCATCTCCGGGTGGGTGTTTCCACACACACTTAGCCACGTGTCAGCGGAATGTTGTCTGGCTCTTCATGTATGTTAAACAGAATTCACACATGTAAAGACATCCCAGTCATGCATATTCCTCAGGATAGGGAGAATGGTACCAAGTATCAAGCTCATAGCGACAAAAAGCAATAGTTTTAATCGTGTTGCTCCCCTCTGTGATTTGGCCTTGCAGCCTTAACTTCTCCAGACTCTCTGAAGCCCGGGCTTGTGCTCTTCCGAAAAGATCCGTCATACTCGCTACTCAGGTTTTCCAGGAGAGGTTCCCGAGTGTTCCCATAGGTCTGCCTGTGTTCCATATATTTCTCTTTCTGTTCTTTGCTCAGCCCCGCATTTCTTTTCTTCCTGAGTTCAGCAACCTTTTCCTTATATCGCAACTGCCTCTCTGTTGGTACCTGGTGCCTGGTTGCATGCCTGTTGTTGCCATCTTGCCTGTGGGACAGCATCCTTTCTTCTCTCTGCTTATCCTGGCTCTGTGCTCTCACCTTGAGCATTTATCAGCTGAGAGGTTACGATAGAGAGGGCTTCCTGATGTAGAGAAATGTCTCTTGTGTTTTCCTGTAAGGTGTCCTAGGGAGTCACAGCCTGGTGTAGGACCGTTCATACTGAAATTGTAGCTTTCACGGGAGTGGCAGCGCTTGGGGCGATGAGAGAGATCACTGCCTGAGTCCTTCAGGGACACATCCTTGGCAGTGCTCTCATGGTGAGACACGTTGGGGCTGGAGATGTCTATATCAGACTCAGAAGAAGGGGCATTTCCAGCTGGCGTTCGAGGTGGAGACTCACATGATCAGCTGTATTTTTAGTTTCTCTATCTGAAAAGTCAACCACTTGCTCACTTTCTGAGCCAGATGAACGAGTCTGCCGAAGCGGGTATTTTTCCGGGGTCACTGGGGTCGGCTGCCGCTGACTACGCGTCACTCTCCTGGTAGAATAAGCAGGTTCCTCGGTACCGAAAGACTGCAAATTTCCAACAGGACTGGAATCTTGGGAACTCTGGCTTAGCCGGGCCGAGGAGCGGGTGACTCGGGCAGATGGCCGGGATGTACCATCACTCTCTGAACTGTCTGTGTGCTCGAGAGCTGTAGAAAAATCGGAATCTTCGGTTCCATCTGAACTACTGCCTGCATTCCTCTTCCTTTGCGGCATTGCCGGCGGCTGCGGCCCACCGGTTCCGATTCGGGCAGCGGCGGCAGCAGCAGTAGGAAGGGTGGCTCTGGCGGGCTCCGTGGCGGCCTCTGTAGCGTCCCGATCCTGCGGACGATCCCAAGTGCCTCCTGCTTCACAGCGTCTAGAACCTTCTCCTGTTGCAATTCTTTTGCACAAGTGGAGTTGCTGGATCAACGGTAATTCTATTTTTAATTATTTGAGGATCATATTTAACATCGTTGTATAAAACAATACTTATACACAGTTCAAAATTCAAAAAGTACAAGAAGAAAACCACGAAGAACCGTTTTTAACGACTTCTCTCTCCAAGCAATCCAGTTCATTTCCAGACAGACAACTACTGTTATGAGGTCCTCAGACATCCCTCTCATCTGGAGGTATTCAATACATAGACATTGTATTTGCAACTGTGCACATGGTGTTTACATTGTATCAGGTATCATGAGGAATCTAGAGACGATTTAAAGTATGTAGAAGGACGTGCATAGATTACATGCAAATACTATGCCATCTTATATAACGGATTTGAGCATCTGTGGATTTTGGTATCCAGTGGAATCCTGGAACAGACTCCCCACAGCTACTGAGGGACAGTTGTATTGCCTAATCATGTTTGCTTTTCGTCTTTTCTTTTTCCAGAAATATATCCCTCTGTTGTAACTACTAGAGCATGCAGGACCACTTCCTCTCACCCTATCCAGTGGTGACACCATCTTGAGTGTGGTGTCCATTTTCCACTCAGGGCACCCACAGAACTTTTAGGGTTCCTTGGACCATACTTTGAAAATATGGATCTAGTCCACCTCTCTCCATTTCAGAAATGAAGAGACTGGAATTGAGGGAGGGGGAGGGGTTTCTCAGCATCTCAGAGTGATAGCATAGCTGACCTTGGAGCACACTCACATTTCTGACCCCAGCCAGGTCTGTGCTTTGGGCCACATGCACCGATGCCACGTGGTCCTTGGTGGCTCTCAGGGATGGAGGGACATGCTGGAGTTTCATGCTCTTGTGTTTCACAGCTGCACCCAGTGTGACCTCTCAAACACAGACTCTGAAATCCCTGGCCAACTGTCTGCCTTAAGTTAATATCAGATACCCTGCACCAATTGTAAAAGTCAGACCTCAGAGAAATTGTCTCGTGACCCTCCCGTGTCTTGTATGGGGCGAGAATTGGTCCCTGTAACCTGGTAACATGCCCCAGAGGAAGATTATCAGCATTTTCTGGATGCTTCCAGCTGGAATGAATGCCAAGAACTTGGATGCAAAGAACAGATTCATCTTTCCACCCTCCAGATGGCGTGTGCTCATTAATGTTAATTACTGGGCTGGCACATGTCCCTTCCAGCCCCGTTTCCCAGGGAGGACCTGACACCCGGGAGTGATGCAACGCTGAACTCAGCTGCCGTTCCCTGGGAGCTGAGGAACTGGTCTTCCCACGGGCCAGCTCAGTGGTCCCCAACAGAGTTGACCCATCCTTCAGCATGGCACCTGCGCAAGCCAGATGCTCCGTGTGCCACGCTCTGGGGGCGGCTGGAGGTGAGCTTGCTTGAGTCCGGGGTTCTGATCTGGGTGAGTGAATGACCCTGAAGGGGAATGGCTTCTGGGCCGACCCAGCACACTTGTCTAAGTGAGCGGCTTTAGGGTTGGGGTGTAGAAGGTCCAAATGGAAAAGAGTCCTGCCAGATGCCATGGGAGAGTCACAGGACAAAGTGACCAGTCCAAATATAGGCCCTGGAAACCAGTATCTCAGTCAGGGTTTCAGGAAAAAAACAAGCAATAGGGCAGCCACAATTCAAAGGGCACACAAATAGAGGATTTACATGCAAACGTGTGTGCCACCCCAGGGCTGGGAGTGGGGGGCTCAAGACCTTACTCTCTGGGCTGACATAGTTCTTTATTTCTGTACATATGTGTGTCTTACCTGCTAGGGCTACCATAACAAAATACCACCGACTGTGTGGCTTAAACAACAGAAATTAAGTTTCTCACAATTCTGGAGGCGAGAAGTCCCAGATGAAGATCTGGCGGGTTTGGTTTTTGGTGAGAGCTTTTCTCCCTGGCTTGCAGACAAGCCTCCTTCTCGCCGTGTCCTCACGTGGCCTTTCTTCAATGTATTGGGTTAGCCATAAATTTCGTTCGGGTTTTTCCGTAACATCTTACGGAAAACCCGAACAAACTTTTTGGCCAGCCCAATATGAGAACGGGAAGAGGGAGAGAGACATTGCCCACTCTTCCTCTTCTTATAAGACCACCGATCCTATCAGACAAAGACCCCACCTTTATTCCCTCGTTTGACCTTAATTACCTCCTAAATGCCTTACCTCCAACACATTGGGAGTCAGGGCTTCAACATATGAATTTGGGGGGGGATACACAATTCAGTCCATAGCAGTGTGTCAGTTCCTCAAGGGCAGGGTCCAAGTCTGCCCGAGGGGCACTGCCAGCCTGGAACCAGGCCAGGCCCACCCCTTGTGGGTTCACAGGAAAGTCAGAGAAGATGCAAACCTGCACCTAGCCGCTGCCCTCTGGACACCAATGGGAGGAAGCAAGGGGACTGAAAAAGCATGTCACTTATTACTGTGGGGAGAAACAACGGGCTGTACCGACATTGTGAATTCAATCAGGTAACAAAGATTGGAGCTGGTCACGTGCAATCATCCACTGGTTCTATAAATAGTAGTGGAGCCATTATGGAACGTGACCTGTCAGAATCACTTCCCCACATGACAGATGGATTAAGTGGATGACATTTGCTCAGGACACAGAAGATGTCCAGTGTCATAACCCGACACCAATTACGTCGTCCTGTGGGACTGCGCTTGGTGGCTCCACGCCTCCATCAGAGCAATTAACAGGCTTGCCAGAGAGAAATGATGAGTATGTGCTAAGAGATGATTAAGACCATAACCACTACCAGGGCTGGAAGGATGTATGGAGGGGATGGGATTCATGGAATACTGTGGTGAGGACTTGTTATCTTCCAACATTTAAATATCCCTAACCTCTAAGAAACATTCCAGAGCAAGGAGGCTGTATGAAGCAGCACTGTTTCAGATAGAAGAAAAGAGAGTATTTCTGCCAAGAGAATGCATCAGCATTGTATCCTACTTCCATAAGCCGTCACACTGGTTCTGCTGTATCACTTTTATAATATGATGCTGATGCTGTTGGTCTCACTTAGATCTCATACTCCCTTAACTATTTGGTGTGCACACCCCCCAGCCTCTGTATGTTTTGATCCTAGCAGCTCACACCTACTGTTTTTTAGAAGACTGTCCTTGGGCTGCTGCAGCTGCTTCACCCATGTGTGCAGAGAACTCGAAATACCTAGAAGTTTACATCAAGGACTCTTACCCTACCCAGACTGCACAAGATGCTAAAATTAGGAGATTCACTATCAGGAAAGCGTGTTCTGAACAGAAGGCCAAGGGTGGGACTGGACAGCCTTTTGCTAGTGCCGAAGAGATTAGATGTGCCACTTGGCCATCTCAGCAGAAACCAGGAATAGAAATGCGATTATCCAGAAAAGATCTCTGGAGGACTCTCTTATCTAATGGAGTGAATCCCTGGGACATGCATGGGTAATATACAAAGGTTTTGAGAATGTTACATTAGAAATGCTGCTGGCTGGGGCTGCCCTGGTGGCGCAGTGGTTGGGGGTCCGCCTGCTGATGAGGGGGACGCGGGTTTGTGCCCCGGTCCGGGAGGGTCCCACATGCCGTGGGGCGGCTGGGCCCGTGGGCCATGGCCGCTGAGCCTGCGCTCCGCAACGGGAGGGGCCACAGAGGTGAGGGGCCTGAGTACCGCAAAAAAAAAAAAAAAAAGAAATGCTGTTGACTAGAATCGAAAGAGACACAGACAAGATAAAACGAAGGAAGGCTATTGGACTCTAAAATTTCTACAGGCAGGAGCAGGATGATAAAACTAGTCAGCTACAAAGTGTTCTTCCCTTCAGGACAATAGAGTAATGACTCTGAGAAGAAGAGCTTTGGCTCAGACTGCGGAGCTGTGTGGATCCTTGAGTCACAGATTATTCCCCAGACCTTGAAAACTAATGAAGTTTTCCCAGTTGGATTTTGAAATTGCTTGGGACTGGTGACTCCTTTCTTCCTTCCATTTTTTTTCCTCCTTTAAAATGGGAATGTGTGTAACTGTTATCCTATGCCTGTCTCACCACTGTATTTTGGGAGCAGATGACTTGACTTCTAGTTCCACAGATGGAATTTTGCCCCAGGGTGGATCATATGCCAAGTTTTACCCATACTTAATTTAGATTTGGAGTTGATAATTTTGGACTTTGAGTTGATGCTATAATGGGTTGAGAATTTGGGGGATGTCAGGATGGGGTGAATGTATATAGGATAGAGATGAATCTTTGGAAGCCAGAGAGTGGACTTCAGTAGATTGAATAATACCTCCTCAAGAAGTCCACAACTGAATCTTTGGAATCTGTGAATGCTATCTTATATGGCAAAAGGAACTTTGCAGATGTCATTAAGTTAAAGATCTTAAGATGGTGAGATTATCTTGGGTTCTCTGGCTGAGTCCTAAATGTAATCACAAGTGTCCTAGAAGAGTAATTACACAGGGAGATTTTTGGCTACAGTGGAGGAGGAAGTGTGACCACAGAAGCAGAGACTGGAATGATGACGCCAGAAGCCAAGGAATTCTGGAAGCCTCTCTAAGTGAAAGAGGCAAGGAATGAATTCTCCCCTGGAGCCTTCCATAGGAACCGGCCCAGCTGACACCTTGATTTTAGCTCCTTAAGACTCATTCTGACCTCCAGAACTGTAACAGAATATATTTCTGTTGTTTTAAGCTGCTAAGCTTGTGGTCATTTGTTACATAGGCAACAGGAAGTCACTGTGGAGGTTTAAGAGAAAGGCATTTCTGTACACAATCCTTTTGATTCTTATATTCGATCTATAAAAGACATGCTCTATTTCCCCAGGTTTGGAGAAATGGAAACAAATCAATCAAAGGTACACAAGAACATGATGTCTACTTACTAGAGGAGGAGTGACTCACTGGCAGGCTGTCAGAAAAACGCACCTTAAAAGGGAACTGAAAACCCAAATGAAGACAGAACAAGAGCACAGCAGCTTCGGGCACTGACGCAAGTCAGACAAAGGCAGCCATATAGTCGGGGAAAGTGAGGGGAAAGAAATTGCACAAAGATATGGAGAGGACTTCCCTGGTGGCGCAGTGGTTGAGAATCTGCCTGCCAATGCAGGGGACAAGGGTTCGAGCCCTGGTCCGGGAAGATCCCACATGCCACGGAGCAACTAAGCACATGCGCCACAACTACTGAAGCCCGCGCGCCTAGAGCCCGTGCTCCGCAACAAGAGAAGCCACCGCAATGAGAAGCCTGCACACCACAATGAAGAGTAGCCCCCACTCGCCACAACTAGAGAAAGCCCGCACACAGCAATGAAGACCCAATGCAGCCAAAAATAAATAAAAGTTAAAAAAAAAAAAAAGATACAGAGAGTTTCATCAGTGGTCTTGCTGAGGCCGTAGCATCAGGAACTGAGGCCTGGAACTTGGTGCAGTGGGAGCTGTAGCTCTTGCCCTTCCCAGTTTGCTGATCCATCAGGCACGGCAGTCACAGCAACAGGAGGAGCCAGAGCAAGCGCGTCAGTAGAGACCATGAGAGGCAATGAGAGGAGAACAGGGGCAAGGCTGCTCTCGTCCTTACACCAAAAGATCCATTCTTTGTGGTAAACTTAGGGAACTTCTGTTCCTTATAGAGTCACTCTCAAATAGAAAACACCTGAAAAAAATCGTCTTCATTTCTGGAAGGCAGTGCGCTGAATAATGCCGGGAAGGGCACTAGCTTTCTACTGGTTATGAGGAGCAGGTTAAAAAAAAAGAAAATGCTACATTGTTACAGTGTATATATATATATGCCAGATAAGGCAATGTGACACCACAGGAAAACTCACACTCTGGACACATGGATGTGGGTTCAAATTCTGACTTCACTGTTTACTAGTGGAGGATCTTGAAAAAGTTGCCCCCATCAAGACTCAATCTCCTTGCCTATAAAATAGGGCTAATTATGCCTATCTCATGGGGTTGGCATGTGGATCAAATGCAAGAATGGTCCTTTTCTGGCCCAGATCTTTCCCGTTCTCGCATGAGCGCAGGGACAAAACACATCTGGAAAGCTTTACATGACTCCTGGTCTGCTCAGAGCCTGCTCTCTGGTTTGTTTTACCTCCTTTGATAAGCTTGCTTTCAGACTCCCCTCTGTTTGTCCTCAGACCGTGGTCCTGAGTCACCTGCTTGGCTCCTGGGTTCGGTGTGCGTACGGGGATGTGGAGCTGAGTCACCAGGCTCTCTTGGTCTCAGTCTGGCCTGCAGGTCTCTCTGCTCTTCCCCACAGTTCAGAGTATCCTTCTGGTCTCCTCCCCGTGCTGACTGCTGCTTGTGCTTTCCACTGAAAAGTAGATGATGACTACACAGCTACCCTCCACACCTGGCCCGTGACTTCTCAGGCCTCTGGGAAGGGCCTGTCATATCCTGTCCATGACCTGCTCCTGTCATTTGCCTCGGACATTTTCAAACTTACAAGAAACAGGAAGATCTCAGAAGTAAAGGAAAACAGAAGTGAATATGATTGCTCAAACAATAAGTATCATGGCATACCTAGGAGCTAAATTATACTTGGAATAGGAATTTCAGGAAGAGAGGAAAGAATAGAAGAAATTATAATAGAAGAAAAGTTGCCTCAGCTGAAGAAAGCCTTACGTCTGTAGCTTAAAAGGACTAATTGAATATAATGGATTTTTAATGGAAAGAGACTTACACCTACATTTTTCTTGGTGACCTCTGCCTTTCAAAGATAGTGGGGAAGAAAAAAATCTATGAGGATATAAAGAGAGAGAAAAGTAGGCTATTCACAGAGCGTAAGAAAATAATGTCAATAGACTGGCATCAGATCCTCCTCAATAACACTAACTACCTGAGGACAGGAAGTAATATCTTTAGGGTTTTGAAGGGGAAGAGTAAAAACAAAGAATTCTGTATAAAATAATGTTATTCAGCTGTGAAAGTCATTTTCAGATATTAATGGATTTGAAGTACCCATCTCATGCATACAAGTCCTCCATTCTTCCGGCCAAAAATAACTTGCTTGAAGAGGTACCCCTTTCAATAAATGAATATTGATATAAATGAATAAATTTATTCATACCACTAAGTAACTCAAAGTGAAAGATTCAAGGGAGAGGAAAACGTGCAGAGAATAATAAAACCAATAAAATAATCTATAGTGTAAATAATTATAATAAATATAGGTATAAAACAATGTAAATGTTAAAAAAAGAATTTTAAAAGTTACATAACATAAAGACTTTATAAAAATAATCCGTATCTAAAAGTTCCACATTATTTCATTAAAAATTAGTGGAGGGAAGGGGGAAGGAAATCAGAATATAATGCATTTTTAGTATTATTTGGGTAATGTAAATATTTTAATAATTTTAATTAATTCAATAATTTAATGCCAGTTCTATTTTAATATTGATAGAGTAGTGTAGATTAAGATATGTGTTTGAATATTTAAAGATAAAACTAGGAGAATGACAAAAAATAATTGAATAATATAATAAGCTGAAGAGACGTTTTTGTTGCCTGTGGGGAATATACATTATTTTCAAATGTTCATGGAACATGTACAAAAATTGATTTAGTGTCAATTTACGACGAAAACCCACATATTTTAAAAAGTAGAAATTTTACAGGCTGTATTTTCCAACCACAAAGGATTAAACAAACTAACAAACCAACAAGCTATTTGAGTTAAATAACGTTTAAAAATAATTATTGAGTTAATGAGGAAATTAAGCTGCCATTACAGAATACGTAGAAAATCACTCTAATGAGAATACTACATATTAGAAGTTAGGGGGTGAGGTGAGTGACAGCGGTTTACTACACTCAGGACCAAAATCATAGCTTTCATGATTAAACAAAAAGAATTAAACAAAGGGAAAGAAGAAATCAACTGAGAGAGTATCAAAGAAATCTGGAAGATGAAATTAGTAAACTTAAAAGCAGAAATTAACAATTCACAAAACACAGCACCAATAGAATCAAAAATAAACCATAGAGAAAGGTCTTTGTGTAGTTTGAACCTGGGCAAACCTCTGGCAAGGTTAATCTAGAAAAAAAGAGAAAAGGCAAGTATACACCTTTAGGAATGAGAAAGAGGCTATAACCATAGACACTAAGGAGATTAAAAATATAAAGAGGCAGTGCTGTGTAAAACTCCACCAATACATTTGAAAAATTCAATGATATGGATGTTTTCTAGAATGTAAATTGTCAAAACAGACTAAAAATATGCAGTATTGGAAAACAAAATTAAACAATCTCTGTGAGAGGTTTGTCAAGAGCTTCTGCTTAGCCTAAGTTGGGCGGGGGTCCCGCAACCAGACCAAGGTCAAGTCCATGAAGCTGCCTAAAGTCCTCCAGTGCATCATGGCCTCCCTGGAGCTTCCCTGGACTGGGGAGGCACCCTTCCTTGTTCTGAGAACTGGGGACAGCCTGGTGGCCACCACTAGGCTTCCTCTCCTCTTTGCCAGTTTGGGATTACAACACAACAGGAACACATTTCTTGTTACTAATTCTACTGAACAGCTCAAGCTCCAAAGTCACCAACTTTGAATATGTTTCCGGAGACTAAGAAGTCCCCAACGTGCTTATTTATGACCAAAAGGCCAGTTTGCCCATGCCTTCCAGGTGGAGTGCCCCCTTGAGGCCAAAGGATGCCACATCACCTCAGGAAGCTGGTGGACAACTAGGAAGCTTACTTTATAGCGTAGGTGGTTCTTCCAGGTGTGGGCTGTTCCAGCCTTCCAAAGTGCTCTGTCAAGAGACCCCCCGTCACAGCTCCTTAGATTCGCTCCCATGTATGAGCCACATTCCTGGGACTCTAGTCAGCCTCCAGGATGCTGGACTGTGACCGATCCCAGGATCCACAGCCTCAGGGATTCAAACCATTCCTCTCTCAAGAGACACCAATTCCAAGCCTAATGCTTTTATCCTCACAATGATTTTATTTCAGAGGCTTCGTTGCTCTTTCCTCCCTCTGGATATTGTTTAGGCAAATCGTGAGCTGAAGCAGATTTCTGGAACTTGAATCTCGGGGACAAAGGGGTCGAGTCTCAATCAGTTTCCATTCACCAGGCTCCCAGGCTCCTCATGCAAATATGCCCGCCTCCCCCGGCATCTCTCTAGGTCTGCTCATCAGCAGTTTATTTCCCAGAAAGAAATGTTAAATTTCCATCTCTTTGAATATCCCGCTACACAGAACCAATATGAGATTTTAAAATGTCTGTCCTTATCTCATCTTGCGTTAGAAAACTTTGAAGACTGTCTTCCTGTTTGCTAGGGCTGGGGCTCCATGAAAGTGCATGAGCATATGTTTTCTGTCTCTCCTCGTGTTAAACATATGGCAAAAGGGAACACTTTCTGTTGATGGTATTTCCCCCAAATTAATGCAAATCCCCTCTGCAGAGCTCCACAAATTGCTTTCCTGGGTTTGAAGGGTAAACTGACAAGAGCCCAAAGTTTTGCAAACTGGGAAGAGATGTTTCTTTTCTAAGGAACATAATTCATTTCCAGCCATGAATTGAGATGTTCACATTTCCTTCTTACAAATTTTACAAGTGTTATCTAGCAGCAGGGGGGCCAAGAAGCTGAAGCAAATTCCTTTGCTGCGATTTTCAAAAGTAACTTGAGCCTTGTTTTGGATAATTAGTCTTTCAATATAGAATCAGAAGTAATGACCTTGGACAGCATCCAATCCAGTGTCATTATTTTGAGACTGAGGCTCAGAGAGGGCAGATGATGTGATCAAGGATCCCTTTACAGGACCAGCACTGTTGAATGCTGATTGCTGGGGAGCGCAGTGACTTGACACTATCCATGATCTCCAACAAAAATCTCTGATTTCCTTATATTCCTTCCAATGGCAGAAGGTAGGCTCTAGTGCGAAGACATGAGGGGAAAAATTCATCTTGCGTTTTTCGTCTGTGCCAGTTATAAGCAGGGCCTCTGTCCTACTGTGGACTGCATAGTAACATAGCTCTAAAAAGAAACATCTAGGAAATTGAGACAAGACTGCCAAAGTTGAGGGCTGGTGGAGATCCAAACAAGGGGTTGGAATCCTATTTCAATGATTATGGTGTTGGCTATTAGCTTCTGGTAAATAACTTGCACTGAGTTAAGGAAGTTTTATTCCTAGCTTGGACAAAGTACTTAAATTCTCTAAGTTTTAGTTCCCTTATATAGAAAAAAGGGGACAATAATGACACTGACCTCATAGGATTGTTATGAGGATTAAATAAAACATGGGAAATTCTCAGCACATAGTAAATGCTTAATAAATGCTAGCTGTTCTTATTGAGTCTAGTATTCTAATGATTTTCAGGATCTTTTGAGATGAACGTGGAGTTTTTCACTGTCTATGAAAAAATATCTTAATGTTGAACCAAATTTATATCCTGGAATAAGTTCTACTCTGTATACTATTTTTAAAACACAGCTGGATTCAAACTTTAATGTTTTATCTATTTTATTACAACCATTACTAAGTAAAATGGATCTATTAATTTTTTGGTGTGCTATTCTGTTAGATTTTTGTATCAAGGTTGTGCTAATTTCTAAGCACAAGAGTAAGATTTCTGTATAATTCTGTGTCCCTAATAGTTTAGGAAGAGGAATTATCTGTTCCTTAGTAGTTTTTAAAACTCAGCCTGTGCCTGGGGTCTATTTTGGAAATGGATGATGAACAACACTTTGATTTTTTAATGGAAATATAAATATTTTTATATTTAAAATATAAATATAATATAAAATATAAATATGGTTAAATATAAAATATATATTAAATATATTAAAACCAAGATATAAATATGGTTAAAACTGGATAGTAAATATATAGATATTCTCCATATTCTCTCTAACTTTCTGCATGTTTAGCTCTTTCAAATAAAATACTGGCAGAAAAAAGTGGTAATAGATACTATTGAGAAAAAAAGGTAATGAGAAAACAATTCATTGGAAAGCAAGAGAAAAGCGTAGAATTGATCTATAACATCAATAATTTTTTTAGACATCTTTATTGGAGTATAATTGCTTTGCAATGGTGTGTTAGTTTCTGCTGTATAACAAAGCTATACATATACATACATCCCCATATCTCCTCCCTCTGTGTCTCCCTCTCACCCTCCCTATCCCACCCCTCTAGGTGGTCACAGAGCACCGAGCTGATCTCCCTGTGCTATGCAGCTGCTTCCCACTATATATTTTACATTTGGTAGTGTATATATAAGTCCATGCCACTCTCTCACTTTGTCCCATCTTACCCTTCCCCCTCCCCATGTCCTCAAGTCCATTTTCTACGTCTGCATCTTTATTCCTGTCCTGCCCCTAGGCTCTTCAGAACCTTTTTTTTTTCTTTTTTAGATTCCATACATATGTGTTAGCATATGGTATTTGTTTTTCTCTTTCTGACTTACTTCAGTGTGTATGACAGACTCTAGGTCCATCCACCTCACTACAAATAACTTGATTTCATTTCTTTTTATGGCTGAGTAATATTCCATTGTATATATGTGCCACATCTTCTTTATCCATTCATCTGTTGATGGACACTTAGGTTGCCTCCATGTCCTGGCTATTGTAAATAGAGCTGCAGTGAACATTGTGGTACATGACTCTTTGAATTATGGTTTTCTCAGGGTATATGCCTAGTAGTGGGATTGCTGGGTCATATGATAGTTCTATTTTTAGTTTTTTAAGGAACCTCCATACTGTTCTCCATAGTGGCTGTATCAATTTACATTCCCACCAACAGTGCAAGAGGGCTCCCTTTTCTCCACGCCGTCTCCAGCATTTATTGTTTGTAGATTTTTTGAAGATGGCCATTCTGACCGGTGTGAGGTGATACCTCATTGTAGTTTTGCTTTGCATTTCTCTAATGATTAGTGATGTTGAGCATTCTTTCATGTGTTTGTTGGCTCTCTGTGTATGTTCTTTGGAGAAATGTCTATTTAGGTCTTCCACCTATTTTTGGATTGGGTTGTTTGTTTTTTTGATATTGAGCTGCATGAGCTGCTTGTATATTTTGGAGATTAATCCTTTGTCAGTTACTTCATTTGCAAATATTTTCTCCCATTCTGAGGGTTGTCTTTTGGTCTTGTTTATGGTTTCCTTTGCTGTGCAAAAGCTTTGAAGTTTCATTAGGTCCCATTTGTTTATTTTTGTTTTCATTTCCATTTCTCTAGGAGGTGGGTCAAAAAGGATATTGCTGTGATTTATGTCATAGAGTGTTCTGCCTATGTTTTCCTCTAGGTTTATAGTAACTGATTTTACATTTAGGTCTTTAATCCATTTTGAGTTTATTTTTGTGTATGGTGTTAGGGAGTGTTCTAGCTTCATTCTTTTACATGTAGCTGTCCAGTTTTCCCAGCACCACTTATTGAAGAGACTGTCTTTTCTCCATTGTATACTCCTGCCTCCTTTATCAAAGATAAGGTGATCCAATGTGTGTGGGTTTATCTCTGGGCTTTCTATCCTGTTCCATTGATCTATATTTCTGTTTTTGTGCCAGTACCATTTTTCTTTCTCAAGATTGCTTTGGCTATTTGGGGTCTTTTGTGTTTCCATACACATTGTGAAATTTTTTGTTCTAGTTCTGTGAAAAATGCCAGTGGTAGTTTGATAGGGATTGCATTGAATCTGTAGATTGCTTTGGGTAGTAGAGTCATTTTCACAATGTTGATTCTTCCAACCCAAGAACATGCTATATCTCTCCATCTATTTGTATCATCTTTAATTTCTTTCATCAGTATCATAGTTTTCTGCATACAGGTCTTTTGTCTCCTTAGGTAGGTTTATTCCTAGGTATACTTTTCTTTTTCTTGTTTGTTTCTTCATTTTATTTTATTTATTATTTATTTATTTATTCATTCATTCATTCATTTATGGCCGTGTTGCACTGCATGAAGTATCCTAGTTCCCCAGCCAGGGATCGAACCTATGCCCCCTGCATTGGAAGCACAGAGTTTTAACCACTGGACAGCCAGGGAAGTCCCTGTTTCTTCATTTTAGATATTTCTTCATTGGTCCTGTGCTTTGCAAAATTTCCCCCCAGTCTGTGGCTTGTCTTTTAACTTTGTTCATAGAATCTATTTATACTTGTTCAAATTTTTTTTTTTTTTGGCCGTACGCGGGCCTCTCACTGTTGTGGCCTCTCCCGTTGTGGAGCACAGGCTCCGCACGCGCAGGCTCAGCGGCCATGGCTCACGGGCCCAGCCGCTCCGCAGCATGTGGGATCTTCCCGGACCGGGGCACAAACCCATGTCCCCTGCATCGGCAGGCGGACTCTCAACCACTGCGCCACCAGGGAAGCCCTCAAATTGTTTTAAAGTTTAATATAGTCAGCCTCATTCATCTTTTCCTTTATAATTTATGCTTTCTGTGACTTCTTAAACCCTTTCCTATCCTGATGTCTTCGATGTATTCTCCTATATATATTTTCTAGAATTTTGACATTCTGTTTTTCTCACTTACTTAGGTTTACCATCCATCTGAAATTGATTTTCATGTTATCTGACATGGAGGTGTACAGTTGTGTCTCCCCATATGGATAGACAATCATCTCATCCCCATCTATTGACTAGTCAGTCCTTTCCCCAGTGATTTGTAATGCAACCTCAAGTTTCCATCTACACAGGAGTCCACTTCTGGGCTCGTTATCTATTTTTGTTTACTGTCTCTCCCTGTGCCAGTACGATGCTGTCTGAAACTATGTTACAATGACTTTACAGTACATCTTGATATATGCTAGTCCAAGTCCTCCACTTTCTAGTTTTATTCAAGAGTACCTTGGCTCCTCAGATATGTTAGAATCATTTTGTTGGGATGTTGATTGGAATTGTGCTGAATTCATAAATTAATTAGTAAGGAATTGCCATCTCTATGATATGGAATCTTTGACTCATGACAAAAGTATTCAGGCTTTCATTCCTGTTCATTAATCATGTTTTATCATTTTCTCCATGAGAAAATGCACATTTTCTGCTTATTTCTGAGTACTTAATATATATGTTTATATTTTTCTTTGAAATAATTGGGGGAAATTGAACATGGATTAAATATTGTATGATATTAAAGAGTTGGGGTTAATTTTTGTTGGTTATGATAGAGGTATTGTGGCTATGACTACTTCATATAATTTCTTCGGTATATTTGTTCTCACACACACACACACACACACACACACACACACACACACACACACACACACATCCTGCTCCCCAGAAGAAATCACATTCTGATATCACCATAGATTAGTTTTATCTGTTTATAAACTTCCTATAAATGAAATGAAGTGTGTACTCTTTTGTGTCTGGCTTCTTTCACTCAAATTATTGTCTGTAATTTTTAAACCGTATTTCTGCATCTATCAATAGATCTTTTTTATTGCTGTGAAGTACTCCACTGTGTGATCATGGCACAATTTATTTTTTCACTCTACAGCTGTGGGTCATTTGGGTTATTTCCACCTTGTGCCTATCATGAATTGTGCTGCTAAGAAATTTTTGGACTTCTTTGTTTATCTTTTGGTGAATATATGTACCCATTTCTATTGGTTGTATTCCTTGAAGTCAGGTTGCTGGACCGTATAGTAGTTGTATGTTCAACTTCTGCAGATCTGGCCAAAGAGTTTTCTAACGTAGATGTTCACATTTACATTCCTTCCAGCAATTCCAGTCCCTCCGCATCCTCATCAGCATTTGGTATTTTTAGACTTTTAAATTTCAGCCATTCTGTTGGGTATAGTGTGGGTTTTATTTGCATTTCCCTAATGTGAAATGAGGGTTTTTTCCTTTCCTTTTTAGCTATTTGGCTATTCTCCTCTGTGAAATGCTTATTTAAGTCTTTTGAGCATTTACTTGTTGGGCTATTTTTCTTTTTCTTTCTGATTTGTAGGCATGACATATACGCTAGATAAGAAACTTTTGTCGGATATATATATTGCAAATATCTCCTCTCAGTCTTTGTGTTTCCTTTCCATTCCCTTACTGATGTCTTTAGTGAACAGAAGTTCTTAATTTTAATAAAATACAGATGATTAATTTTTCCTTTTATGGTGAGTGCTTTCTATATCCTTTTAAAGAATTTTTTTCCTACCCTAATATCATGAAGACCTCCTGTTTGCTCCCAGAAATTATATATGTTGCCGTGCCCTAAAATAAATGTCTGTGTTTGGTGTTAAGCAAGGTTCATTTTTTTTTCCCAAACAGATATCCAATCTCTTTTGCACCGATGATTGAAAACACCGTGTTCTCTCGTACTGTATTACTGTGGCACCTTCACTGCAAGTCAAGTGACCCATATAACTGGGTTGAGGTACAGATTTAAAAATATGTCCACAAATCCTTTCAAAAGGGGCAGTTCATGGCCCTTGGACCTGGATGGGCCTCTGTGGCTGCCTCAGTGAATAAAATGAGGTGGAAGGGATGTTGTGTCACTTCCGGGGCTGAGTTAGAAAAGGTCACACAACTTTTGCTCTTCTCTCTTGGGCACTGGCTCTGGGAGCCTTGTGCCATGATGCCAGGAACTGCCCAGGGCTGCCATGTGGAGAGACTGCCAGAAGAGCCAGTCTGTTCCAGTGCCAGCTGTGTGAGTCTTCCCAACCCATGTGCCAGACACGGGAGTGAAAGAACTTGGAGAAGACCCCAGCCCTAACCACCGTCTGACCACCACCCCCTGAAAGATCCTGAACCATAACTGCCTAGCGGAGCCGACTTCACCTCCCAGATCTGTGATCAAAATGAAAGGTTACTATTGTTTTAAGTCAAGATTTGGGTGGCAAATTACACAGCAATCGATAACCAGAACCATCTATTTATGGACTTCTCTATCCTGTTCCATTGTCTTTCTTTTTTTTTTTTTGCGGTACGCGGGCCTCTCACTGCTGTGGCCTCTTCCGTCGCGGAGCACAGGCTCCGGACGCGCAGGCTCAGCAGCCATGGCTCGGGCCCAGCCACTCCGCGGCATGTGGGATCTTCCCGGACCGGGGCACGAACCCGTGTCCCCTGCATTGGCAGGCGGACTCTCAACCACTGCGCCAGCAGGGAAGCCCCATTGTCTTTCTTTTTACCAAACCCCCATTTTCTTATTTTAGCTTTATCCTGAGCCTTGCTCAGCTTGTTGGGATGTTGAATGTCCTCCTCTTTTTGTCTGCTCACTTCTATGAAAGGAGGTGGAGATCCATTTATATTGGAAGCCGCTGAGGCTCCTTCAGCAGTTGCCTTGGTTCCACATACCCAGCCATCTGCTCTAAGAGCTGCAGGGCTCCACAGGTAGGGTCCACCCTGGGCACAGTGACTTAAGTGGGGAGCACGAGGCGAGTTTTATTTCAGGGAACTTGGGCCAGAAACAGAAGGAAGAGATTAGCCCTTCCCTCCTCCCACGGGAAGGTGGGCAGCTCAAAATCCCGCTCTAGAAGCAAATCCCCGATTGCAGCCAATTAAGAAGGAATAGGGCACCTTCCTGGTCTGGATCCTCCCTGCTGGGCTCAGGGCAGAGCTTTATAAACCCTTTTGTTTTCCTCTAATGTCCATCGCTCAACCTGCCTTCTCCTGCAGATGCTGCTGCGAGGTCTGGTTCTTTCCTAAGAGTTCCCCTCCCCCTCAGTATTGGTGGGGTGCCCCCCCACCTCCCCTGGCCCTCGTACTTGGGTTAGCAGTCTCCAAGAGCAAATTCTCTACTTCATTTAGGAAGCAGTCCATGCACGAGACCCTGGGGCAAATGACAAGCCTTTCGTGCAGGAGGCCCTGGCACGGCTCTCAGATTGGAGTTTTTCAGTTTCTCCTGAGCCCCAGGGCTGAGCAGATGCTCTGGCCCTGGGCCTTCTGCTGCTGCTGGAGATAAGTCCCACATCCCTCCGGGGGTCAACTTTTGACATAAGTGTTGAGCATTCAACCAGTGATTGTCACCTGCTCCTATCTGATTCATATCTTCCAGAAATTGTTATACTCTTCTGCTCCTCTGAGGACACCCTGACTCCTTTTCCTGCAGCGCTACAGGCATTTGTGTCTCCATTTTATTTCTTTGGTAATTTCAGTGGGATATAAAGAATGAAGAGAAGGAAACAAGGAAGCAATTCTTCATTTTGAAATGAGCAACCTTCACCACCCCCGCCCATATCTTTGCTCTTTTGTCTATTAACTGCTCTAGTCTTCATATCTTACTTGTTGGGATCATGGTTTACTGAGTTTTATTGAGTGCGCTTAGCAGATTCTATTTAAAAATTACTTCTGTTCTGTGAAATACATAGTTTCCCACATGCTTCCCCTGACTCTTGAATTGCAGCTCCTTCCTTAATGTTACAGAGAAAAACAAAACAAACCCAGTAACCTTGGCGTGCAAAGAAAAAGTACCTGTGCTTCCTACAGCAGGTTGAATGTCCTTCACAGGCACCCACCCTGGTGAGCAGTACGGGGACAGACTCAGTAACAATATCACAGTCTTCTACTTTCTTCAGCTTTTCAGTTTCATTCATTCATTCATTATCTGTCATTCAACTTTCCACTTCCCACTGAGGCTGACTTCAATGGTCCATATCTTTAGGTAAACGTGCAGGCTTTCGGAGTTCTGCCTCTCTTCCCCCCTCCTCCTCCTCTAGTTGACATCTGTGTCTACGAGTGGTTACGACGTCCTTGCAATGGGCAATAAGGACCTTCAGATCCACGTGTCCCCCTCTGGATCCTCGCTGGCTTCCGTTCCCTAGGACAGTGACTGCTGCAGTGTGCCTGGTCCCTTCCGGACTATTGGAATGATGGGCTTTGCCCCTATTTCCAGGTCCTCATCCATGGTCCTACTTTCCTTCTAACCCTAGGCTTTTGACCCTGTCACGTGTCACAGCCCAGGATGCGCAGTGATGTCTAGGTGCCCTGCATACTGTGCACAGGCAGTGGGGACCCAGGAGCACGACCTCGGGCTTGTGATCTCACCACCTCTGTGCCACTTCTCCTGCACATGGTCACCATCAGTGGGTTTATCTTAGGTCCTGCAACTTCCCCCACCACATGCCCAGAAAGTGAGCTCCTGGCCCCATGTTTGTGAGCTCCTTACATATAGCTGGGCGTTCTGAAAGCCCCTAAGGTGTGACCCCCAAGGCATGTGAGGCTGGGATACAAGATCCTGCCACTCTACGTGCTCACCTTCCTTGTCCCCCTTTTCCCTCCCATGATCTCTCGCCCTGGCAGGGACAGGCTTCAGGCTTTCCGTCTGTTTTACAGCAGGCTTCGTGTCTGTCCTTGAACTTCCTGGTTCACACCAGGTCAGCACAGACTTGTGAGTGAGTGTTAGGAAACTTTGACAGCAATTTGACATTGCAGTGACGCCCAAGTGTGTGACAGCGGACTCTCTCCCGGGACACCGCACTGACCAGCTAGGTATGAGTCACGTGGTACAAGCTGAGTACTGATCATGCGCAGTAGAACCGCAGATTGGGAGTTTAGGGGAAACCCGGCAACAGCAGGGTCTTCGCTGGAGAGTCTGAGAAGCGCTTCTCTCCACCGTATTCTCCTTCCACCCTGGGACCACAAGCCACCTGGCCTGGCTAGATGGGCGGGGGAGGGGGGTTGTGTTGGAGCATCCTCTCTGTAGGATGGAAGAACTCCATGACCTTGATAGTCTCACGGAAATGAAAGGGTGATAACCTCCTATTCCCTTGGTATTCTAGCTTTCAAAGCAATATTGACTTGACCAAGAAATTCTACTGTGGTATATGGTAGTCAAAAGCTGAATAACCCATTCTTTTAGCTTTTTTGTTTTTAATTGAAGTATCGTTGATTTTCAATGTTGTGTTAACCTCTGCTGTACAACAAAGTATGAATAATCCTTGAGATGCTGTGCTTTGGGCTGATTAGGGGAGAACAACAGGTGCAAAAAATATAAAAGATACACACATATTGTTAAAAAAATTCCTTTTTATATTTATCTCAAACAAAGAGAGTTCCATCTGGGCTGGACGATGTTCCCCGAGATACGAAATCCTTTCACATTGAGGCTGGAAGGCCTTATACTGAAATGAGGCAGCAGGAACTGATTAGGGTGAGGCAGGTATGTGTCCTGGTTGAGAAAAACAGCAATGGTGGGCGTGGTGCGAAGTATGATTCCTGGTGCTGTTCTGAATTATTTGAAGGGCCTGGACCTAATTTTCTTTAAGGCTTGCCTAGTTATTAGAAAATAACAAGACACTTTTATAGACTTTGCTCAAATCAATTGATTCGTTTCTAGAGCTACTTTCTGGAATTCTTGAGCTGACAGAATTACATAAGGTAGAGAATCAGTTCTGTTTGCAGATCTGTAGCCGTGTAATTGCAAATTACCTTCTGCCCGAGGGCCAGTGTCACACTGAATCTCTAAATGCCCCTGGGGATGGGGGTGGGGGAATGATGTCACCACTGAAAAGAATGAGGACTTTCAGTTCCTGTCACTTGAATACTCACAGCTTCCCAAATGGCACAAATGTCAACATATACTCACCCATTTCTGTTAAGAAAAAGCGTGCAAGATTTGGAAATGGGGCCATAGGATTGCTGAACGACCTTTCTCTGTTGGCTGGGCGTTGCTTGTGTCTAGCAGGCCTGCCCAGGCTGCATTGATTCTCTCTGGCTGCGGGCCTCTGTTTGATCTGCTCCTTACTATTTATTGATTAGACTGTTTTACAAATCTGAAGAGTAGATGCAACTTGTAGAAAACTGATGGCAATGCAGATGACTCTTGCCTGACAGCAAAGGCAAAGAATTTTGCCTGGTAGAAAAGATCACTCCAGAGCTTACAGTTTATTGCTCTGTAAGACGTTAGAAGTTTTGTATGTAAATCAGCAACTGTATTCAAGCAGCTTTCTTTCAGGGACTTGGAATAATTTACTTTTTCCAGTTCTCTTGGAGCTAGCCTTACCATCCTGATGGTCTCTTCATTAATGAATTGAATAAATCATTGCTCACTTTATATATTTGCATGAGAGTCGTAATTTTAATTATTTTTTGGCTGCGTTGGGTCTTTGTTGCTGCGCACAGGCCTTCTCTAATTGTGGCGAGCGGGGGCTACTCTTCGTTGCGGTGCGCGGTCTTCTCATCGTGGTGGCTTCTCTTGTTGTGGAGCGCCGGCTCTAGGCACGTGGGCTCAGTAGTTGTAGCTCGTGGGCTCTAGAGCACAGGCTCAGTAGTTGTGGCGCACGGGCTTAGTTGCTCCGCGGCAGGTGGGATCTTCCTGGACCGGGGATAGAACTCATGTCGCCTGCATTGGCAGGAGGATTCCTAACCACTGAGCCACCAGGCAAGTCCGATTTTAACTTTTTGAAAATTATACATTGACACTTCTATTGTCCTCTTGGAAACGAGACAATGTATGAAAATTGAAAATCATTCCCATCACAACTCTGATACACGGAGAAAATGTAACGTCTTTCTTTTTTGCCTGTTATTGAAGTAATCTTTTTCCAAGTGTCAAACACAGTTTAAATTTTGTCTGATCTGATGATTGTACGCAGCACCTTAAGGCAACAGTCGGGCTTTCTAGGGAAAAAAAAAGGTAGGTCCTTCCAAGAGTCTTCTAGTTCATCCTTCTCTAAGGTGGTGTCTGGGCTCCAGGGAGGTGGGGTGTGTGGATTATGTGTCCTGTGGCACTGGGTGTGGTGGCTGTCCTCATCCCCTGGTCACTGGGGCTAGGTCCCATCTCACTCTTCTTTGCTCATGCTGCCAGCTGCTGTAACTTGGCGGTGGTGTTTTGGTTCTTTGGTTGGTATGACTTCTCACCAGCGCTCCCTGACTGTAGAGTCTCTGAGCCCTCTTCTTTCCTCCATCCGGCCTGATGGCCGTGCAGCTCACTTCAGTCTCTGAGATGGGGTGCTGAGCCTCGGCGTTGTCTCAGAGGCCACACAGAAAGCAGGGGAGCTCGAGAAAGCCAAACTTCAAGGCCGCCGCACTCGGACCACTACATTTGCTAAGCTGTGTTTTTAAAGAAATGTATCCATTTCATCCAGATTGTCAAATTGACTGCAAGTTGTTTGTTTATACCACTCTCTTAATATTTTCTTTGCTCTTTTAAATGTTTATTTATTTATTTATTATTGTTTGGCTGTGCTGCGGAGCATGCAGGATCTTAGTTCCCCAACCAGGGATCAAACCCGCGGCCCCTGCAGTGGAAGTGCAGAGTACTAACCACCGGACCACCAAGGAAGTCCCATCTCACTATTTTCTAGTATATGTAGAATCTATTGTAATGCTGCCCTTTAATTCCTGATATCAATAATTAGCATTTTCTTTCTTTTTCTTCACCAATTTATCAATTTTATTAGTTTCTTTAAAAAATTTTATTTAATTAATTTTTTTGGCTGCGTTGGGTCTTTGTTGCTGCGTGTGGGCTTTCTCTAGTTGCGGCGAGCAGAGGATGCTCTTTGTTGCGTTGCTCAGGCTTCTCATTACGGTGGCTTCTCTTGTTGTGGAGCATGGGCTCTAGGTGCACGGGTTTCAGTAGTTGTGGCTCACAGGCTCAGTAGTTGTGGCGCACAGGCTTAGTTCCTCCACGGCATGTGGGATCTTCCCAGACCAGGGCTCGAACCCGTGTCCCCTGCATTGACAGGCGGATTCTTAACCGGTGCGCCACCAGGGAAGTCCCAATTTTATTAATCTTTTAAAAAAGCTAACCCTTGGCTTTGCTGTATGTTTGCTATCTAATTGATTTCTACGCTTACTTGACGGCCTTTGATTTTGCCGTTTGTTTTCCACGTTCTTCAGTTGGAAACATACATCATTGAAGTTGGACCTTTCTTCTCTTTCCAACCTATGCATGTAGAGCTATCCATTTTCCCATAAGTAGTGCTTTAGCTGTAACCCACAAGCTCAAAATATTTTCTAATTTACATTGCGCTTTCTTCTTGGACCTATACTTTTTTTAAAAGTGTGTTGCTTAATTTCCAAACATGTAGAGATTTTCTGGTTGCATTCCTGTTATTGATATCGAGTTTAACTCTGCTCTGGCATCTGACCACTGCTTCTCTGTGTGTGTCTCACCATCCCCAAGGGGCAAGGACCCTCAGTCCTCAGCGATCCTTCAACTTCTCTAATGCACCTTGCCCTGCCAAGTCCAAGTGTGGAGAAGCTGGGGGACACATCTCACCACCTTCAATCTCTCTTTCACCATCCCCCCTGCCATTTTTTTGTCCTGCCTTCTTCTTTTTTTTTTTTTTTTTTCTAAATTTTACTTCCCCTGAGTCTGATTCGCCTTCTTGAATGCAGCTAATATCTCATTAAGAACAGAGACAAGGCTCTAAACCACGGCAGAAATTTATGAGCCAACTACTCTAAGTTGGTTTGTGATTTGCTAAATAAAGAAGGAAATAAGGGAGTTTGGAAAATTTCTTCTCAGGAAAATAGCCTGGCTTGCAAGGCTATTATTCTGCTGCATAATTGTATTTTTGATTGTGTCAGGAACTGAATATGAGCGTGACCTTTCTTTTGCATGCTGCCTGTAGCATTCTAATCTCCGCTCCAGCAGATCGTTGCCCAGGATGAACCGGGTGAAGGTGAAAGAGAAAAGCCCATTAACTTCGTAAAAACATTTTCCATCTTGCGGCCAGGGAAAGGTCTGTGCACGCTGAGAACAGCAATGGCTGATACCTGTGCACAGTTTATATTTTGGAGACGCGTTTCCATTAATGGTGATATTAAAGCAATAACCATGGGATTGCTTTGGTTACCAAGCTAAACAGGTTCATGAGACTATGTTCCAGTCTGGGCACCCGGATAGTGTGGTGCTTCTGGGGCCATTGGGGCGTAGGGATCCACAATGGCTCTGAATAGTAAGTTCCTATGTTTGGAGGGAAGTACTTGGGGTGGGCATGGGGAGAGCCACGCCCTAGGAATGGGGTGGGGTCTGCCTGGGACACTGAACACCTGGAGACCGGCAATCAACAAGCAGAGAGATGATGAAGGCTGTGAACGAGGGTAGTGGCAGTGAGGACCAACCTAGTGTGGGTAAGGCAGCCAGCGAAAAAGGGAAAACCCTTGGCTTTTGTGAACTTCCCTTCTTTTTCTGAAGCTCGGAGGACTCATTTACAAAGTCTCATTCGTTTGCAGTGATCCAAATGTCTTACATCAGACCAGCGGCCAAAGAGATGTTTAGAAAGTTGAACCTACATTTCTAATTTCACAGCAATTTCATTTGTGCCCTTATGTAATTATTTACCTTTTCGACACTGGCAAAGAGCCTTTAACAGATTTTTCTTTTAAATGGAGAGAATCAACCTTTCTTCTCCTCATAATGAAATTGATTTGCACGACACGGATGAGCAGTACATGTGATCCAACAGCTCTGCTCAGGCGACCCTTTCAGGCCTCAACCACAACCTTGGGGACAGGACTCCCCGAAAACGCATGGTTCTTCGTGCCCCTCATCCTCCCGAAGAAAACCTTCCACCTCCTGGAGAGCCTCAGCAGGGAGTGTCTTGGCTGACTCAGGTACATTGAGCCATTTTTGCTGTTTTAACATCTCAAAGCCCTTTCTCACGTGAAAACAGAAACCAGTCCCCTTCTTAGGAGGGGAGTGAAGTGGTTACAAGTTCAGGTCCTGGGACAAGATGTCCAGGCTCAGATTCTGGCCACCTGACGCACCAGCCATGTGACACTGGACAAGTGATGTAACTTCTCCAAGTCTCAGTCTCCTTATCTTTAAAATGGAGATAATAATATCCCAATGAGTCTCACTGGATCTCTGAAAAGAATAAAGGAAGATGTATGTCGAAAGTGCTAAGCAGAGTGTACAACAGAGAGTAAACACGTGACGAAAATATTTGCTGTTGCTTTGATTTTTGTTTTGATGGTCCCTCCATAGGTGTGAGTCCCCCAAGATGACGGCAGGAGTAAAGATGCTCCCAACCTTCCGCCTGCACACCTGCCTGGCTCTCTGCTGGCTTCCCCAAAACACAGCCAACCACACAGCAAATCACCTGGTGTCCTCTGAAAAGGGAACAACCACAATGACTGAATTATCCAAGAAGCATTCCTTCCACCCAAAGCTGGATCAGAGGGCTGAGGGCTGCACTCCGCTGGCTGTACTTGCTGGTACGAGGGGCTCAGGAGAGCAACACAAGCCTGTTTCCCCACAATGACTCAGACCCACAGAGGCAAGCTGCAGGTGACTGACTTGGCTGTCCCCGGGAGTAATTAATCTCCCTGAAATTAATGATCCCTCCAAGGCAGGCAGCCACGGTGGCTGCGCACCTTCAAGCTGCTAGACTCATCTGCATATGCAAAGATGTCTGTGAGGACAGATGACACCCCTGTGGGTGTCCACAGCCCTCGGGGATCCACAGGGCTCCCCACGAGTTCCGACACTGGTCAGGAATGGGGTCACCATCACAGGGCTCCTTACCTACCTCCTCCATTCTCATAAACAGAGGAGAAGAGTGTCCTTCAGAATGGGAGCAAATCTACCATGGAAAAGCTGAATGACCTTGAGCGAGTCACCGAGCCTGGTGTCCTCACCAGGAAAACGGGCAGGTTGGTTTGGCGGATTCCATCCTTGCATGTAGGGCACCGTGCAGAAGCCAGAAACCAAGGAACACCAGCCTCCTTCCTTCAGTGCATTTGCAGACTTCTTGGGGGAGGGGAGGGTTTGGGGACAGGGATTGGTTATGGAAACTTGACAGTTTGGAGACTGATCCTCTGAGACCAGGGGCATTTGGACGAAACTCGGAAAACAAATCACTAAATATTTTTTAAAAACCAGGCACTGTGCTAAATTAGTAGGGTGATGGAGGTCAGGGATGGATGGAGCCTGGGCAGAGGTTGGGTCAGGGACAGGGTGAGATGGGCTGCTAATTATGCACAACATCTAGAAGTAAAAAGGGGGACGCCACACCTTGGCTGTGTCAAATCAACTCTATCAAAATGCCCCCCTCTTCACAACTGCTGCACCGGTTCACCCTCCCAACACCCCGCAGTGTTCCAGACGCCCTAGCTCAGTTCTGGACACAAGCCTGCTTCTTGGTCGTGGCCCTCTTCAGTGAGGCAGGGATGGTGAGCTGCACAGAGCAGCAGGCTGAGGGGCGGCCCCCACCCCCAGAGTTTGAGTAATGGCTCTGCCTCTTGGTGGCTGTGTGACCTTGGTCAGGTTGCGTAGCCTCTCTGTGCTTTGCAACCAGAGTTCTTTCCCTGCTCCTCAGCTGTTCTTCCTTGTGGAGTCATGGGGAGATGATGAGGCAGGGGGAGGGGCTGCAAGACAGAACCAGTGTAGGGGCCTCCTGTGTTCCTCCATTTATGGTATCCTGTGGGGTTACCCCAGTGCTGACAGGGACCTAGTCAGACACCGGAGCAGCAGAAGCCTAGAAAATGGGATTCTCTCTCTGGGTCCCTGAAGCACATCCCAATGTGAGCTATAGAAGGGATTCAGGACAGGTGCCCTCCTGATCCAAGGGCCATGGTGCACATGTGTCTCCCGGGGGAAAACTGTCCAGGCTGGCTGACCTCCTCAGCTCAGCACCTCAGAACGAGCTCCCCCTGAATCGTGTTTATTTGCGTAACCTACTTGTGGGCTTGTCCGGCAGGGAGCAGCTGGGAGTGAGTTGCATAACGTCACTCTGGAAGGCTGCAGGGGAAATCAAGTCCCAGTTTCTATCTCTCTCCTGAGGACCAATCTTGCCAGCTGGCCATCTTCACTGGGATGTCCCGGTATGTTGCTCCTGGCTGCGTGGAGTCGCCATTGTGTAGTTCTGCAGTGAAGGCAGCCCTCTCCTCGCCCCACCACCCTGCCAACCCCTTCCTCCTCTCAAAAGGCTTGAGTTTGGCTCTGTCCCCTCATGATGATGGCCTGGAGCAAACTGCTGAACCCTTCTGAGCCTCAGCTAGCTCATCTGCAAAATGGGAAGAGCGGCAGTAACAACCTCATGGGGTGGTGATGAAGATTAAGAAGAATTAATATACATAAAGCCCTAAGAAGAGAGTCTCGTTCCTAGCAAGCACTGCAAAATATTCCTCAGCCAGCTGTCTATCTGAACTTGTCTTTTGCTGGAGCCTAGGTCTGTTTGGGCTGCTATCACAAAATACCACAGGCTGGGTGTCTTGTAAACAACAGAAGTTTATTTCTCACACTTCTGGAGGCTGGAAGCCAGAGATTGGGGTATCAGCACAGACAGGTGAGGGCCCTTTGCCAGGCTGCAGACATCTCACTGTGTCCTCACGCGGTGGAAGGGGCCAGGGAACTCTCTCTATGGTAAGGGTGCCAGTCCCATTCACGAGGGCTCCACCCTCACGACCAGTCATCTTCCAAAGGTCCCACCTCCTAATAGCATCACTTTGGGAGTTGGAATTTCGATATATGAATTTGGCGGGGACACAAACATTGAAACTGTAGCGGCTGAGAACCATACTGAATCCTGCAGGTTCAAATTCTTAGCCCAACATTCCCTGGAACATGTTGGAACAGGGAAGGGATCCCCTGAGTATTGCTCAGTCCATTTGCAAAACACCCCATTTCTTGGTCCCTCTGGGATGTTCCCACTGCACCGATATGGAACAGTGGCATCGGCTAATTATAGCCCGTGGGCCAGATCTGGTCCCCTCCTGTTTTTGCACAGCCCATGAGATCAGAATGGTTTCTGCATTTTTAAGTAGTTGAAAAAACAAAAGAACTGAAATCACGACACATGGAAAGGATATGTAATACTGATCTCAGTGTCCATAAGTGCAGTTTTCCTAGAACATGGCCACACCTGTGTGTACACATCTATGGCTACTTCTGCATGGCAGTGGCAGAGGGGAGCAGTGGCCTCAGACCACATGGCCCTCAAAGCCTAAAATATTTACTATCCAACCCATTACTGAAAAAGTGTGCTGATTTCTGTGTTAGAGGTCCCAAGAGATCCAGAGTAGCTGTTTTCTTTTTAAATTAATTTTTATTGGAGTAGAGTTGCTTTACAATGTTGTGTTAGTTTCTGCTGTACAGCAAAGTGAATCAGCTATACGTATACATATATTCCCTCTTTTTTGGATTTCCTTCCCATTTAGGTCACCACAGAGCACTGAGTAGAGTTCCCTGTGCTATATAGCAGTTCCTCATTAGTTACCTATTTTATACATAGTATCAATAGTGTATATATGTCAATCCCAATCTCCCTATTCATCCCACCCCCCCCACCTTCCCCCTTGGTGTCCATACATTTGTTCTCTACGTCTGTGTCTCTATTTCTGCTTTGCAAAATAAGATCATCTCTACCATTTTTCTAGATTCCACATATACGCGTTAAGATACGATACCTGTTTTTCTCTTTCTGACTTACTTCACTCTGTATGACAGTCTCTAGGTCCATCCACGTCTCTACAAATGACCCAGTTTCGTTCGTTTCATGGCTGAGAAGTATTCCATTGTATATATGTACCACAGCTTCTGTATCCATTCCTCAGTGTAGCTGTTTCATAATTAGTGTTTCCTAGATTTATTTGGCCACACCTTCCTTTTTCTTTCAAGTGACACCTGTTCACGTTCTGAGTGATGGGTGACAGCAGTGCTGCCTGGGTTCTCCTGGACCTTTTGTTTCTGTCAGCCACATCCTAGCTCCGGAGGCTCGGCTTTCTGAAGCCCTCCCTGTGCAGACCTTCCCTTCCCGCTCTTTCATAAGCCCTAGCGCTCTGACCCGGGTCCCTCCTTCTGGTCCCCTGCGGCCCACCTCTCTGTCCGATGCCCACTGCCAGACTAGCCATGTCAAAGGGCCGCATTAATCACCAACGTGCTACAGCTCCATCATCCCTAGGGTCAAGTCAGCGCTTTGGCCAAGACTTCAAGGCCCGCTGTGGCCTGGCTCTGCCCAAGCCGCCCTGCCCCGTCTCCATTGCTCCTGACACACTGGGGACCTTGGTTCGTTCTAGTCCCTGCACTTTAAATGTTCACTCTCATTGACCAGCCAAAGTCCCCTAGGCCTGAGTGAGGGAAGTTATTGTTTAATGGGCAAAGAGTTTCAGTTTAGGAAGATGGAAAAATTCCAGAGATGAATGGTGGTGATGACTATACAAGAATGTGAATGTACTCGATGCCACTAAACTATACACTTAAAAATGGTTAAAATGGTAACATTGTATGATATGTATATTTTACTGCAATTTTTTAAAATTAAAAAATAAAACTAAATAAAATTGACAGTTACACAGGAAATAAAAAAAAGTCTCCTAGGCTTAGTTCAATGGCCCTTTCCTCCAGGAAGCCCTCCCAGATCTTCTATGTCCCTCTTCAGAGGTGCCTTTCCCATAAGGCTAATGGTGCTTAAGTTTCAGGGCCCCTCACTTGCATGGGCCCCTTCTAATACCTTGGGAGGTATGTGCTCTCACAGTATGTTCTCATGGTCATGTATTTTAGCAAAATTTACAAAAGCAAGATATATTAACTTCAAATGATTAAGAACACTGCATCTTCCTACTCCAGCTGCCCACCACCGGGCTCACTTCCCCTCCAGTCTGAGGCCTTTGAGAATCAGCGGCATTTGGGGATCAGGCCAAGAGGAAGTTCCGTTGGAAATACATTCAGTTTGGATCACTGGAATATATTTACCTGGTCCACCATGACTTGTGTATAAAAATGCCATGTGTAGCTAGGTTTCCCTGGCTACAGAGTGGCAGGGAAGATTGAAACTGAGGCTTGTCTGACTTGATCTTTAGAATCCACTGTATTGGCTTTCCCATGCTTTGATGGTCATGGACAGGCCTTGGATTCCTTAAGCAAAGGCAGGTTAGTCTATTTTCAGAGCCTTGCCAGCCTCTGACACTGTTTCCCACTCTCCATCTGTTCCCATGTGCTTTCCTGCCTCATGGACCCCCCGAGCTGCCCGGACTTCCCCAAAGTGGACTCTACACCTTTGTCTTGGGTCCGCTCTTCCTGGCCTGAAATGGCCTAGTTCAGCCATCTGTGTGGCTCTTACTGATTTCTCACTGGATTGGCATAAAATACTGACACCCGTGAAGATGTGAGGAAGCTCTGAACACCCCACTGTAGTGTGGACATCAAAGACAGCTGGCTGGGCTTCCCTGGTGGCGCAGTGGTTGAGAGTCCGCCTGCCGATGCAGGGGACACGGGTTCGTGCCCCGGTCCGGGAAGATCCCACATGCCGCGGAGCGGCTGGGCCCGTGAGCCATGGCCGCTGAGCCTGCGCGTCCGGAGCCTGTGCTCCGCAACGGGAGAGGCCACAACAGTGAGAGGCCTGCGTACAGCAAAAAAAAAAAAGACAGCTGGCTGCGTGTCATCATTCAGAATAGCTAAGATCAGTCCGCGCCTGAGAAGACTGGAAATGCCTTGAAATCTTAACCCCTGATAAGTGAGAAAACCATGATAGAGGTTTCCTCACATATGATAATTTAAGACATTATCAATAATGAGGTGCGAAGCTAAAAGAAACATTTGAAATTAAGCCTCCCCCCAAGAAATTAAAGTTTGGCCAACTGTGAAAGAAGATTGACACTATTTCTGTTTTCTGTAGAAATGATTTTACCAAAGTCGTTGAAATAGGAAGGGGAGATCAAAATTCAGCCCAAAATGTAGGAATAAGAATGTCATCCAGGTGGGGCAAGCAGTGAATTTATAAAATTATGTTAATTTTTATGGATTTTGTGATGTCTGTAGGGTTTTTATCTTTTTTGAAAACAAAAATGTTTTTGAAATGTTTTTATTATTTGTAATTGGCTGTGATTTATTTCCTCATTCGAAATAAAGATTCTCTTTTGTTCTTAATTTTGTTTTCATACTTTTGTGTTGCTTTATAAAGGAGGGCTCCCCGAATTGTACAAATTTTAGGGCTCATAAAATCTGTGTCTGCCCGTCCCTCATCCCCAGGGAGGACCAAGCTCTCCCTCTCTATATGGCTATCTTGTTTTGCCTGTTCCGCCAGGCGACCCCGATGGGGACATGGCTTACAGCCCACGCTGAACTGATCCCCCGGCCTGCGGATCTGTTACATGGAACTGCAGGCTCAACTTCCCCCCAGCACCCTGCCTCCCACCAAATGATAAGCTCTTCGCAGCGGAATCAGTTCCTAATCACCGTGTAAAGTGAGAAGTCTCTCCACGGAGACTCCCTTCTGGAAGTCCTGAGAACTTTCCAGACATCTCTTAAGGGGAAAAGGATTTTAGAAGCTGATTTGTCTCACTGATTCATTGATAAGAGCTCTTTAAAAATACATCTGTTTGGGATTTCCCTGGCGGTCCAGTGGTTAAGACTCTGCCCTTCCACTGCAGGGGGTACAGGTTCGATCCCTGGTCTGGGAACTAAGATCCCACATGCCGCAAGGTGCAGCCAGAAAAAAAAATAAAATAAAAATGCATCTGTTTATTGGAGGCACTTTGTACGAGATATAAAAACCAGTGGCACGTGTCACCTGTAAATGAAAATAAAACCAGTGAACAAACGCTCAAGCAGCCCTTGACGAGGGGCATTCTTTTCTCTTCAGCAGCCAGCATCGTTATTCTGAAGCCACCCAGACGTCCTGGGACACAGAGAAGTCCCCAGGAGCAACCTGGCCTCCTTCACCTTTGGGTCCTGCTTCGTGCCAGGCCCTGAGGGGAAGCCGCTGGGAGACTAGCGCTACGGGGTGAAAGTGCTGGAATCCAGCCAATACCAGCTGCTGTGCCCGAAAGCCTTAGTGCTCATTCACCGCCCCCTGGCCAAGGCCTTGGGGTGGGGAGAGGCACGGTACCTCTGCTTTATAAATAAAGAAACAGATTCCCAGGGTATCACACAGGTATTAACACATAAAAAATACAACTCTGCTATAAACTTCAGTGACTTTTAAGAAATTCACCTATAAAACATTAAATCATTCATATTAGTCCAGAAGAATCATTTTAATTTACCTTCTTCAATTTCAGGAATTGTTTTACAAGGTATGTTACAATTTTTCTCCAAATAATGTGGATACCTTGTCATCTTGTTTACTAAAATTTTTCTTTATTAAGGGAGAGATATTGAAAAGTCTCCCAGTTTTATTGGAACTGTGCTCTACAAATAATAAACTTCTATTCATATGGGAAAAAAAAAAAAAAAGAAACCTAGCAATGGCCCAGCCAATAGCAACTAAGAAGTGGGTGGGAGGTCCAAGGCTCATCTACGGGCAGCAGAGCCCCTGGGTGTGACCGCTCACTCAGACCACTCCCCGGGGCCAGGGTACTGGTGCTCAGGGCAGGAGGAGCCCTGCAGGGATGTCTCCTGGGAAGCCTTCCCACCAGAGTCCCACCCCCACACCCTCCAGAACAAATAGGGTTTGGGTGGGCAGGGAGCTCGCAGGAAAGGCCTTCCTATTTTTTTTTTTTAATATCTTTATTGGAGTATAATTGCTTTACACTGGTGTGTTAGTTTCTGCTGTATAACAAAGTGAATCAGCTATACCTATACATATATTCCCATATCCCCTCCCTCTTGCATCTCCCTCCCACCTTCCCTATCCCGCCCCTCTAGGTGGACACAAAGCAGCGAGCTGATCTCCCTGTGCTATGTGCCTTCCTATTTTTAACAGTCCAGATTTCCTAAGGCAGTGGGTGTCTAGGCGGGAGGGTGGCCTTTGCTCCGCTCCCCTCACTTCTTTTCCTCCTTCCCCTGTTCCCTCTCTCCCCTCCTCTCCTCCTCTCTTTCCCTCCCCTCCCCTCCGCTTCCTTTCCTGTCTCCTGCTTCTCCTTTTCTCATGTATTATACTCCAATCACTGTGTTTCACAAACACAATATTTTGATCGATTCAGTAGATTTTCACATAGTCAATACCTTTAAGTCAAGTAGAATCAGGCAAAAATTGTCCCAGTTTTGACCAGAGGGAGCCCTATTGATCTGGTTTTTATACCTTTTGACATCATCTCAGTCCCTGAAATCTTCTTTGCTTTTTAGATCAACAAGATGTCTTTGGCATCAGTTAGCAACATTCCCTAGAATCAGTCATTTCCCTAAGGAGCACTGGCTCCCTTTAATGGGAACTTGTATTTAGGTACCAAAATCTGGGTCCTAGGGATGCTCAGTGCTACAAGGGTGTATTGCTTCTTGGTCTTTTCATTGGATCAAATCAGGAAAAATATCTTTAAAAATCATAAATGTATAATAATGCCAATTAAAATGAACAAATGAATATATCTCTTACCTCTTAAACTGAAAATCTTGGTTCCAAAAAAAAATCATCTTTCCCCACGTCCATGCCTTTGTTCACACAGACCCCTCTGCCTCTAAAGCCCACTCCTCAGAGAAATATTTCAGGCCAAGTTCAAAACCACCCCTTCTGATGTGAATTGAAGATCTCCTTTCGGGTTCCTTATGGCTTGGCTTCAAGTGTGTGCTCTGGTCCAACATAGAAAGGCTTCAGCAGTCATGTGCCCATCTTCCTTTCCTCCCCCCGTTTGAGGGCAGGGACCCCCATACACCCCTCTGAACAGAGGGGATGCTCAGTGGCTGGAGACAGTGAGGATGGCGGCCCCTACTCTACCTTCTGCCATCACCCAGTGTCTGGAGGACTGGACGGGCTCTCTGACTGTCAAGGAGGCAGGTACCCCTCAAGACCAGTGTGGGCCCCCTGCAGTAGCCCACCCGTTCTACCCATAGCATGACAGAAACACACTGCCACTGGCAAAACCACGGCGTCCTGATGTGACTTCTGACATTCAGAAATCCATAATGCTGGGCCTGCCTCCTGGATGCCTGCCTAGTGCAGCTGGGGAAGGAGGAGAGAAAGACCAAAGTCAAGTTCGTCTGCTCTTGCTAGCCAAGAACCCAGACACGCAAAATGGCAATAAGCCCTATCTTCTGCCTTGATTCACATCTAACACTTTCACATCCATATCCCATTTGCATTCCTATAACGCCCTTGGGAGGTGGGCAGAGTGGGGACTAGTATTCCTATTTTATAGATGGGAAACTGAGGTTCGGAGAGACCTCCTTATCCAGGCAGATATCTCTGAGCCCATTATACATGACATAGGTTGAGAAGATTTGGGGACACCACCCTAAAGTGACTGCATCACGGTCACTCCAAGTGACTGACCCTGTTGAGAGGCAGGCCAGATGGACGGGTCCCGAAATGAGCTCCTTCACCCCAGACGCCCTTCACTCTGCTTTCAGGGACTTCGTGGCTAGTTTGAAACCTGCAGAAACTCTCCTGGCCCACCAGGGGACTCCTGTGAGCCTGGGGAAGAATCCTCAGTTTCCACGGACTCAGGGCCAACACCCCCTGGGGCAGCAAAGGGCGGCCAAGATACGGTCCCATCCGGCTACTCCTCACCAGAACAGCTCTGAATTGTCTGTTTTCTAAATTGGGTCTCCTATGTCACTCCACCAGACCACGTCAGCGTAGTGTGGACGTCCAAGGTCACAAAAGTGTCCTCTGGTAGATTTGGGCAAAGATATGCTATGCTTGGGCTGCAGAATGGCTATGAGTTTAATTTTGTTTTAATTTTAAAGAATTGGCCATTGGGAGATTTTAGATAAGATTCAGAATTTCTGCTTTTGGAAGATTGTCTGGTCTGGCGATCCTGGGCCTACATACCGGCTCGGCAACGTGTAGTGGGAGCTAAGTTGCCAGTGTCCCTTTTAGACTGTTCCTGGGTCTCATTTTCCACAGTCTCCACCACTCCCTATTGTCTTAGACCCAGCCTCCTTCAGTCATTATGTCCCCTGCCCGGCTTCTGGAGGTATTTGATTTTGCTATCCCAGGCATGTGTTGCTTAAAGAAGCAGGTCTTGAGTTAGAACATGCAATCTTTGTTACCCAGGGAGGTCCAGAGCCTTGGACTTGTCAAAGATTTCGTCTGTGACCATGCTGAGCTGTAGTTTCCATCTGCCAATCCTCTGATTCCTTTCAACCACATCCTCTTCACTCAGGAAGGAGGCTGTGCGTTTCCCTTGACCTTTCCCCCAGAACAGATGTGGGTCAGCACAACCAGCAAGGCCTGGCTTCCGGAGCCTCCAGGCTCTCCTATGTGGCCTGGTTGTTGGGGGCTTTTAAGCTCCCCCAGCTTGGTAAATGCAAAGTTAGGTCTCTCCAAGGTATGCTGGAAAAATTACACATTGGGCAGTGGCCACTCCAATGGTTACTAGACACTTTACCACCCAGGGAATTCCCTTTGTCCACTGTCACCTTGCCTTGTTCTCTGAACCAGGCCCCAGGAGACCTAGAAGGGTGGCCACTGGGTGGGTGAATGAGGAGTGGGGTGGGCAGGACCCTGAAATGGGGGGGTCTTCACAGGTTGGTGCCCAAGAGCTGCAGCACACGCCTTGGACAAGAGGTCAGAGATATTCTCCAGGGCCAGCCAGGTAGTGACACATTAAGAGAATCCAAACGCTTTAGTGTCATCACCTCCTTTCCTACCTTTCCTGCAAAATTTCAGATGCAAAAGCATCTCTCTCCACCCCCTTGGGTAAAGAATGCCTCCCAACTGGGAGCCCGTGAGATGAGGTGGCATGCAGACCAGACGTGGCCATCTCAAACTGGGCTCAGTTTGAGCTAGTGACCAGTGGGGCAGCCTGGGTGGGTCGCTGTGCTTCCTCACGAGAATGGGGCAGTGACACCCACCTCTCGGGGCTTCCGGCTTAGATGGAGCAGGAAACATGGGAGAGTGGGCTCCCCTGGTGGCACAGTGGTTGAGAATCCACCTGCCAATGCAGGGGACAAAGGTTCGAGCCCTGGTCTGGGAAGATCCCACATGCCGCGGAGCAGCTAAGTCTGTGCGCCACAACTACTGAGCCTGCGTTCTGGAGCCCGCGAGCCACAACTGAGCCCACGTGCCACAACTACTGAAGCCTGCACGCCTAGAGCCGGTGCTCCGCAACAAGAGAAGCCACAGCAATGAGAAGCCCGTGCACCGCAAGGAAGAGTAGCCCCCGCATGCCACAACTAGAGAGAAAGCCCAGACGCAGCAACAAAGACCCAGTGCATCCAAAAATAATAAAAATAAATAAAATAAAATAAATAAATTTATTTTAAAAAACAAAACAAACATGGGAGAGCATTTTGCACAAGTGGAAAGAATGGTGTTGGTGGCCTCTGGGGGAAAGCAGCGGGTGTTGGAGGAGTCTGACGCTCTGGGCCATCTGCAGAGCGAGAGGAGTCTGGCTCCGCTGGAGCACGGCGCAGCGCAGCGTCCATCTTCTGGATCTCCCCATCCGCACAGAGGCCGTCACGCAACACCTGGCCGAATTTCACATCCCAGTCACCAAGGGTGTGGGAAATGGGAAGATGAGTCCAGCTGTTATTACTCATCACCCTTCTTTGTTTAGAGTCCTTGAAAATGTCGGCTTGTTTTCTGCAGAACACAGAGCAATCCTCTCACAGTCTGCTAATGCTTTCTTTCCTCTGAGCCCAGCAAGCCAGATTCAAGTGAACAGATGAGGCCTGAGAATTTATGTGCAAAGCCCCCAGCTCAGGACGATGGGGGACACGCTGGTAAAGGATGTGTTGAAATCAACAGGCCCTAAAAGCATCCTTTTATTATTCTTGATAAACCGAACCGTGGGGAGGGGCAGCCTGACACACGGTTGACTATGGCAGGCTGGGCTTGTAGCTGCCTGCTCCACAGGTAAGACACGGGGGACAGAGCCAGACCTCCCTCTCCCAGGAGGACATGCAGAAAATTAAGGGGTCTCTTTTTCGGGAAAGTAAAGGACCGTCATTGATGAAAACTGGGTAGACTCTCCTCTGAGTCTGTACAGAAGGGCTCACAGCAAAGGGTGATGCTGGTGGACTGGTCAGCAAGGATTGGATAGCTTTGCACAGTGCTGGTCGTAAGAAAAGTTAATCAGACCCCGACACAGTCCTCTGCAATCAAAGCAAAGGTGACACAGTGACTAGGACCTACGTTTCTGATAAGTTTCCTGGCGATGTTGCTGCTTTTGCAGACCCTCCCGGAGCTCTTTGGACTAGATCTTTGCCACAGAGAAGGTCACTTCAGCCCCTGATACGCTAAGTACCTACACCTTCAGATATACGATCTCGTCTGTATTCCAGCACTCCCTGGACAGGGAGAGAGTATAAAGGTTGAGACTAGGAACCGGAGCCAGTCCCTGGGTTTTGAATCTCAGCCCCGATCCCATTTCCTGGCAATGCACCTTGGGTCAATTATTTAATCTCTTGGTGACCCAGTCTCCTCACGGGTAAAATAGGGTGATGGTTACAGCAGCAACCTTATAGAGTCAAGTAAGGATTAGAGGAGTGACGTCACAGAAAGCACTAAGCATAGTGCCCACATGTAGAGATGATGGTGCCGTTATTCTATCCCTCTGCGGGTGATGACTTGTAGCTGAGCAGTTTGGGGAAATCAGGCCTTGGGCATCAAGAGCCTCTAGGCTCTGACCCCAGACATCCTCGTGTTGCCCTTGGCAATCGTGTGTTTGCCTCAAGACTGGAATAAACATGGTCCCTGAAGAGACTTATTCTGGTTATTTATTCATAAACAAATAACAGTCATTTGTTTTGCTGATGAAGCTGGAGGCTGACAGGGCTCAGCTGGGTAGTTCTTGCTTGGAGTTCTGACGTTCAGTTAAGGTCGGGTGCTGGGTGGGGCTGGGGTCCTCTGGAAGGCTCCGTCGCTCACGGGTCTCACGTCCAGGCTGGGAAGACTCATAGCGGGGGCTGGAGCAGGCAGGCTCCTCGGGCATTGCCCTCCGTGACGTGGTCTCTCCACGTGGCGACCTCAGGCAGCTCAAGGGTCACAGAGCAAGTGTCCCAAGAGAGGCCAGCATTAGTCGAACGGTCTTTTCTAACCCAGTCCAGAAGCCACAAGGCATCCCTTGCACCTCATTTTGTAACCGAGCAGGACCCTAGGGGGCCTTCCTTCCCCCTAGATTCTCTGCTTTAGCTCCTCTCTGAAGTACCTAGGTAACAGTATTTGATGCAAATTTCCGGAGTTGTTTTGCAGATGTGAAAACCCCCCATCAAATGGAAGATGTTAACTACTTGATGACCACGAGCACATTGCCCCAGGCCTCCCAGAGCCTAAGGACTGACAAAGTTAACCCCTGTGACACCACCCTGTTCCCTCATCATCAGCCCATCAGTGCACTCTGCGACCCCCTCCCTCACCTGGCTTTTGAAAAGGCTTTGCCAAAACCCTTCGGGGAGCTCGAGGCTTTTTAGGGCCTGAGCCACCCGTCCCCTTGCAATAAACCTTTCTCTGCTCCAAACTCCGATGTGTCAGTTTGTTTGGCCTCACTGTGCATCCTCACTGTGTCTCGGGCACACAAACTCGTGTTAACAATTTTATTCACTGAGGCAGCCCCGAAGGCCCGCCTGGGCTCAAGGTGGGGTGGGGGTGGGGGGAGCATGGGCTCCACCTCTTGATGGAATGAGTGTCAAAGAATTTGTGGACATGTTTCAAAACCACCCTGAGGCTCTGTCCCTGCTGCCCCTATTTCTTTCTGCCACCACTCTCGCTGCCTGAAATGCCACCCTGCCTACCTGTGCTGCTCAATCCTTGCCCGTCGTCCAAAGTCCTCATCAAACTCACTCTCCAAGAGTGAGCCCTGCCCCAGGGCCACCCCGAGCCCTACAGCATCCTCTGCTCTTGACACAAGTCATTGGTTTTATGCTCACAAATTCCAGTTATGTAAACAAGCAAATGAGAAATAACACCAAAAAGGTATGTGTATATGGGGGAAAAGGTATGTACAGGAGGAACTACCAAAATGATAGTGATGTGCTGGGGATCGTAGGTAGTTGTTATTTCCTCCTTTTTTTATTTTTCGGTATTTCCCCAAACTTCTACAAAGTATATCTATAACTTGAATAATCAGAAAAAAAATTTTTTCTGAGCAAATACCTTTAAAAATAGGTATTTTTCTGCTCTGAATCCAAAGGACTCAGCTATTAAGCTATTAAAATCTTTCTCCTCCAAAGAAGCAAACTGAGATAATTTCAAAGTTTACTCTGTATAAAGGTGAAAAAAATACCACAAGACAGATCAAAGATGAATATATAGATTGAAATTAGAGCAATAGATTGAAATTGGACTTTTGTGGTAAAAAAGTAATGGTCAAAGACACAATTGCCTTAGACCCAGAAGCACAGGTTTCTTTCCAGATACAGCCTCCGCTGTTTGTCCTTCTGTGATTTTCCAGGGCTGGTGCCACGGAGATTGAGGCCACGTCAGCCCGGACAGCAAAACTTTGGCTACAGGTCGTGCTAACAGCCGGCTGTGTCGTGACTTTTGTGGAAAACAGGAAATTACAAAATGCCCTTGAGTGAAGCCCGTTGTGGGAACGAATGTGCCTCTCTAGGTCGAGAAGGAGAGAGAGCATTCGTGTTTCTGTCCAGACAGAAGGAGCTGTGGACCTGGAGGGGTCCACAGTTTAAATCAAGCAGGGGTGCAAACAGTGCTAATTTCCCCAAGCAGGGAGTGTGATTCTCAAACTTTAGGCTCCAAAGTTTAGCGTGCTAATCATCTCTCTCAGAGCTTGTTGAAACATGCATTGTCAGCTCCGTGCCGGGTTGAGCCTCTGAATGTGAATCTTACAACGAGCCTCCCAGCTGATTCTTCGAGAATTTCTCTGTTTCATTCTTGCAACGTCAGGTACAATCAGAGTCAGATTGCACACGCGCTTCTGCAGGCCTGCTGCATGGTAAGCGCGGTGCTACTTGTTTTCACATGTTCTCTTCTGTATGCTCCTCCTGGAACTTCGGAATTCAACGTTCGTATCTCCATTTTATGCGCGAGAAAGCTATGGCTCAGAGTGGCGGGGTGATTTGTCCGTGGTCACACAGCTGTAAGCAGTGGAGTTAAGATTTGGAGACAGGTCCGGGGAACTTGGAAACCCAGAGTCCCTCGTGTCCCCAGCATTAGTCGAATGGCCTTTTCTAACCCAGTCCGGAAGCCACAAAGCATCCCTTGCACCTCATTTTGTAACCGAGCAGGACCCTAAGGGTTCCTTCCTTGGAATCACAGGTGGGGAACCTCTCGTCTGAATGGGGGAGTGGAGGCACTGAGGGGACGGGGAGCGGAGTGGTAAGAGGGGAAATCAATTCTTTTTTTTGGATATCTTTATTTTTATGCTTATTTATTATTTTTTTTTAAATTTATTTTTTAGCCATGCCACGTGGCATGTGGGATCTTAGTTCCCCAACCAGGGATCGAACGGGAACCCTCTGTGTTGGAAACATGGACTCTTAAGCACCGGACCACCAGGGAAGTCCCGGAAATCAATTCTTGATAGAAATACTGCAGACCCAACCTCCCCACACTCACATACTCATTATCTTTCTAAGGAGCATTCTCAGAAATCAGAGAAAGTGCTGAACCAGAAGACAGATTGTTAGGAGAGTTTCAGTCTGCTGGGCATGTATATTGATTAACAATATTGTCCTTGGTCGCTTGGAGATGCGGCCAGTGGGGAGGTGCAGGAGTTTCAAAGCATGGTTTGCCAATGGTGGCAATGTTTCTCCCTTCTTCTGTAGACACTGAGAACGACTATCTTAGTGTTGTAACTGGGGCACAGGGAAGGGAGACATATGCTCTGATCATACTAGACAATTCCGCCTGATGGTCGATACTGATGGAGCCCAGGTCACCTCCTGGGAGTCAAATCCAGAACGTCCATTTGGCCAGTTCGTTGGCCCACTGGACAAGAGCACCCTTCCCAAACATCAGTTAATAAGAGAGGGGAGCAGACTATTTCCAAGAGGAGGGCCATCTTGGAAGCTGAACAACTGCCTTAATGACGGAGGTTTGGATGCAGGTCCATCCACGCCCTCCAGAGACCTGGTACTTGTGGCTGGTCCTCTGTATGGGGTCTCGTTACTGTGCCAGCCTGGACCGCACCCTCTCAAACAGGCCAGGTTCAAGCATCATTCCCTCAGATGTTGTTATGGACTTAATTGTGTCCCCGGCTCCCCTCAAGTCATATGTTGAAGATCTAACTCCCAGCACCTCAGAATGTGACTGTATTTGGAGATGGGGGTCTTTAAAGAGGTAATGAAGGTAAAAGGAAGTCATACGGGTGAGTCCTAATTCAATACAAGTGGGCTCCTTATAAGAAGAGGAGATTAGGACACAGACACACAGAGGGAAGCCAGATGTGAAGACACAGGGAGAAGGCGGCTGTCTGCAAGCCAAGGAGAGAGGTCTCCGAAGAAACCCACCCTGCTGACACCTTGATCTCAGACTTCTTGCCTCTAGCATGGCGAGAAAGTAAGTTCTTGTTGTTTAAGCCCACAGCCTGCGGTACTGTGTTACAGTACCAGGAAATTAACACAGATGTCCTGCTTGTACAAGCTACACCTGATTCAATGCAGGCAGCCCAAGGTGGGCACAGGTGAGCTCCCCGAGGCCCACTGGCAACACTGCATCAGGATAATCTAGAGGCCACCACCGAAGGCTGGTACTTCTGTCTTAGCAAGTTTGGGGACATGTTGAGCCGCACAGGGGTAGATTTTGTCAATGTCCCTATGGCTTATAAGACGGCTTGGGGAAAGGTGAGGGGGCCGTCATCTTACTCCTATGTCTTAAAACTCCACAGTGTCCCTTAAAACTCCCCAGTATCTTCTTACTGCCTACAATGCCCAACGAAATACCATTTCAGGAGCCAACCCCAGGCAGTTGTTGAAGATTCTGAGGCCTCATTCTGGCTGCGTGGGAAAGAACGTCATGATTGACTAGCAACGTCTGCTCTGGGCAAGTGAAGGAGGCGTGACAGATGTGTCCAATCCGCTTGCACACAGGGAGCTCAATCCGAGCCAAGGAGAAGTCAGTGTCACCGGAGAGAGTTGGATGTCATGATGAAGGCCATACACTTCCAGGACACTTGTTGACTATTAATGCCAACCGCTGGAGGACAAATAGAATGTCACCTCTGGTCAACTTGTTATGGCTACCTGTGCATGAAAAGTCATGTCCACGTTCATGTCCACGGAAACAACATCATATTTCAATCCCAATGTCTGCCATGGGCGTGGGTTGAAGGAGTGGCTGCTTCTCTAACCCTGCTCAATCTGTAGGGGAAACTCAGGGCTCCTTTCTGTCACGCCATCCCAAGGGCAAGGATTAAATGCCATTCTGGAGTCTGTAGGGTTCTATGTGCCAAGGCATTAGGAGTCAGATCTTTTAGAGGAAGGGTCCAAACCCTTCTAGGGCCTGGCCTCCCTACCTGGGGTATGCATACCATGGAGGGGGTATGCATGCCATGGAGGGGGTATGCATACCATGGAGAGGGTGTGGCCCAGGATAGAAGGGCGCTTCCTTCCCAGAGTGGTGTTGGTAGTAGGCTGCCTTGCTTTATATTAACACAAAGCTGTATTATGGAGTAGAATAAAATACTTAAAAATAATGTAAACATTAAAAAATCTCAAAAGAATTAAATTTTTTTTAATTCCATAAGAACAGAGTGTAAACTGTATACTGAACATGAAATGTGTGCCTTGAGGCCAGTCATTTACTGAGACCCAGAGGCACATTCACTCTTTTGTCATTGAGTCAGCAAGAGGGCAGGACATGACTAAAGGGGACAGGCACGCTGAAGGATGCTTGTTTGTATGGACGCCGCTCTGTGCTACAGGGGTCTCTTATGAGATGCTGGCATGAGGGATCCCAACTTCACCTGTTCCCATCAAGGATGTTGGCCTTCTATATTTCCCTTGAAATAAGTTTTCCAAGGGGGCTCCATCTGAAGGGCTTGAAGCATCATTGTTCCTGGGGGGACCGCCTTCAGGAATGGCCAGCATAGGGCCCTGTGTTCAAGAACACACAGAGGAAACCTATGGAGCACGGATGTCCGTGGTAAAGACAGGGGCAGACTCCGGAAGCGGGGTCCACAAGGGCTTCGTTCCTATGTGCTAGGCTCTTTCATATACATCACCAACTATGATTTCCACAACCACCCAGCAAAGAAGGCAATGGTTTCCTAAGTTTAAAACAGGGAAACCGAGTCTCAGAAAGAGTTAGGAGCTTCCATGTCATAACTGATTGTATAGAGACCAGTTACAGAGGGACCACTTCCCAGGCTGAAACGTGAATGACCTCATTTAACTTCACCCTCACAAAGTGGAACTGGTCATCATAGTTAACGGCAGCTACTGTTCTGTTTTGTTTTTTGTTTTTTTTTTTGAGTGCTGACTCTACATCAGGGATGTTTTCGTTTTAGCAACTTCATCTGCTATGTCAGAAGAATATAGGTTTCAAAATCAGATGATCCCAGTCTGGAAGAGCAGCTTTCCTACCCTTTAACCTTGGGTAATTCAAGTTGCTTCTCTGATCATAAGTTTCCTCATCAGGAAAATGGGAATGATAATTGTTTCTCTGGGAATTAAATGACAGCATGTATAAAATGTTTGGCATACAGTAAGTACTTAACAAATGGAACTGACTTTTAGGTATCGGTTCTCCTAGGGTTTATAAATGAGAGAACAGAAGCTCAGAAAGGCATCTCGATTAAGTCAAGGTCATCTGAGCACAGGCAGAGCCAGGACTAAATGCTGATCTGTTGGATGCAAATGTCAGGGCTCCTTCTCCGCTATGGACACAAGATAACTGATTTTCACGGGGCTGGTCCCCAGGCGTCAGGAAATGCATACATTCTCATTAGCAAGCTTTCTAATTGTAGCGAAGCACGGGATGCACTTGAGGGATATTTTCTTCCCAAACAAATCAAATATTTGAAAACATTGCCACTTTTAATGTTTTAATGTGAACTTCAGTTATCTAAAAAATTCACTGACATGGACCATTTCCAGAGCCTTCAATGCCAAAATTCAGAGCCATTATGGTCTCCCTACACATCAGGACTTACTAGAGCATTAGCCTCAGAGTCTTGGAACTTGGTCAATTTTAGAAACACTCTTCTTTCTATTGTGGCCGGACAGGATAATTTAAGGACATTTTCCTTGATACCATTTCATTCTCCATGTAAATCTTGGAAATGTTGTCGAATTTGAATGATACTACACACAAACCACCTAAGGACTGCAGATTTTGAGTCTGTGCTGTGACAGTGTGGCCTGGCCGTGTAAATATTTGTTGGAGAAAAATTAACTAGCGGGGCAGTATATTCAGAGTGGCTACGTTTTTCATTAACCCTGTAAGTAAATGAACTGGAGAGACATGCCGTCCTCTGAATCACAACTTATAAGCAGTTAATAGAACTATTTCTTTTCAGGCTAATTCAGGTTCCTACTATCTTAAAAGCCCTTTATTTTACCATAACCTTGTCTATTTTAAATTTACATCTTAACTATCTAATAGCTGGAAATTTGCTACAAATTTCCAAACATATTTGAGTTCAGAGACACATTATACTTCAAGCATTCATTACTTGGACGTTGTTCAGAAATATTAAATACACCTGAAGAAAAAGTGACTGGGAAATGAATCGTTTGGAATAAGACTATATTAAAGATCATATAGAATCAACTAACAGCTGACCCACAATATCTCTTTTGGATAAATGTGAAGTCATTGGTTCCAGAACTGTTTTCCAGGGTAAGTGTTTTCTTGACAATTTTCCTTCTCCTCAAAGCTGCTGCACGTCTTAGGCTGAGCCATCCCTGAAAATGTAGCCTTAATCCAAATCCAATTCGTAAATCACATCTAAGGCCTTGGATGTCTGGCTTTCTGATGTCCTAAACCCACTTTGTAGGTTTGCAAAGACCACCAATCAGGTTATTACAGCTCATCTCAAGTGGTGGCTTAAAGAGACGGAGGGAAAGTACAGGAGACCCAAGTTACCTGGCACCTAGGCATCAACCCCCTAATTTCCTGGGTACATATTTTATGTAAACGAGTAAGATTGCATCATAGATACTCTGATTTTCTGGTTGGAATCTGGGAGGTTCGGGTACACCCACACAGTGATTAAGAAGATCCTTCAAGCTGATGCAGAAGTGGACTAGAATGGAATCTCTCCCAGGAAAGGCCCTGCCTGGGACTTTATTTCTGGGTCCAAAGCCACACTGTGACCTTACTGAGCATCTAGTGAGAAGGTGTATCACCTTGGTCTTTCCTGACAGGTTTTCCCTTCCAGAACTTTCCTTATGAGCAATGGAGACTATTATAAAATTCAGTTCCATAATGCATTCCCCCAAAATCACCCAGTCATTCTCCACTTCTACACTGACAAGGGAAAAAATATTTGAAAGGTTGTATGAGGCTTTTCGCTGCAGATCAGGACAAAATCCAACGGGGCCTGACATTTTAGAAAGGCTGCCACCAACAGAACTTTCCCCAGAAGTTACCTCAAATGTGACCTTCATCAACTACACTGAGAAAAATCTGTTCCAGGTATACTGTCAGCCACAAGAAGGGACTGAATTTTAGGCACTGAACTTAACAAAAAGAAATTTCTAACTTTGATTCAGTTTCAACTCAGACTCCTTAAACCCCCCAGCGGAGAGGGGCCGAGGACCCCCAAAGGGAGAGGGGACGGCCCAGTTGAGTGACTACGCCTTGAACACAGCACACCGCTCTTCCAGGCTTTAGAGACCCGAGCCCCGAAGCAGGACTGGGGCCGCTGCAACGCGGAGTCCGGCGCGGCTCCCACCCAGGCGGCCCAAGGCTGCTGCCACCTGCCAGCCCTCCCGTGCCCACCGAGGCGCGCCCCGGGCGCCGTGCCACCAGGAGGGGCGTCCCGGTCCCGGCTGGCCAGGCGGGTCCCCTCGCGGAGGGGGCGGCGGGGCCCGGCGGGACCCCAGCGAGCAGATCCTCCGCCTGTGGCCGGCGGGCTGGCTCCGCGGCCGGGAACCCACCCGCGCGACGCCGCGGCACCGCCGACCGCGCTGCGCCCCAGCCCCGCAGGCGCCGCGGCGGCGGGTCCCGGGATGCTCCTGCAATGCTTACCGGGCGAGGCCGTCCCGAGCGCTCGCTGCGGCGCGTGCCGGCCAGGGGCTCGGGGCGCGGAGGGAGCTGTCCAGGCCCGGCTCGGCGGGCAGCGGCCGGGCTGCGGCTGAGTCAGCGCCCCGGCGGCGCGGGCGAGCGCGGGCCAGCCGCCGAGAGGGGGGCTCTGAGCGGAGCCGCGGCCGCCCTGGCATTTTAAAGGCGAGGCAGCTGGATGCTGTTCAAGCGGAAACGCAGGGAGAAACTTCAGCCCCCAGACCAGAGCGTGGATAGCGCGGAGGGGGGCCCAAGAGCCCCTTTCAGGCGCACAGACCAGCCTGGGCTTCTCTGATATGCCGTTCACAGGCGTTCCCATCAGATATTTCCTTCATGGGAAAGCAGATACCTCTCTCAGAGGATCCGCCTGCATTATGCTTCATAGCGAGACAAACGTTTCCATCAAAGTTCGGAGCAAGACCAAGAGGCTGGTTTGGAAAGTCTGGTTAATGCAGTCAGACAAGAAAAGGAAAAAGGTGTAAAAACACTGAAGTTGTGCCTTTGTAAAACAAACAAAAAATTGGGGGGGGGGGCTTTAAAAAAATTGGGAAGTAGAAGAAAAGCAATGACTATATGCAGCAGATGTGATTGTTTAGATGGAAAATCCAAACTGAAGATTGAGTGAAATAGTAGTCTTTTCCAAGGAACTGGCAGGTTACAAAATAAACATCCCAAATTCACAGCGTTCCTGTGCATTTAACCAGTTAGAAATGCCAGTGAAAAAAAATATCATTCTTACTACTAGCAAAACCATAAAAAGCTAGGAGGTGCAGGAGGGAGATGTCAGCCCAGCCTATGGTCCCTCGTACCATAGGAGGAGGTATGGAGGTGCTGCTGTTCTGTAGCCTGTTTCCGGGCGGTACCCACGTGCCCTCAGGAAATACACTAAAGTAAGAGGGGAAGGGTATGGCATGGAAGACCCCTGACTACCTTAGTCATGCATGCCACCCTCCTGTCACCATTTAAAGGGGGAAGGATCGTAGCTGGCCTGCATCTTGGATGGGCATCCAGGATCGCCTCTTGCTGAAGGGGGCGGGAGGTGGAGAGAACTGGAGAGCCGGGAGAGGGTACGAGATCCCGGCCCAGAAAGAGATGCAGCCAGAGGAAACTATCTGGGAGAGGATTGGGAAGCAGAGGACAAGTTTTCGGGAGGTTCTGGAGCTGCAGCTCCAGCAGAATAAGGGGGAGGACTCTGGAGAGAGGCAGCAGGGGAGAGGCAGGAAGGGGGTGGAGGGAGGGATTATCAAACAGCTGCCAGAGGGGCTCATATTTTGTGAAGAGAGAAAGACATGATTTTTTAAAAATTTTATTTTATTGAAGTATAGTTGTTTACAATGTTGCGTTAATTTCTACCATACAGCAAAGTGATTCAGTTACATATATATATACATACATATATATATATATACACATTCTGAGAAAGACACGTTTAGAACAAGCTTTCAGAAAGTCTTGCTGAATGGTTTACAATGTAACCTTCTCTTGTCTCCTGGAGAAAATCCTTAGTAAAGATCCCATTACCTGGAATTCTTTGGGAACCTGCTTTGGGGAAGGTCTTAATGTGCCGGGGAAGGGATGGGGGGCTTCTGTGGGGTGCAGGGCAACAGCAAAAGCTCTGGTGCCATGAGACACTCGAAGGTTTTCTGGAAGCGAGATCCACAACAGAGACCAGCTGGCTGTGACCACGGGTGAACTTCTGGAGCCAGACAGATGTGGGTTCAAATTCTGGCTTTGCTACTTATTCACTGAGAGGGTTTGGGCTTTTTACTCACCATCTTCACGTCCCGGGTTCCTTCCCTGGACAGGAGGATAAACGGGTGTCTGCATTTTAGGAGTGTTGTGAGGACTGAACCAGGTTGCACAGGTGAAACGTGAGTGCGGAGCCTGGTGTATAATGAGTATGCCAAGGGTGAGAGAATAGTTAAAAGTCATTAAAGATGGACGCATCAATTGAAATGGTTGCCAGTTATTAGAGTAATGCTAATGAAGACTGTGGGAAAATGTTTGTCATATGATAATGAGCAAAACATGATGAAAACCACTCAACAATGTACAATTATTTATTCAGATGAATAGTGGAAGGAAGAGAAAAAAATGAAAACCAAAAATGGTTGATTTGTTAGGGTGATGGGATTCTGAACATCTTCCTTTGCATTTATTTTACTTTATTTTATTTTTGGTACGCGGGCCTCTCACTGCTGCGGCTTCTCCCGTTGCGGAGCACAGGCTCCGGACGCGCAGGCTCAGTGGCCATGGCTCACAGGCTCAGTGGCCATGGCTCACGGGCCCAGCCGCTCCGCGGCATGTGGGATCTTCGCGGACCGGGGCACGAACCCGTGTCCCGTGCATCGGCAGGCGGACTCTCAACCACTGCGCCACCAGGGAAGCCCTTCCTTTGCATTTTTTACTACTTACATTGTTGTGATATTTGTACCCACCAAATCCACAGGAAGAAATGAGTGCTCTCCCCTGGAGGTGACTATCGTGGAGGCTTCTAGTGCTCACCCACAGTGATTCTCTCCTCCTGGGCACATGGGAGGGTTATATTTGACTCTTTCTGGTTAATGGATTGTGAGTGGACATGAGTGTGTCCCCTCCAGGATGAAGCCTCTAATTGCCAATGCAAAGGCTTCTCAGCACCTGCTTCTCCTGCCAGGTGATGGAGAAAGCCATGGATTCCAAACAGTACAGCCACAATATGGTAGAATTTCCATCAGTCAGGGCTCTTGAAGGACTGCATAGAGCAGAGCTCCCTACTGACCCCTACTGGTCATGGACAACTTGAGCAAGAAATAGATTTCATAGCATTCAGCCACTAGATCTGTTGGTTAAATTTTGCACAGCATAAACCAGCCCATACCTTACCCATACCTCTGCTTGCTACAGCAGTGTGTGCAGAAGTGCTTTCCTGAGATGGAAGCAGGCCGGCAGGTGCCTCACCTGAGTCTCCCTGTGTCCACAGAGGCAGAGGAGAAGCAGCTCGGTTACACCTGACTCGTTTAACGCTGTCCAGCACCCAGTACAGCAGCTGACGGGTAGCAGTTGCTCAGTAAATGCTAAATGAACAAACAAGTGAATGAGGGAAGGGCATGGTCCTTTTCAGGTGCCCTGTGTTAAGCCCAGTGACTCAGTGCCTCGGTGGGGGAAGGCTGCGTTGTATCTAGTCTGTGCTGGGTTGCAGTCCCACTGATGCCTGCGGCCAGCTGCCCACCCCTCCCGCTGACTCCATAATAAAGCCAGGCAGCACTGGTCCCCTGGACTGATTTTTGCCACCAGGAGCAAGGCTGTTGTTTGTAAGGCATGTTTGCTTCTAACGTAACATGCCCAAGAGAAGGTTGGCATTTTCCTGCTCTGTAACAGGAGCTGTGTGTATGGAATGGAAGCAATTGTTCTCCATGCCCCATAGTTACAGGCGTTACTGAGCCATGGTAGATGAAGGCAGGGCACTCACTCTGAGCTGTTTCCCTCAAAGTCTGCTCTTCCCTATGCGAACACTCCTTTCTAAGTCCTGGATTCAGGTCTTGCCCTCCTGAAGGGGATCTAGAGAGAAAGAAAATGTAAGCAGGTTATTAAAAAAATTTTTTTTCATTGAAGTAAAATGCACATAACATAAAATCCATCATTTGAAGTATTTTATTTTTTGATTTTTTTGTTTTTGTTTTAACTTTTATTTTACATTGGAGTATAGTTAATTAACAATGTTGTGTTAGTTTCAGGTGTACAGCAAATTGATTCAGTTATACATAGACATGGATCTATTCTTTTTCAAATTCTTTTCCCATTTAGGTTGTTACCTAATATTGAGCGGAGTTCCCTGTACTACACAGTAGGTCCATTTTAAATATAGCAATGTGTACATATCAATCTGAAGTGTTTTAAAATGTACAATTCAGTGGGTTTTAGTATATTTATAATGTTGTGCAACCATCCCACTGTCTAATTCCAGAACATTTTCTTCACTCCGAAAAGAAACCCCACACCCATAAAATAGATAGTTCCTCTTCTCCTCACCCCCTAGACCCTGGTAACCGCTAATCTGCATTCTGTTTCCATAGAGTTGCTTATTGTAGACATTTTACAGGACCGGATGACAAAATATCAGGCCATTGTGACTGGCTTCTTTCACTCAGCATGTGTTCAGGTTCATCCGTGTTGTAGCATGGATCAGTACTCCATTCATTTTTATGGCCGAATAATATTCCATTTTGTTTATCTAGTCACCAGTTGATGGACTCTGGGGTTGTTTCCCACTGTGTGACTGTTGTGCCACTATGAACATTCCTATACAAGCTTCTGTGTGGGCAGGTGTTTTCAGTTCTCTTGGGTATATTCCCAGGAGGGGAATTGCTGAGTCATATAGTAATTTTCTGTGTTTAACTTTTGGAGGAATGCCAGCAGGTTCACAGGAAGCATAAAAGATCCTGTGACTGGTGGAGCCTTAAGGGCTGTAGAATTTTCCAGGCAAAAGAAATTGCTCTCCATCTGACCCTTTCCCATTTATTTCTGCTGTCACAACCTTTGTCCTGGCACCTGCCAGGATGTCATGCACCAATTTCCATGACTCCTCCTCTCTTTTCCAGGCTTTCCCAAGGCCATTCCAGTCTGTCAACTCTCCTGCAGCCTGACCATAGCAGCCCCTGAGGACCCAAAGGGTGGCCCCAGGACCCCAGCATCAGCGTCACCTGGGAATTCTCATTTTTGTTAGCTGTACAAACTCGTGGGCCCTATCTCAGATCTGAATCAGAGTCTCTGGGCGGAAGGGCCCAGCCGTCTTTGTTCAAGCACGATCCCAGGTGATTCGAGAACCATCGAGTTTGAAAGTTCAGCCCGGAAGAGTCTGACCTCTTTGGGATCTGCCTCATTCAGTACAGAGATCTTTGGGCCCCTCGTCTCCTCCTTCAGCCCAGAACGGGTGACCATGTGAGTGTGTGTATGTATATATGTGTGTGTGTGTGTGTGTGTGTGTGTGTGTGTGTGTGTGTGTGTGTGTATGTGTGTGTGTGTGTGTTGGGAGGTGGTGTGGAGGTTTGTACCTGCTCCCAGGAAGATTAGGTTCGAGTTGGTGATGCCCCTCAGGAGCCCTGGTGCTGCAGAGTCCCTGGTTACTGTGGACCCTCTTTTCCATCCTTGCTGGAGTCTAGGGTTACTCGTCCTCTGAGAACTTGGCGTCCTCATCCCACCCTTGTCTCTGGGCTTTCTTTTGGAGTGGGGCTGAGCCCCAGCTTCCCTCCTGCTTTACGTCCAGAGACAGGCACGCACTGTTGCTTTAAGGGGCTCCTTCTCTGGGCAAGCAGAAGGCAGTAGCAAATGGCTGGGGGCCGGCGGAGTGCAGAGCTTCCGGAACTCACAGAGCTCTCATCGCAGTCCTGATCCTAGGTCTGTGGTTCCTGACTCTCCTACAAAGGAGTGGGTCTGGATGAATGCTTCCCAGGAAGCACTGCCTGCTCAAAAGCCCACAGTCCCCTGAAGATCCATAAGGAATCCCCACTCCAAAAAGACCGTTTGCCTCTTCACTCCCTGTGCCTCCACTTCCCCTTCAGGGCTGGGTATGAGGTACAGCTCCGGGCACTGCTGGCATCTCCCCATATCCTCTATCTAACTCCAGACTCCCAACCTCAGCATTGTCTAGCAGATGGGATGCACTTCTAATTCAAGTAAGCTGTGCTCCCACGAAGGTAAGAGCTGATGCAAGAGAGGAGAAGCGGAGAGATAAGACTTTTAAAAAGCTCTGAGCTTAGGGTAGGAAAGGAGAGAGACTGAAATGAAATCTCAGACCACTCAGTCTCTGTCTGTGATCAGTTCTTGTCTTCTTCCCTAAGGCTGATGAATTTGTCATTGAAAAGGGTCAGCGAGGAAGTAGTGAGGTGAGAGTCCCGGGTACCCTTTACAGTAATTCCCATGGCCATGGCCACCACTGATGACCCTCGGATGACCTGCCTCAGGAGAGCCTCGCGGTTCAGATTACAGGACAATAACCTGTCATTTCTAGCTACGGAAGAAGGAGGGGACCCCAATTGTTTGTGTCTGCTATACTCTTATCCTGTGCCTGGTAATTTCATATTCCCCACAAACCTACAAAGGGATGACAAGGGCTTCCCTGGCGGCACAGTGGTTGAGAGTCCGCCTGCCGATGCAGGGGACATGGGTTCGTGCCCCGGTCCGGGAAGATCCCACATGCCGCGGAGCGGCTGGGCCCGTGAGCCATGGCCACTGAGCCTGTGCGTCCGGAGCCTGTGGTCCGTAACGGGAGAGGCCACAACAGTGAGAGGCCCGCGTACCACAAAAAAAAAAAAAAGGACAAACAACCCAATTAAAAATGGGCAATGATCTGAATAGACTTTCCTGCAAAGATGTATACAAGATAGAATACCTATCTATCTATCTATCTAACTATCATCTATCTATCTATCTATCATCATCATGTATCTCTTCAAGATGGACAAGAAGCACATGAAAAGATGCTTAACATCATTAGTCATTAGGCAAATCCAAATTAAAACCACAATGAGATACGATTACACACCCACTAAGATGGCTAAAATAAACAAGATAAACAATAAAGAGTTTTGGCAAAGATGTGGAGAAATAGGAACTCTCATGTACTGTTGCTGGGAATACAAAATGGTACATTCACTTTGATAAACAATTTGGCATTTCCTCAAAATGTTAAACATAAGAGTTAACAAGTGCTGAGAAATTCCACTCCCAGGTATATACCAGAGAGAACTGAAAACATGTTCATGCAAAAACTTGTACAGACGGTCCCTGAGTTAAGATGGTTTGACTTAGGATTTTCTGACTTGACGATGCTGAGAAAGTGGTATGTATTCAGTAGACACTGTACTTCAAATTTTGGGACTTCCCTGGTGGCTCAGTGGTTAAGGCTCTGCACTTCCAGTGCACGGGACCAGGATTTGATCCCTGGTCAGGGAACTAAAATCCTGCATGCCGCAACTAAGACCCAGCGCAGCCAAATAAATAAATAAATTTTTTTTAAGAAAATAATTTTGATTTTTTCCTAGGCTACCAATATCCAGTAGATACTTTCCTGATGCTGGGTACGGTCAGCAAGCCAGAGCTCCCAGCCAGCCCCAAAACCACGAAGGTAAACAACTGATATATTTACAATCATTCTGGACCCAGACGACCTTTCTGTTTTTCACTTTCAGTACAGTACTCAATAAATTACATAAGATATTCAAACTTTATTATAAAATAGGCTTTGTGTTTGATGATTTTGCCCAACTGTAGGTTAATGTAAGTGCTCTGAGCATGTTTACGGCAGGCTAGGCTAAGCTATGGTGTTCTATAAGTTAGGTGTATTAAATGTATTTTCAAGTTATGATATTTTTAGCTTACAATGGGTTTATCAGGATGTAACCTCAGGCTTGTTAAGTTGAAGAAGATCTGTACAAAGATATTCAAAGCAGTGTCATTAGTACTAGTCAGAAAAATGTAATCAACCCAAATGTCCATCAACTGATGAATGGATAGACCAACTGTGGTATATCCACGCAATGGAATATTATTCAGCCATGAAAAGGAATAAATTACTGATACATGCCACAACATGGATGAACATTGAAAGCATTGTGCTGTGTTAAAGAAGCCAGTGGCAGATGGCCTCATAGTGTATGATTCCATTTATCTGAAGTGTCCAAAACAGGCAAATCTGTACAGACAGAAACTAGATTAGTAGTTTCCAGGAGTTGGGGGAATGGGGAAATCAGGAGTGACTGCTAATGGGTATGCGGTTTCTTTAGGGGATAATGAAAATACACTGAAATTAAATAGTAGCGATGGTTGCACAACTTTGAACATACTAAAACCCACTGAATTGTATACTTTAAAAAGGGTGAGTGTTGTGGTATGTGGATTACATCTCAAAGTTATATGTATAAGGAGAAACAGTGAGGGACTTCTCTGGCTCTGGCAGTCCAGTGGGTAAGACTCTGTGCTTCCACTGCAGGGGGCACGAGTTTGATTCCTGGTTGGGGAGCTAAGATCCCGCATGTCATGTGGCGCAGCAAAACAAAAAAAAAAGAAAGAAAAGAAGCAGTGAGTGGGACAGTGTGGCTGGCACAGTGTTGGGTGGGGGGTGTCTGCGGGGAGACCTTGGACCATCCTGAGTATGTGGGTGGCATGGGTAGGGTTGTGCCAGGATGCACTTGGCCAGGATGTGTGGAGTGGGTTTGGAATGGGAGGAGGTGGGGGCCGTCTTTTCAGTGATCAAGGATATCTATTTGCAAGAAGCTGGGCTGAGTTTCAAATGGCATCTGTGTTCAGTGAACTGAATAACTTCCTGGTCTTGACCTTAGCACCATCTGCTGTGTGCCAAGCTGAAAAGGCTTCCCAGGCACTGAAAAATGACTCACCCCTCTCTGTGCTCACGGTCCTACAGAAGGTGGATTATTTCCCAGCTGCCTTTGCTGTCAACACCATCTGGGTGGTGGGCTGGTCACGGCCCTTCTTCCTTGAAAGGATGCCAGCGGTGTGTTGGTCCACGGGACCCAGCTCCTGGCTACAGGCTGATTGGTCTGTGGTCCCTAGTGACCCCAGCTGGGGCATCTGAGTCTCTGCCTGGGTCTCAGACACAGAGAGACACAGGCGGCAGTGGCCTTGAGAGGGATCTCGGACCTCTGGCTCCGGGGTCTCTGACACTGCCCTGGTTCTGCCCTTCCTGAAGCCTGGAGGGCAGGGGTGGAGGTGAGGGTGAGAGTCAGCTATCCCACAGATGCCCTGAGCCGCCCAGTCTCCTTCAGAATATCCTTTTTTGGGCTGCATGGGCTGGAGGGGCTTCTGAGACGCCATCCTCTGGATGCCTCTTCATCGAATTGTCAGGGCAGCTGAGCCCCACGTGGCCTGAGGGACAAGCCTGGCCACCAAGGAGTCAGCTTTGCTCTCAGTGAAGGTGTGTGTGACAAGGGACATGTTTTTGGAAGATTCTTTGAGCTCTGGGGAGCTCTCCCTTTGCTCCTGGGGAAGGAGGAAGCTGCGGTATTGGGTAGGGGGTGCTGTGGACGGAGCAGGGAGACGCGGCTGGCGTGTGGGCTGCGGCTTGCTCTGTCCAGGCCCAAATCCTGGAGGTCGAGGGGAGGAGGTGCTGAACGCTGAGCGGCTACTGCCTCTCTTCCAGGCTGAGGTCTGGCAGGAGCCTGAAGTAAAGCGTAGCCAGGCCGCCCCAGGTACCTCCCGCTCTCCATCACCTCAGACCCCCCTCAGGGAAGGGCCTGCTGTCCCCGTGGGCACCGCCTCAGCCTCCGAGACCTGCCTCACCAAGGTCCTAGGTGTCCCGGGGTCTGCGCCCGGCAGGGGTGTAAAGGCCCAGCCCTCTCTGCGGGCCCCTTCTTGCCCCAGAGAGAACAGCTCGGTTGGCTGGGACTTTGCTGGGGCTGCAGCCCAGGTTGGCTTTCCCCCTGCCTGGTCCTGCTTCCCCCTTGCTTTCACAGGTGGGATCCCTGATGAATATTGTGCACACCAAACTCTGCTTCAGCATCCTCCTGCAGAAGCCCCAGCAGCACCCAGAACGTGAGCACAGGTCCGGGTGGCCCGGACCCCAGGGTGAGGGATTCCTGCCTCACTCGGCATCAGCCTGTGACCAGGCTGGGGATGGGGAAGAGGGGGACGAAACATGACTCTTATTCTGACCCAATCCGCAGCTCACTCAGTGAGGCTGAAAGACCCGCACCTCCCCTGCTGGGCAGGAGAAGGGCAAAGAGACAGCTTGGAAGGTGGAGAATTCAGCCCCCAGGGCCTTTTTTTCAGGGCAAAGGGGCATTGTGCCAACCGGTGACATCACCCAGCTGGGCTGGGTTCATGAGGAAGATTACATCAGAAACAGCATAAACAAGCTGCCTTTTCTTTGCACATCTGAGTGACCACAATGCATATTCAAACATATAAACTTATATTGTCATTTTTTTTTTTTTTTGCGGTATGTGGGCCTCTCACTGTTGTGGCCTCTCCCGTTGCGGAGCACAGGCTCTGGACGCGCAGGCTCAGCGGCCATGGCTCACGGGCCCAGCCGCCCTGCGGCATGTGGGATCTTCCCGGACCGGGGCATGAACCCGCGTCCCCGGCATCGGCAGGCGGACTCTCAACGACTGCGCCACCAGGGAAGCCCAACTTGGCATTTCTTGATCGTGATTATGACGGCACCGCGTCTGGCCTCCCCACCAGCCTCTGGCCCAGGAGGCCTGGATGCCCCTTCTGTCGCTCAGTAAGAGTGTCCCCTTCTCCGCCACAAATCAATGTCTGTAGAGAGCTGCTGTGACCCACGATGAACTTGCCATGGACGCAGAGAGAGAACACGAGGTCCAGTAAGGCCATTTATGTGGGTGAGAGGGAGCAACCATTGGCCTGAAAGTTTAGTTTGATCTTTTTTTAACATCTTTATTGGGGTATAGTTGCTTTACAATGGTGTGTTAGTTTCTGCTTTATAACAAAGTGACTCAGTTATACATATGTTCCCATATCTCTTCCCTCTTGCTAGTTTGATCTTAATAGCACCAGCTCTGTGGAGTGCCATGAATTAAAAGTCTTGATGCAAAAAAACATCAGGAATCCAAAGTGAACCTAGTCATGTTGTCAGGGCTTGAAAGGGCCCTGCAGGCTACCTGGCTGTCCTTTCTTTTTCCATGTCCTGGGAAGGTGCTGCCCAAAGTGACTGGAAGGGAGGGGCCAGGGGTGATTCTTGGTCTTCTGACTGCCAATCCAGTAGGTTGTTTATCTGGAGGATGTTTAGGAATTGAAGGGTAAGCCCACCAAATGAACAGTGTATGATGTCAATTACAGGACCTAACATGGGGTGGGGATGGGGGTGGAGCATGTGTAGGGGTGCGTATGGGATCAGGGCCACCAAGGTTCTCAAATTTGACTTTGCACCTTCTTGCCAAATGAGGTTTGTATACAGATGCCTTGTGTTTCTGTGTGTATGTTTAAAGTGTTGTTTCACTCAATGTAAACATTTAAGGTATACTATAATTTTCCTAAATCCATTCTGACGCTTTTTCACTTTTTCCAGATACTGGCAGCCTTTAAAAAAAACAATTGGTCTAAACCCTTCTCAACAACGAGAGGTCCTACCAAATGATATTAATCAGGCATAAAGTATTCAAATATTCATATAACACCCACTGGGTGCAAATAGGAACAAGAACTATAAGTTATGCAAATTAGACATTTCAGTCATTTAAAAATAATTCCCTCCCCATATGGGCCCTGTTGTTTTAAGTTTCAACCAAATGATACCACTTGCCATTGGCCAGTCGTGCTGTTTCACTTCCTGTGGTTGCAGCAGCCCAGGAGTTGTTTAAAGGCCAAGGAAGTTTTTGAGTTTCCACATGCAGGTAGCAGCCCAGTCTGGGTGGGAGCCCTTGGTCCATGTACACTCTTCCTTGACGTGAAAACAGGGACCAGGCAATCTCTCTTCTTGGGAAGTGAGAGAAGGGAATTTGGTAAAAGAGATGATCTTGTTTTAACTCATCATTGGAGGGGCTTATCCAAGGGTCACGTGATGCTGGATCAGGGGCAACAAGGGGAGTCACACGCAGGGGTCCTAACTCCTCCTACACACTTTCCCACCAACATTTTACAGATTCCTGCAGATTAGCTCAAGTCTTCATGAACTTCTTCAGTAAGAATGCATTCACATACTGAGTGAAGTAAGTCAGAAAGACAAATATCATATGATATCACTTATATGTGGAAACTAAAAAAAGGCTACAAATGAACTTACCTACAGAACAGAAATAGAGTTACAGATGTAGAAAATCAACTTATGGTTACCGGGGATTGGGGGCCAGGGTGGGAGGTATAAATTGGAAAGTTGGGATTGACACATACACACTACTATTATAAAATAGATAACTAACAAGGACCTACTCTATAGCACAGGGAACTCTGCTCAATACTCTGTAATGGCCTATGTGGGAAAAGAATCTAAAAATGTGGATATATGTATATGTATAACATATATATGTATGTTATATGTATAACATATATATGTTATATATGTATATCTAAAAAGGAGTGGATATATATATATATGTATGTATGTACATGTGTTCACTTTGCTGTACACCTGAAACTAACACAACATTGTAAATTAATTATACCCCCATAAAAATGTTTAAAAAATGCATGCGTTACCCCCAACTTCACTCCTCCAACCGGTGGGATCTGAGTCCGTGTGTCATTTGCCCATGACGAGTCCGAAGTATTATTCTAAAGGTCACACTTACCATCCCTGTGTGTGATCACGCCCTTTCAACCACCAAGCTGGCGGCTCGCCTGCATTTGTACCCACACACCCTACTTTCCCGTCCTGTACAAAGGGTTGGCTGTCCTCAGTTCTACGTCCAGCCCCTCCACTTCTGCCCCGGAGCTCACCCACCTCTCGGACTCTGTACCAGCAGCAAGCCTTCCTCTCCTGCCTACGTGTGGCGTGTGGCGGCTGAATCCGCAGTCAGCAAAGGTCTTCCCCTCCCCGAGTCCAGCCCCACGTACATTCATCCATGGAACCAGCAAATGTGTATCTGGTGCCCGTTGTGTGCCAGGCCCCGTTTTAGGGTCTGGGGGATACAACGGTGAACAAAAACAATCACAGTCCTACTTTCTTGGCACTTAGGGTTCACTGGGGGATGGAGGGCTGGCAATGGGCAAATCCATCAATAACACATATTCAGAAGTGACACGTGATATAAAAATAAACTGGGCAAGGGGAAGGGAGAAAAGAATGAGGGGAGTTAACTGCTTATGTTGAGTCGTTAGGGATGCTCGTCTCCAGATGCTGTGTCATCCATCAGGTCTAAGGTCAAATGGTACCTCCTCCAGGACGCTTTTTTTGGCTCCCCTGATCGGTCAACACCCTCCCCCAGTGATAAGCTCTCGTAGCATAGTCCCCAGTCCCCTAACTTATTAAAACATACCGACATTTCAATTTTCCATTTACTTAAGCAGTTGTTTGATTGCAGAGAAGGTGTGGCTGAGTTTACTCACCATGCCCCTCCACTGCCTGGAAATGGTGTGACGGTTCTTCAGTGAATGACTGAGTGGATGGAGCTGGCATCTCTTCCTTAGACCTGCTTTTCTTCTTGGGTTGGTTAACTTGGCCATGATGCTACTTACCCAGAGTCATTGCTAAGTCTTCCCTTTTCTCAGCCTTGGCCTCACGATGTGCGTCCTGGCCTCCTTCCTTCACTGCCTTTGTCTCGGGTCTGCTTCTTCCCGGTCATCCCTTCTACCACTGTTTATGTTCAACCCCTCCTTTTGCCTCCTTTCCATTTACGTGGTATATTTTCATGTCTATTTCCACGGTCTGTTTTGGCCCTTGCTTTATGTTGAGTTTGGAGGGGTCATTCTGTTTCAGCGATGTCTTTTGTTAAGACCAGAGTTGGATTTGTTGTTGTTTGTGGTTGCTTATGACCTGCTCTGCGAGTCTGTCTTTTAATAGGGGTGGAGAAGCAGTTCAGACTTGATGTGATAACAGCGGAGCTGATGCAGTAGAGGGTAAGTTAATGTGATCGATGATCAGCAAGCCTGCAATGAGAAGGGAGCAATTTTAAGAGCTCGGACTTCTAGGCTCTGACGCCTCAGGTTCAAATCCCACCTCTGTCTCTTATTAGCTGCATAATTAATTAATAAATTGCAGACAAGTTACTTCAACACCTTAGTTTCCTCATCCACAGAATGCGGGTCATAACAGGACCCACCCCACGGGGTTGTGATAGAAGTTGACCAGTTAACGCACGTGGAGCCCGTAGAGCCGGACCTGGCCTACACTATATGTTTGCTATGACTCTCTTATTTTGTCCTTCTGCTTTCCTATTTTTTCCAGTTATTCTTTGTTATGGTGCTAATATGTTTTCATGCTGCTTTTTTTCCTTATGTGGATTAGAAGCTATATATCTCATTTTACTATACTAGTTATTACCTTGAAGGAAAAACTTATTTGAACCTCTCTTTCTTTACTCCAGTGAAAAATAACTCGAAGTAAAATAAGAAATTTAATAAGCTTTTAAATATCTCCTTATCGCCCCCCCCCGCCATTTAACACAATATTTTGATGGAATAATCTCGTGTTTTAGATCCAGGTTATTATTAACAGCCTCTTTTTCTTCTACAGCTTTTTGAGGATGTATATAATATTTGCATTAAGTTAATGCTCATGCTAATGAGAGTTCTTTAAACTTAACTATACATTTTGTAGGTTTAACATATCATGTCTTTTATAATTTGTCTCTGCTGTTCCTGCAGTCTTTCTGTTCCTTTTTGAGGGAGTGGAGTTTGTAGTGCGCTGCAGCATGGTGCTCCCTGCATCCACACCTGTGCTGTGGCTCATCTAGGATGGAGTGCACTTCTCCTTCTCTTGAGTTTGGCCTTGGCCATGTGGCTTGTCATGGCTAAAATGCAAAAATAGCAGTTCTGAGTTTGGACTTCAAAAGTCCTTCCCCGGGCTTCCCTGGTGGCTCAGTGGTAAAGAATCTGCCTGCCAATGCAGAGGACACGGGTTTGAACCTTGGTCTAGGAAGATCCCACATGCCGCGGAGCAACTAAGCCCATGCGCCACAACTACTGAGCCTGCGCTCTAGAGCCCGCGAGCCACAGCTACTGAGCCCACGTGCCACAACTACTAAAGCTTGTGCACCTAGAGCCCATGCTCTGCAACAAGAGAAGCCACCGCAATGAGAAGCTCACACACTGCAAGGAAGAGTAGCCCCCGCTCGCCGTAACTAGAGAAAGCCCACACGCAGCAACAAAGACCCAATGCAGACAAATAAATAAATAAATAAGTAGATGCCTCTTTAAAAAAAAAAAAAGTCCTTCTCCTTTTCTGCTTCCCCTCTTGCCCCTCGACCACCACCAGGGGAAGAGAGGCCCTTGCTCATCTGCTGGCGCTGGTCGCAGGGAGGGGACAAGGGACATGGAGCAGAGCCTCCTCGTCAACCTGCAGACCTCCAATGAGAAGCAGTGCTGTCCACTCACATCCCTCCAAGATCAACCAAACCCAGTGACCGCAGATGCTTGGAAAGAGATGCAGAAAGCACAGTGGGTGGAGCCTGGCCTGGGCACGTTGCCTCCAGAGCCTCCTCCGCAGGAAAGCTCTGCGAGCAGGTCCAGGGGTGGACACACCTGGGTTAACCTGATTCTGCCATGGCGGAGAGTAACTCCCAAGACGATGGCCAGCGTGTGATGGCTTTCCCCTCAAAGCCAGGAACAAAATGAAAATGATGCTACACACCACTCTCAGTATACCCCTGTTCTTGAAAGTTCTCTGTCATTCAACCAAGAAAGGGAAAGAAGCTTGATCGTGAGGAAGGAGAAGGAAAAATTACCATAACTTATTTACAGGTAATACAATTGCCTACTTAGAAAACTGAGAGAAGAAATTGGAAAACTGAAAGAATTAATATAAAGTGGCTGGCTGCAAAATAAATATTCAAAAAATCCATACTTGTCCTAGTAATAATTAAATAGGAAATATCACAGACTCCATGAGCAAATAGCAACATAATTTATAAAATGTTAAAAGAGTAAACTTACTATGAAGTTGGCTGAGTATTTTTAGCAATGTTTTGTTTTTTACTGAGGGACATAAAAGTAAACTTGAATAATTGAAGAGAGATGCCTAGGCAATGGAATAGTTATTTCAAGTTATTAATTCTCTCAAAGCCAATTTATAAATCAAATGTGATTCTAATGAAAAAACAGGAAGATGATTTTTGAACTTGTCAAATAGATTTAAGTTCATCAGAAGGAATAGACGCTCACAAAGAGGCAAGAAATTTTTGAGGAATTAAAAATAATGATGTCAGTGCTTTTGCTATGAGCATTGGCTGAAAGCCATGATAATTAAACCAGTTTGGTTATAGTTCAGAAATAGGCAGATAAACAGAAAGAAACTAAATATTTTAAGGAAATTAGTACATGATAAAGGTGACATTTCATAGCAGTGGCCAAAATAATATTAATTTTTAAAAATTGAAAGATCCTACTGTTGGTGGGAATGTAAATTGGTGCAGCCACTATGGAAAACAGTATAGCAGTTCCTCCAAAGATTAAAAATAGAGCTACCATACGATCCAGCAATTCCACTTCTGCATATTTATCCAAAGCAAATGAAAACACTAACTCAAAAAGATATATGCACTCCCATGTTCATTGCAGCGTTATTTACCATAGCCAAGATATGGAAACAACCTAAGTGTCCACCAACGGATGAATGGATAAAGAAGGTGTGGTACATATATACAATGGAATATTATTCAGCCATAGAAGAATGAAATCTTGCCATTTTGACCACATGGATGAAGCTTGAGGGTGTTATGCTAAGTGAAATAAATCAGAGAAAGACAAATACTGCATGATCTATCTTATATGTGGAATCTAAAACACAACACAAAATAAAAAGCCAAACTCATAGAATCAGAGAACAGATTGGTGGTTGCCAGAGGCAGGGGCTTGGGGGGCAGGGAGACATGGGTGAACGGGGTCAAAAGGTAAAAAGGAAAAATAAAAAATAAAGAAAGAGCTACAACCAAGACTCTGGAACTGGGGAAATCGCCAAAGGGGAGTTATATACAAAGGAAGCAAGTCAGGGGCCACAGGGACCTCGGCAAGGGGATCCCAGTATGGCTGCCAAATGGCACCCTCTTGGTTGTGGCCACTCTGGACAGGCCTTGGGCTCTGGTTTCAGCCCCTTAAAGTTATGTCCTGGCCTCTGACAATTCTTTTGTACCAAATAGGTGCACAAGAAATACCCAGCACAAAGTAGATGCTCAATAAATACATGCTAAAGGAAGGAAGGAATGAAAATGGATTTGGGCCTTAAATGCTGCTCAGTGAAATACTGATTTAAATTGGCTTGTTTCCATTTTCAATCTTAAGACTCATGCCTGGGCCAAACTTTTCCCCCTTAATGCAAAAAGCACAAACATATATTAAACTTGGAAGTATTAATGAGAGATACTTTGGAAAGGTCTAAAACGAATGAGGAGATTTTTTAACAAAAGAAAACAAAGAAAGCTAGAAGCTCAGACATATATATCAAAGTTAATTCCAGATGGATAAAATATTTATATGCTAAAATAAAGAAGAACGTTGTCTATTTGTTCTTAAAATGCCTTTTTGATTTGTGTTTCCTAGTCTACTTCATCTGTTATGAGATCCTTTCTTCTATTATTCCTCTACTATTTCTCTTAAAAAAAATCATTATGTTGTAGTCAAGCATGCCTCTATGTTGTAGTCAAACATGCCTTTATTTTAACAGAGACAAGTTCAAATAAACAGACCAATATGTAAACTACACTTTTGAAAGAAGCTAAAGTATTGAAATCGTTACAGAGACAGAAACATATTGCACATTTATTTACTGGCAAGTCAGGACTACAGTTGCCTTATGCTATGGTCTGGATGTTTGTGTCCCCACATGTTAAATCCTATTTGAAGAAAATACAGAAGTAAGAGCTACAGGGCTTTTCATTCCAATGAAATGTTTATTTCCCTGATAAATGGGCTGTTACAACAAAACAAATCATGGATCCTCTCTGAAATCATTGCTTATTTTCATCCAGGAGACCAATCTCCTCTGCTTTCAGTGCATGTCCTAATGGTGGATGCTTTCCAAGATTCTAATAATACATTTGCAGTCTTCAGAATCTTCCCCTCCAAAGGACTGTCTCTGTCCTTCAGGCAGGGATACAACTGTGACCAATGTTAGAGTTACTCTCAGTCACGTGTGAACATAGCCAGGCACATGAATTTACAAGATCTGAGCCTCTCCACTGTTTTCTACCCTCATTTGCCTTACTTCCCTTTTTGGCAACATCTGAAGTCTGTGTCAACGCCCATCCTGCTTATACAGATGTGCAGGTAAGACGGCATGAGCCTCCGCCTGCTGGGGTAGCTGAGGGACAACAATGAAACATTTTCTGTAGAATGCAATGAATTAATAATTGATGATTACATGTCACACTCACACTCATCTGGGGAGGATACTCATTCTACCATACCATGAGAAGCAATTTCTGATGTCAAATGAGGTAGGGAGTGAACGTGAGCTTTCCTAAACTTTCCCCTGTACTTTCAACTTTTGTGCCGAGCTCATTAGAACTGATTTATGGGAAGTCACTGGAGATATTTCCAAGTTTATGAAAAGGACGTTAAATTCATTCATCAGAAAGACAAACTGAATGGGTTCTTCATTAAAAATACACACTCAACAGATAAAAACCCTCGGCTACATTTGTCTGTGCCATATAGTCAGCGTGGCAACGTAACCCTGTGCTGAAAGTCGTTAAATCACTCACATACAGGCCACTGCTTTGATTTGGTAGCATTTGTAATGTTTTGCAAAGAGGACGCCTGGAGTGTAAGCTGTCTAAGTGACTTATGTCAGGAAGACCTGTGTGCTAATGTCTCAAGGGAAAGACTAGTGAACTGCTTCTAGAAAGTTCCAAGTTTGAGTCAAATCCCTAGAGCATCAAAACGATAGACCAAATGCTGAGTTGAATTCATTCTCATTTTCTCTCTCCCTCCCTCCCACCCTCCTTCCCCTGCTTGTCTGTTTCAGACATTGAGCTAAACAGAGCACTGGTTGTAACCTCAGCCTAGGGGTCCTACTTTTGCCCTTTGGAGACACATGCAACGAGCATGAAGTGGATGGGCAAGCACAGATATGAAGAGACCTAGTATGTCTCCACTGAGACCTCTTTCTTCTTGAATCTCTCTCTCTCCCCATCCATCCATCCATCCATCCATCCATCCATCCATCCACCCATCCATCCATTTCTTTACCTCCTCACCCACACCTCGACTGTCATTAATTACTGACATATCTCTCCAGAGTGTAGACCCAAACGTAAGTTTAAGTTCACATTCTCCCTCCTGTATACAAAAGATAGCATATTATTCATACTGTTCTGCGTCTTGTTGTTTTTGACTCTCTGATTCAGCAGAAGAGAGATTTATTCCTACCCACCCTGTCCCCCATCCAGTGGCAGACTATTCCACCCTATGGATACAATACACCATTTTCAATTTTTTTTTTAACCAGTTTGTTTTGATGGGCATTTGGGTCATTTCCAGTCTTTTAAACTTAAAACTACAGTGAATAAAAAATATGTTCTTTTTGGGCTTCCCGGGTGGCACAGTGGTTGAGAATCTGCCTGCCAATGCAGGGGACACGGGTTCGAGCCCTGGTCTGGGAAGATCCCACATGCCGTGGAGCAACTAGGTCCGTGAGCCACAACTACTGAGCCTGCGCGTCTGGAGCCTGTGCTCCACAACAAGGGAGGCCGCGATAGTGAGAGGCCCGCGCACTGTGATGAAGAGTGGCCCCCACTTGCCGCAACTAGAGAAAGCCCTCGCACAGAAACAAAGACCCAACACAGCCAAAAATAAATAAATAAATAAATTAATTAATTAAAAAGCAAGTTTAAAATATATATATATATATATATATATACACACACACATATATATATATGTTATTTCGTGCCAGTGCTAGAGCATCTGTGGTATAATTCCTAGAAGTGGAATTGCTGGGTGAAAGAGTGAAAGCACTTGTAACCTGGATTCACAGTTCTACATTCTCCTCCATAGGTGGTATTGTACGAATTTCTGCTGCCTCCCAGTAGTGTATGGAGGGCAGGGAAGTGGGGGAATTCGGCCCCTGGTAGAGGCAACAAGGGCTCTATTGTCTGTAGGAAACTTAAAAGCCAATAATAAAAGCAACTGAAAATTGGTGTGCTTTCTTTTTGACCCCATGAACTGGAAATTCGACAGTCTGTGATAAAAGACTTCTTCCCTCCCCAGATCTCTGATGGATCTAAATTCTAAATAATTGCTGCAGTCACTATTGGGTTTTAACAATCTACATGCAATCACTGCATTCTATCTATGTGAAAGTTAATCTGGAGGGCTCATTGTTATACTGTTGGCCCCATTCAGAGTCAGCGACCGGTGCAGGATGAGAGGCAAATGTTTCCAGAATCGGGGTGTGCATGTCCATGGGGGCCGGCTTCTGGTGCAATCCTGTCTCAAGCCCCCATGGTCCTCCACATGCCTGGGCTTAACCAGTAGATTAAAAATAAACTAGGATTATGCAGTGACAATAAAGATGAAGAAACAGAACTCAGGTTACTTCAATTCTGTCCTTCTGTGCGATCACTTAAAGCTTCTACTTGCATTGAAAACTTTAAAAATTTACAAAAATTAGTCTTAAAAACAGAGACTGCAATGTTATTACTTATTACTCTGAGAGACGAATATGTACACATTTAAAAATTTTTGTTAACAAAATTAGAAAGCATTGAGCCATATTGTTTTGGTACTGTAATGATTATTTTTGTACCTTTTAATCTTTTTTAATGGTATGATTCATTAGAGATGGGAAGTTCAAGAAAGAAAACAAAATAACTGCACCTCTCTTCTGGCCATAACAATAACTTTTTGTTTGACCTCATTTTTACTGAAAATAGTTAATAAATACAAAGGAAGAGGTATTAAAATATGATCTGCTCTGGGTGTCAAAATATGTCTGGTATCTACTCCTCCTCCAGCAATGTAGAAGGGGGACCCCAGTCATCTTATCAGTGGATGATGTCATTATACTGTCGATGTCTGCCATGCTGAACACTGGAGAAAGGCACCTCAGTGTTGCCTTATTTTGTACTCTTCTTATCATGGGTGAGGCAGGCATTTTTTCCTATCTTTTAGTGTGCCTTATATTTCCTCCAGTTTTCTAAACTTGGGGCACTAGCTCTTCAGTTCTTTTCTGTTGTTCCCTCTCCTTGTTTTCTTCTGGGAAAATCTGACTGAATTCATCCTTCTCAAATCCTGGTACCCAGAACAATGAGATACTTTTCGTGGTGGATGGCTGAGTAGAGACCAAGACCATCTGCTCCCTTGTTCTGGACACTCTGCTTCTATTAATACAGCCTCAGTACCCATTATTAGTAGCCTCCTCAACAACTGACTGATGTTAAGTTTAGAGTGTCAACCTAACCTCTTCATTCCTTTGGTAAATGACCTCCCTTAGCCCTAACCTCCATATTTTTGTACATGGACACTTAGCTTTTTGAACCCAATCAAGGATGCATTGTTTCATGTGTACATTTTGTTTCATTCGATTCATGCCATCATTCCAGCTTGTTGAGATTATCTGGCCTTTCGCTTCTGGCACTTGCAGAAGCCTCTAAGGCTTTCAGCGTCACATTACTGGCAAATCGAATAGTCAGAAGCATCTGTCCTTATTCTGATCACTAAAAAAAATGGGGGAATGATGCCAGGGCCAGACCCTTGGGGAACATTACGAGATACTTCCCTTCAGCTGGCCTTATCCCATTAATGAACACGTTACAGGAACGGCCTTGACATATTTCTTACTACTTTACCGTTATTTAGAAAGAAATATATGCTCCTTATAGAGAATTTACAAGATATAGGAAAATATGCAGTAGAAAATGACATCTCTCCAGAAACAACACTGTCACTGTTAACGTTGTATAATGTTAACATTTCGTTATAATGTGTATCTGTGCTGTCTGAGAGAGTAACCCACACGCGGTTATTAAGCACTCGAAAGTATGCTGGTCCAAACTGAGATGTGCTGTAAGCATTAAATACACTGGAGTTTGAAGACTTAGCATGGAAAAAAACGTAAAACGTAAATAGTTCATTAATAATTATTTATATTGATTACATGTTGAAATAATGTTAATTTTGACATATTGGGTTAAATTATATTATTACATTAACTTGAGTTGTTTCTTTTTTTTTTTTTTTTTTGCTGCGGTACGCGGGCCTCTCACTGTTGTGGCCTCTCCCGTTGCGGAGCACAGGCTCCGGACGCGCAGGCCCAGCGGCCATGGCTCACGGGCCCAGCCGCTCTGCGGCATGTGGGGTCTTCCCAGACCGGGGCAAACCCGCGTCCCCTGCATCGGCAGGCGGACTCTCAACCACTGCGCCACCAGGGAAGCCCCTGAGTTGTTTCTTTTTACTTTTTGAATTTGGCTGCTAGAAAATTTTAAATTATGTGTGTGGTTCATTGTATTTCTGTTGGACACTGCTATGTATTTTCTGTACATTAGAGGCATGGTCTGAATATATCTGAGAGATCTTGAAGGCTCATGACATGGATGGGTCGTCCATGTCCTCGTTTAGGTATGTATCCACTCACATGTGCTAGAGGAAGCAACTTAAAGAAAAAATGTCAAATAGCTCACCACCATCTTAGCCCACGTGACTCTGGTAGAGCTAAGTCCAAGTGGGCTCAGAGATGCACAGTCATCCAGGCCTGGCCAATTGGCAGATCCCATCCTCCAATCAGCAGTGAGCATGCGACCCAAGCCAGCACAATTGCAGTCAGCTCCTGGACTTCCACAGTGGCTGGAAGGGAGATGTGCTCTTTCCATTGGGGTGGCCCATAGAATAGAATTCTGCCTCTGCTAGTGACTACAGCTAACTACACATACAAATAAGGCATCTGAGAGGGAGGCAGTGCAAGAGAGGGATGGGGACAGACCACCTTGTTTGCACACCTGGATACAGCCATGCCTAAAGCTGGAAACCCCTGGACTTTTCAGTTATAAGAGTCAATATATTCTTTATTTTTTAAAAAATATTTATTCATTTATTTGGCTGCACTGGGTCTTAGTTGCAGCATGTGGGATCTATTTGCCTGACGAGGGATCGAACCCGGGCCCCCTGCACTGGGAGCACAGAGTCTTAACTGCTGGACCACCAGGGAAGTCCCAAGAGTCAACAGATTCTACTTCCCACTTTCCTCTCTTAATTCAGTTTTAGTTAAGTTTCTGTCACTTGCAACCTCAAGAGCCCTGACTAGTACATGTACTGTGAGTCTTTTGTGTGGAACGAAATGGTTTAACTGGTAAGGGAGCCTGGCACTGGTCCAGCATCTGTAACTTATTGGCATTGCTGCTCTTTACTCATTTTGTCTATGCTGTTCATTGCTCTGAAGTAACAAATACATCATTTCTTGGGAATTGCGCCCCCCCACACAATTACACCGTGCCCCAAGCCAACTGCTACGTTGATGATGTAAGTGAGGAAAAGGTGTTGTAATGTTTTATTGTATTTTTATGCAGTTATTAAATGTTATCAGCAAAGATAGAAGGTGTTGAAGATATCAGAACCTATCTGTCAACCAAACCGAGGGTCTATTGTATCTTTATTTGTGCCTATCCATACCCAGATTGCTCATATCTGGGTCTGTTTGAGATCATGCTGTCTGTAAAGAATGTTTACAATTATTTCACTCACGGTTGTATCTTGAACATTTTGACAGATGTCAAAAACATTTGAAATGTAATTTGTAATGACTGATGATAATTATATTAACACGGTGTCACTTCCCCCTCCTTTATCTGGTAGAATTTGGCAGAGTGTTTCTTAATATCCAGTTGGATTTTTTTGTTTTATGTTTTGTAGTTTTATTGCTTCTTGAGCGTTAAATTTGGCTCCAGCAATTCCTACTTTTTAGATCTTAAAATTTAAAATCAATTTTTGTAAATGATTAATTGTAACTTGAAAATATGGTATGTTATTTACAGGTCAAAGTTTGATACATATATTTGTATGTACACACACACACAAATATATATATATACATATATACACAGTGTATATATGTGTGTATATATATATACATATATACACAGTGTATATATGTGTGTATATATATATATACATACATACATACAATGCCATTGATTCAGTAAGTATTCAGTCTCTCAAGGTTCGTCTGTTTTATCTGTAATGCATTGATAGTGTTGTGTTAAAATCGCCCAGTACCAAAGGCAATGCCAAATGACTTTGTCAGGGTTTTTATTTATGCATGTTCTCTATCAGCCAACAACTTCTAAAATCATTCCAAAGAAACATACCATTTAAAAAGCAAACAGACAAAACCCAGCTCTGCGTTGCTGTGCACCTACAGCGTTAAGGTAAGTCCCTCAGGCCCTTCTTCTATCAGAGTCTACTGCCAAAGCCATTCGAAATGGATACTTTGAAGCCGATTGCAACTGTGATACTGGCAAATCATTTAAAAACCATTTAAGGAATAGTTATGGAGCACCCACTATGCTTTAGGCCATGTGCAAGATTTTAGTTCCTCTTTGTATATCGAATAAGTTTGCTTTATATACTTTTATGTTCCGTTTTGTGTATGGTTGATTGTACCTCTCAGTTTAAATGTCTTCTCCCCTGCCCCGCCCCAGGTACCGGTTATCACCTGGTTTCCTCTCAACTCCCAATACATCCTTCATTACTCTGCTTCGTGCTACTGGAGCTGGCCCCTGTAAACACTGTATGTAATATGTATTTGCTCTAGCTGCTTCAATGAAGAATTTTTCTTTCTGTCTCTGTAAGTCAACCATTATGCCTGCAGTTCAGTGACTCTTTTTTTCAGCACACTCTGTATTATCTGACTCCGTACAATGCCCTTGCTATCGATATAATGACCGTGGTATTTACTAACTGGGGTCTTCTGTTTCCTAAATAATGAACAAATATTTATTGAGGCTCTTATATGTGCACAGCACTATGGGGGAGGAACCTTGGGAAAGTATGGTAAATTCATTCAATCTAGAGGATTTACTATTTGTCAGACTCTAGCCTAGCTATTGAGAATGTATGTGTGAAAGCAAGTGGGCTGCTTCACCCATCTGAGGGGAATGGGGAAGGGAAAGTAAAGGCTCTCTAAGCTCTCCTGCAGCCATGAGAACAAAGAGCCTAGGCGGGGACAGATGGGAAGGGAAGGGAAGACCTCCCCACAGGAAGGAGCCCTCCAGGGCAGGCACTGTCGCTCCTCTGTGGAGTTCTTGGTGGCCAGCACAGAGAGGCCAGCAGAGGGCAGGGCCCTGGTATTGCCGATGAATCCATGTATGAGTGGAGTACAAAATCAGGCCGGACATAGAAGTTATTTAGCATTGTCACACTGTGAAACTCATACATTCACCAGGGCAGTGGGACCTGGGCCCTTCCAGAGAGAGGCACAGGGGCTTCCAGACAGGGACACAGCTGGCTGTGTCCCCAGAGGTGCACTGCTCCAAGCCATTCTTTGGAGACTATTTCCGGGACCAAGAAAGGCAGACTCGACAGACATACAGGTGATGATGGGTCAAGGTAGTGAGATGATTTGGGCTTTATAGCCATCCAGTCTTTGAGATCAGTGATTTCAAAATCAGAGAGTAATATCTGAAAAGTGATTGAGCTAGAAAATGGAAAAGAAAGGAATTGTGCCTGTGGAAGAGTGATTCATGGACAGCTATTTAGTTTTTAATTTCCAGGAAGGTTGGCTAATCTCAGTTCCTGTACCATCAAAGGAGATACAAAGTGTGATTTCATCACATTTATTCCTAGTGATATTAAATAAAGCTGAAAGCTCGACAGCACATTAATTTGCACTCAGAGCGTGGTGTGAAGCTTAATAAACCTAATTTAAAAGAACTCAGGCCATGACATTTATCTTTTACTCAAGTAAAAGGAAGAACTTGGATGCATTCTCTTGAGCAAATGAATCCCCTTTAAATAAACCTGTATGGCTCACTCCAGCTGTATCTATAAAAACGCATACCTCCCAAAGCTTATACTTTAATCTCTAATTCTAATTCTGTGAGCAATCATACATATACAAACCTAAAGCTTAGAGATCGTCTGAATGGAAAATCACAGGATCCCTAAAGGTCGGGGATTGAGATGTTGTTTCACCCCTTTCATTTCACAGATGAAGGATCAGGCCTGGGCATGAGAAGTGACTGACCCAAAGTAGACAGTGTCCAACTCCCCAAGGCCCAGACAAAAGGGAAAAAAAGGCATTTGGAGAGCAACAATGCTAGAGCAATTCAAGAGGCATTTTCCATTAGAAGCAGTTTATTTCATTTGAGGCCATTTGTCTTCCTTCCTTAATCCTCTCAAGCATGAATTTAATATCTTTACTTCAAAACAAATAGCTCCTGTAAGGCTCAAATGACAAGAAGGATATTACAATCTACCAAGTCCAAGAAGATCATTAATTATTTTGCTGGCCATTCTCTGAGTTGGTTGAAAAGTTATGGGCTAAACAACAGAATCTTCAGTATGTCCCATGTTATAAAAATCCATTACACAGGTGCTCAGTGGATCTCTGGTCCTGGATAGCAGACCCTCTGCCCACCTGTTCCTTGATGCCATCTCTGAACCCCATCTTTCCTTGTGGTGTTTCTAGGTACTCAGCCCTCAGGATCTGTCCTTTTTCTCAGGCTCTAGACAAATCTCTCCCTAGTCTTCAGTTGGGTTTCTACCTCTTGGTCTGATACCCATTTCAGACCTCCACAAATAAATCCACCAGCCCAGGCCCCAGAAGACCTTTTCTGGAGAACTCTGTGAACACCCCAGTAGGGGAAGTCTCTCTCTCCAAGGTCCACACCTCTCTTTCCAGCTCTTTTCCCAAACAACCGTTCTAGACATACATAGATGACCGCAGCAACTTAGCAGAGAGGCATTCTTGTTTTCCCTTTCCCTGCGTGCAGATATTACCAACCACAGCCCCTGAGATGCTGATGGCCTTAGAGTAGCCTGTAGATGGTGGCTCAAACACTTACAGCTTGGCAAGAAGCCCCCATGCAAACTCGGGGCATTTTTTTAAGGGGAGAATAGAACGAGAAAGGCTGTCTGAGTAATCACATGGATTCTTCCAGAAAGAACTCAGCCCCCAATACACTCTTTTTCCTTCTTTAAATCAGAGAGGAGAACCCTATCCCCACCCGGGCCACAGCAGCAGACACAGTGCTGCTAAGAACAAAGTGAGGTCCCTTTGCGCTGAGCCATGAAGAGCTAAGATCAAGAGCAATTAAGTTGGGGAACCTCACAGTGAAGGCTGAGAGCTTCTGCTCTTGGGATCATGCTTGGGGCACGTGTCGACCTAAACACTGAGAATGTTCTGGAACCAGATTGTCAGTTCTGACGTTGCCAGCACACATCAGCTTGGGCAGCAGGTGGAAGAAGAAGAATACAGGAGAAGGGTGATGAACTAAGTCAGGGCCAGGGTGCAACCAGAACGTAGCTGTTGCCTGACGTTCCCTGACTGAGAGGAGATGAATTCCCAAAGGAGGAGGGATTGGGAGACCAATACTGCAATCGTCTGGCAGCAGGGCCTTGAATGAATTCCACATCACCTGGTGTAGGTTCACGCACAGGCTTTATTTAGGGAAGGAGGAACTTACAAAAAGGTAGGTTCACGGAGAGATGAGGTTGGGGGTTCGCCCTGCTCCCTGGCCCTGCTGTGGGTGTGTGTTGCACAGGACCATGCTGGCAGACAGAAGTCTTACTGGCGAAGGACACGCAAACCACAGGGACCAACAGTGTGAATGTGGGTGCAGCTGCTGGAGCCATTGTCTGAGAATGTGGCTGCAACAACCTGGAAATCTTAGGTCCTGTGGGAAGTTGAAGCTTCCTATCCTGGTCCTAGGGAACTCATTGCCTGCGCAATCATAGTGAGCCCCAGAGTCACTTTCTGGCCCGTCCTGTCCCTTGTATTGCGGTAAATCAGGGTCGACACCTAGAATGATGGCAGATGTCAGGCAGGTGACATGAGGAAGGGCCCAGGGGGAAGTATGGGAGGTGGAGAGCGTGAGTCCCAGCTAAAGGGGACATGTGAGATCTTGGTTCCCTGATCAGGGATTGAACCCACACCCCCTATAGTGGAAGCATGGAGTCAACCACTGGACCGCCAAGGAAGTCACGTTATTTAATTCATTTTTTAAAAACACAGTGTGAGCCTCATAAAATCATCCCTGAGCTGGAGGCAGCCTGTGGCTGCCAGTTTTAGCCTGTCTTGTAAACTATAATTTGCAATGTGTTTTAATTCAACAGTGATTTGCTTATTATTCATTTTTGCAAATTTAATTTCTTTTCTAGGTTAAAAAATTTTTATTATAAAAGTTTCAGGGGCTTCCCTGGTGGCGTAGTGGTTGAGAGTCCGCCTGCCGATGCAGGGGACACGGGTTCGTGCCCCGGTCCGGGAAGATCCCACATGCCGCGGAGCGGCTGGGCCCGTGAGCCATGGCCGCTGAGCCTGTGCTCCGCAATGGGAGAGGCCACAACAGTGAGGGGCCCACATACCGCAAAAAAAAAGTTTCAGGTGTACAGCATTATAATTCAACCTCTGATTACACCAGAGAGTGGTCACCACCACAAGTCTAGCGGTCATCCTTTAAAGCTCACTTTTTTTTGCTGGCAAACAGAGATATCAATCTATTCTTCTGGAATTCCAGTGGGCTTGGGAGCTAGGGAGAAAGGATCTATTGTCCAGAGCAGTGCTTTGCAGAACTCTTTTTTCAAATAAAACCTTCTGTAGAACTAGTACAATATATAAACTGATAAAAATGATAAATGGGTTCCTTCATTTCCATGGTGAAAATAGATTTTTGAGGGTTTTTTTCACCCTGATTATATAAATAATGCATGTGTGTTGGGGAGGAAAATAAAACAGTACAAAACAGTATAAAGGAAAAAATGAAAGTCCCTGAAATCAGACCTCCTGAGAGAGTCACCATTACCTTTCTGTCATTACCTTTTTGTACATCTCCTTACACACACACACACACACACAATATTTACACAAACGAGGTTGTGCTGTATTTACTCAGGACATCATTTTTAATTTAAATTCTTTTTGTTTTGCCTGCCCGGCCCTTCTTCCCTTCTGCCTCTCCCCTGGCTCTGTCTCTACCCCGATTCCAACACACGTTAAGAACCTAATGGGTATTTTCCTATTTCCCTGTCTCCTTCCTGACTATGTCTGTGTCTGTCTGTCTATCTACCTATCTGCCTCTCTCTCTCTCATGTGTGAGTAAAATACACTTAGGGTATCATTGTTTTGCATGAGTGAGATTGCGTCACGCGTGCTTGTTGTTCAAGAAGGAGCTGACGCACAGCCTCATTTTACCTGCTCGGGACACCAGGATGCTATGCGGCTCCCTTATATCAACGTCTCCTTGACTGATGCTGGTTCACGTTGTCTCTGGGTTTGGCCATTACAAACATGCTGAAGTAAACATCCCTGTACTGATATGTGAAGTTTTATGTTTTGGTGCTTCTTTTTCTTACGGGTAGAATCCCAGGAGAGGGACTATAGTTTCAAAGAATACGTTTTTAATTTTAAAACTTACTGCCAGACTCTTTTCTAGTGGTCTAAAACAAATTCCCATTTCTATCAGTGGTGTGTCAGAATCTTCCTTCCCCTGAAAGCTTACCAGAGGGAGAGTTTACAATTCATTTTAGTTTTGTCAGCCTGATGGGCTTAAGATGATAACGCATTATTTATTTTGTGATTTTTTTCAGACTTCAAAGGGTTTTGAGTATCTTTTCGTAGGCTTACTGGCCAGTTGGCTATGCTTTCCTGTGAATCTCCTATTCTTTTTCCTTTAAAAAGTTAGGTTGTCACTAACAAACGTAGTAAGGTAGATAGCTAGTGGGAAGCAGCCGCATGGCACAGGGATATTATTGGCTCGGTGCTTTGTGACAGCCTGGAGGGGTGGGATAGGGAGGGTGGGAGGGAGGGAGACACAAGAGGGAAGACATATGGGAACATAAGTATATGTATAACTGATTCACTTTGTTATAAAGCAGAAACTAACGCACCATTGTAAAGCAATTGTACTCCAATAAAGATGTTAAAAAAAAAAAGTTAGGTTGTGCATTATAGATACCAATGCTTTATCCGCCATCTGTGTTGAATATTTTTTCCCAGCATAACATGTGTCTTTTGAATTGATGATATTCAGTTTCCTCAGTGAAATAGAAGTTAGTTACTTTGAATTTGATATCTTTTGCCATGTAAAATTAAAACAGCATTATTTTTCAAGCAAATACATTTATCTTTTCTCTTTTAACGTATTGTCTTGTTTACGAAAGTCTCCCCATGATTATGTGTGTACTGTACTGGGAACAACAGTAACTGTTCTAGCTCCCTACTACGTACTGGGTAGGAAGAATTTCCCTCTACCCTTCAGAGGTTCTTTCAGCTGGTCTAATGATCAAATCGACATGAGACATTAATAGGAGAGAAACCAAATTTAATTTTGTACATACAGATGTTCAACGACAGAAAGGTAAAATGAGGTATGTATGTCATCCTGAGCTAAGGAATGGGGCCTGGGACCTCCAAGGACAAGAGGGTCATTCACAGAACAACAAGAAGAAGAAGAACAGATGTTTGGTCATTAGGTGTCTACCCTGATGTACAGATGCAGCGCTCAAATCAAAACTTATCTTTGGTAATAATTCTCATTCTGGGAAAGACCCCCCAATTTAAAAACTCCTATACTGTCTAGACCTTAACTACCATTAAGGGAGGGGCAGACGTTTCTCTGAACCTGCTGAGTCTCACTGGCCTTTAGCTCAAAATAATCCACATGCAAAAGTGACACGTTTGGGGGACGCCCGTTCTGAACCGCTTCATTACTGCTTTACAACAAATGACATCAAAACTCTGGCTGAAAACAACAACAGTAACTGTGTCGCAGCTTCTGTGGGACAGAATTCTGGGTGTGGCTTAGCTGGATGCTCTGCTTCCGGGTCTCTCCCAAGGCTGCAATCTACCTGTGAGCTGGGGCTCTGGTGGTCTCCCGGCTACACTGGGGGAGGTCTGCTCCCAGAGCACGTGGCTGTCGGCAGCGCTCATTGCCCTGTGGGCCTCTCCATAGAGCAGCTCACCACCTGGCTGCTGGCTTCACCAGAGCAAGGAAGCAAGAAGGGCCAGAGACAGTGCCGGCCAAGGGGAAAGTCATGAACTTTTATACCCAAATCTGGGAGGTGACATCGATCACTTTTGCCTCACTCTATTCATTAAAAGTAAGTCATTCTGGGCTTCCCTGGTGGCGCAGTGGTTGAGAGTCCGCCTGCCGAGGCAGGGGACACGGGTTCGTGCCCCGGTCCGGGAAGATCCCACATGCCGCGGAGCAGAAAAGAGTCAGATGAGAAGTCTGGGAGAAAGCACTAGCCCATCGCGGTCTGTACCATTCTCTGCAACTCCGTGCTCTCTCCAAATGGATAGGAACCTCCTTGAGGGCAGGGAAAAGTTCCAAGTCTTTTCCTTCTATAATCATCATATAATCGTTTCTCAATGCCCATCCCATCCCTGCTTCAACCGTTGCCATGCTTTCTTGTTGCCATGTTGAGGCTCCAACCGGGCCCTCAGAACTGAGCTACGTCAGCAATGGCATCACACAGGGCTTACTGGAAGCCTGGGAGCCCACTCAGATCCCAACTGCTCCCAGAGAGGTTGTGGCTCCCAGATCTCCCTGTGGGACAGCGCCTGTAGCTGCCGAGTCACGGAAACCCAGGACTCAATCACACTCCCCAGTCTGAGAGAGGGTGGGACACCACCTAAGGGTGGGAGGAGGGAGAGAAGTCCTTCTGGAGACCTCGTTTTAGGCCACCTTCGCCCCGACAGGATGAACGAGCGGCAATGGGAGGAAGAGGCTTTCTCTAAGAGTCCAGGTAAGCGGGGGGGAAGATGGTCTGATGGATGATGGAGCCTGGCAGCCAGGGGTCTGCTTTCACTGGACAGGGGGCCAGGAGAGTGAAGGTGAAGGATTTGGCGTGAGGGGTGAGGCTCACTGAGGCTTTCACTGAGAAAGAACCGCCCTTTAGGAGACAATTCACTCAGTGTGTAACGTGAATGAAGAAATGAAGGAATGAGTGACTGAACCTAAGAATTTCCTCTTGGGAGTCTGAGGGCCTTTCCTGGATGGGCTGAGACTAGGAACTTGGCTCTTCAAGCCTGAGACCTTCCTGCTTTGTGTCCTTGGAAAGGAAGCAAGTGGGCAAGTGGGGCAGTGGGTGTGGGGCTGGGGAGGAAGTGGTTTGGGGTCTTGTCCTTCAAGTCATCACGTTTTCTACTGACAATGAGTTAAGACATCATGTGCAGCTTTAAGAAATACAATTGACCAGGAGGCTATGGGAGTGGGTGGCATGAGGAAGCACGGTACCCCATGCGGCCGCAGGGTCCCTGCCCCGGTGGGCCTACAGCTGTCCCCAGTGGAGAGAAAGAAAGGTCTGGGCAGACTCCCTCCCACAGCTCCACGGACCTCCCTGTATGGCCTCTACCCACTTCTTCCGAGGACCTCAGCAGCACACACATGGGGTCACATCAGAATCACAAGGTCAATTCCCACTTAACCGGTGCTTCTGCCACAGATCCCACTTTCACAGCCAGTTTGCCACCTGGACCATGTCCGCCATCTTCTCTCCCCTTTCCCTGTCCTGCCCCCACTGGCGCAGTCCTGAGTCCCCTTCCCTTCTTGGCCTGGCCTCCAACACCTTCCTAGGCTTCTCCTCGCCCTCTGCTGTCTCTCCCTGGACCTTTCACTTCTCTCTACCCGCAGAAACACACAACTCCACCTCTCTCAGCATCCTGAGCTTTCCAAACTACCCTCCTATCAGAAACATGCACAGACCCTGAAGCTGACACGTCTGACCCATGCAGATGCACTCCATGAGGTTTTCACCTACTAGCCATGGAGGCAGGGATCAGGGCCCCCAGAAGCCTCCATACTGATGGAGTTCATCTCACAGGGACACCTTCAAGGAGCTTGTTTGGAGAAGGTTTTTCACCTGCTACTGATTCTTGGTTTAAAAAGGGCACGGGGAAGAAGTGTACATGCAAGAACCTTAACAAAGTATACACATTATTATGTCTTGAAGTACAATCCTTCTATAAGTGCTCTCTTTAAGAGAGGTTGGAAAGAGGTATTTCACCTGTTGTATGCTAACACCCTAAATGTACTAGAAAATCACTTCACAGACAACATCTCTCACAGAAATAACATAATAATATGAAGGTTCTGGGGAAACAGCTGATTTCCATGTGCTAAAGGACAAAATTCATTGGCATTAAACAGATATTGAAAAAAAATTAACTTGAAGATCCTCCAATTACGAACATCAGCTCCCAACCTGTCTTATAGTGTCTCCCCAGTGACTTTTGGTATAAGGTACCACTGCGCTCATGAGACTCCATGTCCCCCAGCAGCGTTCCCAGCACCTTGCAAGATGTGATGAGATTTCCAGAGGTGGAGGAGGGTAGGGATGGAGAGGCCCCAGGGACCCCTGAGACCAGGGCCTGGGCACAGAGACCAGGCTCTAGGCCCCAGATCTCATGTAACTCACACTCTGTCCTCAGAAGCCTCAACCCCGGAGGACAAGGCCACGAAGCCTGCAACGTCCGAATCAAGAAGCCCGAGCGCCGGGACCAGGAAGACACCATGACTACCAGAGAGGTCTCGGTCCTCGGCTTCCATGGAGCAGACCTCTCACTCGTCCAGATACTGGGCGCGATTTGAGAGGCGGCGGGTGCGCTGTGCCCATGACACCCGAGTGCGCACGGTGCAGGGGGTGGCCGTGGCCTGGTAGCCCCGGAACGCCGGCGCCCCCGAGGACGAGCCTCCCCGCGTTTTCACAGTAGGCACCCTGTGTTCCCTGCCCAGCCCCGCAGACCCCGAGTCCCTGCCCGACGCTCCGGAGCCTGGAGCCCGCCCGCCGTCTCGGAGGCGCGCGGCCACCCCCGAGTGGCTGGCGAAACGGGCTTCCGCCGGAAGGCCTGCTGTCGCGCGTTCCCGGGGCCCGGCCCGCGGTGGAGTACGCCGAGCGCGGGATCAGGAGGGCTTACCGGCCGCCGTGTCTTCTCCGAGGAGCTACCGGAACGCCGGCCGCCCAGATGCCGCCACGCCGGCCCCGACGCTGCCAGCTGCGCGCCCAGCGGCACCTGCTGGCGGCCGAGGCCCGGGAGGTGCAGGCCCAGGAGGAAAGCTGTCGGCGCCTGGAGGCCAGGCTGCGGGCGCGGAGCCGGGCGCTGAGGCGGCTGCCGGAGGAGGCCCGGCAGAGGCGGGGGCGCGCGCTGGAAGGGCTGCGCTCAGACACCGGACGGCGAGCAGGGTTGGGAGGTCTGGGTCTGTCCCAACAGCCTTCGGGGCCGGCTCCTCATCGCCTCCGGGAGCCCCTGCACCCGCTGCTTCCGGGGTCCGCTCTCGCCCTCCACGTGCCCAGGAGGAATGCCTGGAGGGACCCGGGGCTTTGGGACAGCCGACTCCGGATACCAAGTCGGCAGAGGCTAGCCCGCCAGGAGAGATTGGAGGCCTCACCTAGAGGATGAGTCCCATGGAGACCCTGAAGTTGGCCACGGCGTAAGTCGGGAAAGAGAAGGGGATTTCAGGGGACTCTGGGGACTGGGAGGGGGCCTCAGCTCTAAAGAGGAGAGGCTGTGAAGGGGGTGTAGCTGATTCCTTGGGGGAGGGCGCAGAAGGACTCCAGGATGTGGAGGAACCAGCCTGCACTAGAGCCATGGGAACAAGCCCTCTGCCAAGACAGCAGGATCCCTTCCCAGCCACTTCCAGGGAGAGGCAGGAAGGAGGCCCTGCAGGAGGAGGAGTGCAGGCCCTGCAGGAAGGAGGAGGGCAGGGCCTCTTAAGAGAAGGTCAGCTCACCATCCAAGTCCTCTGGCCTCCCTGGGAGAATTGGGGCTGGAGGGATGTCGGTTTCCTCTTTGAGGGGAGTAGAGGTGGCAGCTGGGCTTGGGTGCTGTGCTCTTCTCAGAACAGTGGATCCAGCTCTGGACAGTTCGCAAGGGAGCCTCTCAGGTGCAATGGAAGCAGCTTAGGAACTAGTTCATCCCTTTAGAGCAGGTTTTACCTTCTGCTGATGAACACATCCGTGGCACTTATTCTTTCTTTGTCCGGTGGTATCCAGGTAGGACCTATCTTGAGATCAGAAAACTGGAAGAAACACCTGGCTGAGAATGAAGCAGCAGAAGAGGGGGTGAGGCCCCTCAACCCTGGAATTACAGCGATGGCCCAGATGATCCAGGTGAGGATGGGAAGGGGCATGTTCAGGCCCAGATTCCATCTTGGGCAGAAATACCAAAGTCACAGCCACAGCATCCATTCTTAGGGCTTGGGAAGTCCTGGGGGTGCCAGAGGTGTGTCCATGTCCCTGGGAGGTGAGAGGAGTGACATAGGGAAGCTTTAGGGCCCAGGATGTGTGGGCAGGGGCTCCAGGCCTGGCACATCCATCCATAGGCTGTCCTGTTTGTACTTCTCAGAGGGACGGAGAGGGATTCTGAGAGAGACAGGGTCTGTAGTGGAGGGAAGCCGGGGCTTTGAGGCAGGATCCATTCTGCATGGCTCTGATGATGAAAAAGGAAAGCTTGTGATTCTCAGGTACCAGTTGGGGATGGTCTGGCATTTCCAGGATGAGCAGAGGCTGGCTGGAATTTTCCCACTGTCCAAAAAACCTTTCGGCTGAAAAAAAATTTTTCCCCCCAAACTGCATACTCCTAGTTAAATTCCTCTATGTACAGTCCACAAAAGGCCTAAAATGCACCATGGTGGATTTTCTAGTAGGGCCTTTGGGGCAGGAAGTTGGGATTGGTGCCTATCAGAGTAAAGAATCTTCGGTGGTTCATATGTTATTATTTTTTTTGGTAAAATTTTTTTTTTATTTTTATATTTTCTTGGCCGTGCCACGCTGTATGTGGGATCTTAGTTCCCCGACCAGGGATTGAACCTGCACCCCTTGCATTGGAAGCGCAGAGTCTTAACCACTGGACCGCCAGGGAAGTCCCTCACACGTTATTTTGAATTGCATGTGGTGTCCAGCCTTCTTCACCCCTTGACATGTACACTCGGTAGATGTTGAAGAATGATGTTTTAACCCTCACAGAATACTCTGATCATTTTGAGGTATAAAGAACAGAGAGAGGTCATTGTCTCTGAATACCAAGGGAGAATTCTGCTGGGTCTGACTTTTGTATAGTCTATGTGTGCTTTCATCCTTTGATTGAAATCTTTGAATCCAACTACAAGACTTTTTAACGTATTTAAATAGATTCAACTATGTTTTTTTTCTTTAAGACAAAATAAGTTTATTTATATCTTTCAGATGTTAACCGAACGTCATTCTTTTTTAAAATGACACATTCAAAGCGTATGTCTGTTGAACTTTAAAAAAATTATTTATTGTTTTTCAACTTATGAAGGTCTTAACGTTTCTATAGCATGTTTAAATACAGATTTTTTAAAAAGAAGTAGTTATAGTTGCAACCACCTCCTCATATGTAAATTACACTTCCTGTCTTAATGTGTCCAATTTTCAAAAATACTTGTGTATCCTTCCTTGCATTTTCCTTGCTTGGATATATCTGTACACAGTCACAGGCACACACAGAGATTTTTTTTTGAGTTGAGTATTTTCGTTTTTTAATGGAAATTGGGTCGTACTCTACCCACCTTGCTCTGCCCATCAGAAGGGTACGCATTACTGGAATGAACACTGGGGAGGGCCTTAGGGGCTGGGGTAGGGGACATGAGGGGTCACCACCCACTCAGTTGCAAACCCCGAGGAAGGCAGGTTGGGAGCCCAGCACCTAGTGCCGCCAGCGACCAGCCCAGCCTGCCCAATATCCCTGGGCCGCCGGGCTTTGCCGGGACGAACCACAGGAGGGGAAGCTGGCGGCTGAGGAGGGCGAGGCTGGGAACCTAGACCCCGGGAGACCCAGGTAGCAGCCGCCCCTGGCAGTGCTTGTGCCACAGGTGGATGGCGGGGGGTTGTCAGCCATCATGCTTCTGGACTGTGACTCGGGAAGGGTGAGGGAGGGATGGTCACACACGTGCCTGCCTCCGCCCAGGCGAGGGGCCTGGGGTCGAAAACCAGGAGGAGGACAGTCAGGACAGTCACACTCTTCCAGGCTGGAGGCTCTGCCCTGGAGGGTCCTCCCAGGGCACTCATCCCTAGTTGGGGGGCCTGAGACCACACTGTGTTCTTCCGGAGCCTCCCAGAATTGCTGCGTGCCCAGGGCCAGGGGTCGTAGGGCTGGGCCTGGCCACCTCCCTTGCAGCAGGTCTGGCTGTATGTTGTCCCCTGTGGACATCCTGGCATTTTTGAGGTTCTTTTTTGGTGGGTTTTGGCTTCTGGGAGCAGACACTGCAGGGAGAGCAGGTTTATGACTGTGCACCGCCCTGCCACTTGGCCCTGGGCCTGTCCACTGCAGCTGTGCCCAGCACACGATCCATGGTTAGAATTTATGGATCCTTTCCAATGATGTACTTTCCTAGATCTTGTTTCGGCTCTACTTCTTTTATTCTTCCCCCCGCCTCACTTCCCAACCCCTCCCCACTTAATTTCCTTGTGAGAATCCATTAGTTCTCCTTTGTCCTCACCTGCACCTGATTCTGAGGCCCTGGATGCCCAGCCTGTAGGAATCCCATGGAAGATGCTAGAAAGTGGTCCATGTGCTAACCGCTGCCCAGGACCTTGGGGTGGGAGGCCTGAGGCTCTGCATTTCTTGCAATATCTTCAGGTAATTCTGATGCTGATAAAGTGGGAGCTTTGCATTTTATAGGGTCCCTTGTGAGACTGGCCTCTGATTTCCCACGAGCTCCACTGTCCTGCGTGGTTTAGATGGTAGGCTTGGGAAGGAGATGGCGCTAAATGACAAGGAATCTGCAGCAAAGCCTGCCTGGTCTTTCAGTTTTCCCCACTGTCATCACTGGCTGTGAACAGACTGTCCTATTCCTAGACCAAAGAACTGTCTGAATGAGCTTAAAACAGACTCTCCAGATCTCACTTCTGGGTAAGAAATGAACTTAGAAAATTCAGCAGCAGCAACAAACCCTGCTTAAAGTTTTATTTGCTAAAACAAACAAAACAGAAAGAAAAAGGGCCCTGAATAAAATCCCAAAGGGCGAGAAATGAGCCTCTTCCTTTAGGCAACCTCCCTAGTCCCAGCTTTCTTATCTCCTAACACTCAAGAGTGTACAAACTAAAATCCTCGGAATAAAGATCCCAGGAATATTACTGTCACCTAGCGAAGATCTCCCCCACTGCTGGGTCAGGCATTTGTCCGAGGTCCTCCTGGGCTCCCTGGGCCTCTGTACTTGACACTCAACACACCAAGCTGCAGAGCTATTAAAAGACTTCCCAGCAGCGGGCATGACCCCAGTGACCTTGAGCCCCTGAGCCCTGAGAACCTCCCATAGTCAAAGACAGCCCTCCACCCTGATTTCTTCTCCTCAGCGGTCTCAGGATTATTCTGGTCCTTGTGTCCCTTTTAGCAGCTTTTCTGTTAAAGGACCTAAGGGCACTTCTGCTCTGTGCCTAGCATCCGGAAAATATGCCACCTCTGAGGTTGGGCAAACAGCTGTGTAAACTACAACTTTAAGACTGGCAGAGGCCACAGAAGCACTGGGAAGGAGAGAGGTGAACAGTTAGAAAGGCCTGATTCTGAAGGCAGCCATGGACAGAGACCCAAACTCGCAAAGCTGGCCCCAGGTGAAGTACACTAAACTTGTGGGTCCTGGGCCCTTTTCTACTTTCAAAGGAGAAAGTCTTTTGCCCTGAACCTTTTCAGCTGGATTGGAAGTGCCTTTGACTTATGATATAAACCTCCAGCGCCTCTTGGGGTGCCTGATGGTTCAAGGAGGCCTTGCCTAACACCACCTGTTCTTCCTGCTGGTAAAGAACCCGTCATTTTAGTCTCAAGCTCATTAGCTGACCTCAACTTGGATTATTGGACCTCGAAGGTGCTCTGGCCTAGAAATACTTCCTGGGTTCATCTTCTCACAGCTGATAGCTTGTTTCCCTGTTTTATTACACAAGTGAGAAATGGAACCAGGAAAGGAGTATGGAGACATGAGCCCTGACCTGTTAGCATCCACTCCTGCTTCCTGAGGAGGGAAGAGGTAAGGAAGACAGCAGTTACTGTGTCCTTTTACATGTGTGTGATGAAATCCTTACAAAGACCCTCTCAGGTAAATAGCTGGTAGAAAACGCTTTGCTTTTTTACTTTTAATTTTTTAAATTAAAAAAAATTTTCTTATTGGAGTATAGTTGCTTTACAATGTTGTGTTAGTTTCTGCTGTACAGCAAAGTGAATCTGTAAGTATACATATATCCCCTTTTTTTGGAATCTCCCTCCCATTTAGGTCACCACAGAGCACTAAGTAGAGTTTCCTGTGCTATACAGCAGGTTCTCATTAGTTATCTATTTTATACATAGTATATATACATATATATATATATATGCTGCATATATACATACAAAGTGAAGTAAGTGAGAAAGAGAGAAAAACAAATATCGTATAATATCACTTATATGTGGAATCTAGAAAAATGATACAGGTGAACTTATTTGCAAAGCAGCAAAGGAGTCACAGATGAAGAGAAACTTATGGTTACCAGGGCGGGAAGGGGTTGGTGGGATGAACTGGGAGATCAGTATAGCATTTAATCAGCTTCTCCCCAAACCCAGGATCGGAACGCCAGCCAATCCTTCACAGAATCCCAGACTTACCCTTAGCCACCTGCTCTGCCATCCTGCCTCCAATTCCAGCTTCTTTCCAATCCTCTGATGCAGAGTTTTGGTTTTAAATGTATTGTCTCCTTTCATGGATTGGACCCAACCCTCATCATGACAACCTAGCCCCGTGGCTCTCAAAGTCGAGCAAGCATTACGATCACCTAGGGGGCTTGTTAAAACACGCATTTCCGGGCCTCACCCCTAGCGTTTCTCATCCAGGACGTCTGGGGAAGAGCTTGAGAATTTGAAATTTTCTAACAAGTGTCCGGGTGGTGCTGATGTTGCTGGTGTGTGGGCCTCCCTTTGAGAACTACTAATCTAGGTGGTGATCACTTCTCTTCACAGGGACCCCCCCCCCGATCTGGGAGCTGTGGGGGGCAAATGGAAGTTATCTCCATGAGGCTCTTGGGCAGCAGCCCCGTCAGAATATAAGGGAGAGGGACTTCCCCGGCGGTCCAGTAGTTGAGACTCCGCATTCCCAATGCAGGGGGTCCGGGTTCGATCGCTGATCGGGGGACTAGATCCCGCACGCATGCCACTAAGACCCAGCGCAGCCAAACTAAATAAATATTTTAAAAAGGAATATAAGGTAGAAAGAAGGGGAGGCTAGACTGTTTAGCTGACCTCCTGGGTAGGATCTTTCAAATCATTGGGATTTCAAGCCACTGGAGCCCCAGGGGCTTCGCAGCCAGTGATGTGAGGCTAAATGTTTAACAACTGGCCACTGAGGGTTTGGGGGGGGGGGATGCCCAGATTTGTGGCACCTGCCAATACCTACGTATGAATATGCTGTAGCCAATCTCAAGCTACAGCTATATTACCTTGGGCAATCTTCAATTTCCCCAAATATAAAGGGCAGTGATAAAATATGTTCTCCGTGTCGTCAGGTGTGTTAGCAGTAATGCACACAGGATCCCAGGAGCAGAATGGACACCGAATAAGTGGTTATTCTTGTTCTCAAGATTCCCCCCAAAACTCCCCAGGAAGAATTATAATTTCTCCCAATGAATAATGTGTGTGATGCGTTCAGTCGCAGTGGATATATGTTTTCAAAGTCAAGCATTTTTGTTTTAGAACCTGTTTTAAACTGTGCTGGAAAACAAAATTTCAGCTAGCATTTGGCCTAGAAAAAAGGGTAGAGAATGCTATGCCCCATTTGGAAAGAAGTTGATGTGGTATTTTTCTCATTTACACCTATGGTCTCATATTGTGCATCAGTGATATTAAGAATTTTTAAATGAACGATATAATTATTCATTGACTGTTACCAAACTGTTGCTCTTTTTCTTTGGTTATCATGAACAAAGTATTTGCCTGGAAGACAGTACTTGAGAATTCTTCAAGCCCAAGAATATAGAACGGTGGGAAACCAGACCCCTTCCCATCTTTCAGTACTGTTTCTAGAACAGCATTTTCTCCCATAGCGCCATATGCTCTCCCAAAACACCAGTTTGGGCACATTCTTGCAAACCTTCAAGTGTGGAGACCTGAAAAGTGCCCATTTGGCATTTACAGATGGAAAGGGGAATGAATTCTTCCATGCCGTAGGCATTCAGGTTGTAGAGTCCTGCCTTCAAGGACTCTCAGTGGGTGAGGTCTGCAGGCATGTAAACATTGAATCAAATGACTGTGCAGAAAGAATGCCACCAAGTTTAAAATACGAGCTTGTGCAATGCAGGAAGAAAGAGCAGTCCTTGTAATGGCACAGAGATAAAGGAGGCCAGTCTTACATAACTCAAATCCAATTTTATGACAAAACGTCATACACTTTACAATGAAAAGTCAGAAGTTCTGTTGAATGCAGATTTGTCTTAATTAAAATTATTTGGTTGCAGGTAAAGGGAAGCAACTCAAGTGGCTTTAGGACGAAAAATAGAGATGGGCTCCGGAATGCTTTGGGGAGCCCTAAGGCTTGATGGTCACAGGACCATTCATGGTACCCAAGAGCCAGAAAGCCCTCAGATACTCAAACTGTCCTCTCTCCCCATCTCTTTCTCCCTGCGTGTCTGTTTCATTCTTGCCTTTCTTCCATTTTTCTTTCTCTGCTTCTCCAGGAACAGGATGGAAAATGGCTGCCCCACACATTTAAGTATGTCTTCCCTAAATCCAAACAACCGTAGCCACATAGCAACGTGGCAACTGCAGGGCACTCTGCTCGCAATGGGCAGTTCTCAGGGAAAGTGAGTCATGCCTTGGGTAAACCATCCCCCTAGTGTAAATCATCAGGTTGGGACATGAATGGGGGATGCAGCCTTTGCCCTCAAGAAGCTTACTGTCCAGCGAGTGACACTGCTCAAGTTGCACAGACAGCGATGGAAATGGCAAAATATCACCAGATCTGGAAGAGTGGTGCAGATAAAGTGCTGGGGGAGGTCAGAGGGAGAAGAGAGGGAAGACATGGGAAGAAATGGAGCATTGAAGGAATATTTCAACCAGCGTAGGAATTGCAAGGAACCCCAAACCCAAAGGGTGAAGCGGAGTCTAAGGGATAATCAAACAACAACCAGGGAGACTGAACACAGTATCTAATGAGGGGCCGGGAATTAGATGAGGCAAAGCCGGTCAGAAGGAAAGCTGGGACTGAGCTTGTCCTGAAGTTTTCCTTTTGTGATGTGCGTAGCAAAGAGCTGGCTCTGCAGAGTTACCCCGTGCCCGTTCCTTGGATTCATCTTCAAAGCACCTCTCACGTTTTATCCTCATAGTGACCTTCCCATTCTTGTTCTGACTAGTACCTCTGGTGAGCAGTTTACCATGTACCAGGTGCTGTGTTACCTATACTGTCTCGGCAGGTTTCCATAACAGTGCAATGAACTAGGTGTCATTATTCCCACTTTAAATGCAAAGGTTAAGCAAGTTGCTTAGGGTGACACAGCGACGAAGTGACAGATCCAGGTCTGTGTGATGCCAACACCTGTGTTTTGTTATCACTCTAGTGTCTGTGGGTTCTGTCTCTTGCCTGTTAACTTCTGAGTTGTCACAAAAATAGCATCTGATGTATCACATTTTTCTGCCTCCACTAAGAAAATGACCTATAATTCCAAATCGCCTAAATAGGTTGAGAAGAAGCAGCTGAGACTGGTAAATACATGCAAATCCTGGAAAAAGTCTGGTACAAAATACAAGACAAGGGGCTTCCCTGGTGGTCCAGTGGTTAAGACTTTGCCTTCCAATGCAAGGGGTGTGGGTTCGATCCCTGGTCAGGGAGCTAAGATCCCACGTGCCTCGCGGCCAAAAAACCAAAACATGTAACAGAAGCAATATTGTAACAGATTCAATAAAGATTTAAAAACAAACAAACAACAACAACAAAAACCCAAAATACAAGACAAGTTCAGCCTAGAAAACTCCCACCAGGTTTCTGCCCACTTTCTGCCTCTTGGGTTAAAGAGTTCTTGAAATCTGCATGACCATGTGTTTTCATTGTAAAACTTCTCACAGTAGCATTATAGCTCCAGTGGGGGATGCTATTGAAAGCAGAAGAGCATCTACATTTAGCACAGAAGGTCAGAAGGAAGCCTCTAAGTAGGAAAGTATGTGTGCTTAAACTTTTGACTGATTTAAGTATGGAGAGAAATTTAAGCACTCTTTCGGTGTCAGCAATTCCAACCTCATAAATTAGGAACAACTACAGTAAATGCATCTGACAGCATTTGAGCTATCTTTTCTTTTTTTTTTTTTTGGTCTAATTATAAAGCGTGGGGCTGAAATCATTTGCTTTGATTTACCCAATTTCCTATTGTCAAGTGCTACGTCTATGCTTGATGTGATTATGTTAATGTGCTAATTAAGTTCAGTGTCCTTTGTTGTACATTCTGCTTTCAGCAAAACGAGAGTAGTTCTCAAAGTATGTTTTCTTTGACTGTGTTCTGGGATAAATAGGGCAAAATACCTTGGGAGGGCAGGAAATGTTATCTTTTGGGCTGAGCTGGCTTCCATACAATTTAATTTGAATAATTGCACATATTTATGAGGTACAAGAAGCAAACAAAAAAAGAGCATTCAAGCTGTGTGTTGTGCCTTGCCGTCACCATTCGAGCTGCAGTAACAGTGAGCATGCAGCTTCGTGGGTCATAATGTTTTGGGGGGAACACTATGGGGACACAAGCCGAGAATATTCTGCTTATGTTTTCCCCAAAGCTATCTTTTCCTTGAATTTATATCTTGTATTTTTTCTTGACTCAGTTTACACAGACATTTTCGTTATCTTGCAGTTAATATTGCTTCTGATTTTCATTTCGAAATTCCAGAAAAAGACCTGAGGCCCAGGTCTTGTCTGAGATAATGAATATTTCTTAAAAGAGACTGAAAGAATCCATTGTTTCAATTTGCAAATGGTCCCATGAGTAGAAAGAACTCAGGAATGCCAGTTCCCTGCTCCCAAGATTATCTTGATGGGCTTGAAGGTATCTGGTTAACCTGCACTGCCTCGAGACACAGCCAGGTATCTGTGTGAGTGCTCTGTGTTAGGTGACTCACAGGGCAAAGGAAGTTGACACCATAATACCAAAAACTGAGCTGTGAGCAGTGGGGTACAGACTGGCTAAGAGCTGGGATGTGCAGTCAGACCCGACTGAAGATCTTGGCTCTGTCTTTTACTTGCTTGGTGAGTTATTTAATCACCCTCAGCCTCTGTTTCCTCTTCTGAACAATGGGAAGAGTACTGTATTTCATAGACGCCATCAATGGTAAAATACGTTACTGACTGATGTACCACAACAAAAAACACACATGCACAAGAAACAATGACAGTTAAACTGACGTGATACTTTCTTAGCATTTAAATTTTTATTTCATGTTATTGAGAGATGTTTTAGATTTATTTAGACAGAGACTTTTTAGAAAATCATGTATCACTCTTATGCGTATATTTATTCTTCTCCTAAAAGTTGGTCACATTCAGTGTCCTTCTTCTGAATCAGTTTCACCTCAGAGCTGTCAGTGTCCATGTTTTTCTGTACAGTATAATCATGTGGGCCTTCAGCAGTGTGGAATTTGGAGCACTTCTTGCAAGAATGTCCTACTGTTGTCTTCAGGACATTCTGCAAGTCTTGATGCTGTACTTTCTTGTTCTTACCAGAAAGCATCAACAAAAGGCTTTTAGTCCAAGTTGTGTCTAGATAGAGAAAAATGACTGTGTCAATGTGACACGGACTGTGAAACACCACTGACTGGAAGATAAGTCTCGATTTCAGAAACGTGCATCCTGAAATCCATGAGATACTGTAGCAGCACTTTCCTCCCAGGGTTGCTGTGAGAAAAATTCAAATAGAACCCTGAAATAGTGCCTGGCACTTATGAAGCATTTAGTAAATAGTAGCTATTAGTAATGCTACGATAATACTTTGTGATGGCTCTGTATATGTAAATTATCAAATAATTTGATTAAGTTAATAAATTATACCCAGGCTATAATTATACAGTTATTTTAGGAATGTGTGTATGTTTGGTCTCAAATAAATGAAAAATTGAGACCAAAGTTGATACTAAATTATGTAGATAACTTAGGTGTACTAGATCCCAACTTGGAATAAAGATTCAGCTGGCTATGTTACTCATGGTTAATGAAGATCACCCCACCAGCAATGAATGCGTTATGCAACTTCATTACGACACAGTCATTGTTGCAGCCAGTTCAGCCATGGACTCAGATATATGATCCATGGACAAAGACTTTTATGTTTTTAAAATGTCGATGGAAACATCTCACCACGACACACCTATTAAAATGGTGAAAAGCGAAAGCACTGACAACACCAAATGCTGGCGAGGATGTGGAGCAACAGGAACTCTCAGCCGCTGGTGGGAGTGCAGCACGGTACAGCCACCCTGGAAGACAGTGTGGCAGGTTCTTACTAATTGAAACATACTTTACCGTTTCTCGCCATGTGACCCAACAATCACACCTCTTGGCAGTTACCCAAAGGGACTGAAAATTATGTTCACACAAAAGTCTGTGCGTGGATATTTATAGTAGTTTTATACATATTTGCCCAAACTTGGAAGCAACCAAGGTGCCCTTGAGTAGACGAACCAATAAACTGTGGTACATCAGATGATGGAATATTATTCTGTGCTAAAAAAAAAAAAAAGCTATCAAGTCATGAAAAGACTGGAGGAAACCTATTACTAAGTGAATGAAGCCAATCTGAAAAGGTTACATACAGTGTCCCCCAGTATCTGCGGGAATAGGTTCCATGACGGCCCTTGGATACCAAAATCCACAGACGCTCAAGTCCCTTATATAAAATAAAGCAGTATTTGCATATAACCTACACACGTCCTCCCATATACTTTAAATCATCTCTAGATTACTTCTAATACCTAATACAATGTAAATGCTATGTAAATAGTTGCCAGGCGAGCAGTAAAGTCCAATTTTGATTGTTGGAACTTTCTGGAATGTCTTTTTCCTAATATTTTCCATCAGAGATTGGGCGAATCTGTGGATTTGGAGCCACAGATGCAGAGGGCTGACTGTACTGTATGGTTCCAATTATGTGACATTCTGCAAAAGGTAAAACTTTGGAGAGAGTAAAATAATCAGTGATTGCCAGAGTTCTGGGCAGGGGGCGAGGGGGAGGGAGGGATGAACAGGTAGAGCACAGAGGATTTTTAGGGCAGTGAAACAACCTGTATGATACCATATTAGTAAGATCAATGTTGTCATAAATTTGTTAAAAACCCATAGACTGTACACTACCAAGTGTGAATCATTCTGACAATAATTCAAAAAGATACATGCACCCTAATGTTCATTGCAGCACTATTTACAATAACCAGGACATGGAAGCAACCTAAATGTCCATCAACAGAGGGATGGATAGAGAAGCTGTGGTACCTATATACAATGGAATATTACTCAGCCATAAAAAGGAACAAACTTGGGTCATTTGTAAAGATGTGGATGGATCTAGAGACTGTCATGCAGAGTGAAGTAAGTCAGAAAGAGAAAAACAAACATTGTATATGAGCACATATATGTGGAATCTAGAAAAATGGTACAGATGAACCTATTTGCAAAGCAGAAATAGAGACACAGATGTAGAGAATGAACAAACGTATGGACATCAAGGGGGAAAAGGGTGGGTGGGTGGGATGAACTGGGAAATTGGGATTGACATATATACACTGTTGATACCATGTATAAAATAGATAACTAATAAAAATCTACTGTATAGCACAGGGAACTCAGTGCTCTGTGGTGACCTAAATGGGAAGGAAATCCAAAAAAGAGGGGATATACGTATCCGTAGAGCTGATTCACTTTGCTGTACAGTAGAAACTAACAGCATTGTAAAGCAGCTATACTCCAGTTCAAAAAAAAAAAAAGAGTGAACCATGATGTAAACTATGGACTTTGAGTGACTACGCTGTGTCAATGTAGGTTCATCAGTTGTAACAAAGGTACCGCTTTGGTGCATGATGTTGACAGCAGGGAGGTTGTGCTTGCATGGGCAGGGGGTGTATGGGAACTCTGTACTTTCTGCTCAATTTTTCTCTGACTCTTAAAACTGTTCCCCGAAAAAAGTCTACTAGAGAAAAAAGTGGAAACATTTCTAGATTACAGGAGACTACAGAGCGTAGCAACATGTGACCCTGGATTGGGCTCTAAGTCAGAATTCTTTTTTTCTATAAGGAACACTTTTTTGGGTAATATGGGGGAAAAAATGAGTAGATAATTATTTCATCAGTGATAACTTCTTGATTTTAATAATTATAATGTGTTTATGTGAGAGAGAGTCCCTGTTCTTGGGAAATACACACTGAAGTAGTTCGCAGAAAGGGCTGCAATGTCTCCAGTTATTCTCAAATGGTTCAGAAAAGTAATGTGAAGATGTATATAGAGAGAGAAAGCGAGAACACAAGTGCCGTGACATGTTAACAATGGAGGTGAAAGGTAGGATAGCTCTTTCTACTATTTTAAAGCTCTACTATGAGCCTGAAATTATTTCAAAATAAAAGAGAATAGAAAATTGGGGAAATAAACCACTTCAAAGGAGGTAAAATGGATGGAAAGTGTATTAAACTCATTTTGGACCAATTCTAAATTCCCCCCCTCTCTGACTTTTCATTACTGATATGCACATTCATAGAATTGGAATCATAGTGTTTGTTTCTTTCTTCCTGCCTTTTTGTTTTTGTAACCCACCGTTACTTCACATAAGCAATGCCTTGCGTTGGCAGAGTGTAACGACCGGGCACACTCTAGGGGCCGTTTGGAGCCCACTGTGTGCCTGTGCCTCATGGCTCAGCTGCCTTACTATTGTTAGGAATTTCAGTTATTTCTCAGCCATTTATTGTTTCCTTAGTGCTTGACTCTATATATCTATCATTTATGTATCCATTATCTATCCATCTATCTAGCTATTTTATACCTATCTATCATCTATATCTATTATCCATCCATCATCTATCAGCTATGTATCTATTATCTATCTATCTACCTGTCTAGCTATCTAGCTAGCTATTATCTATCCATCTATCTAGCTATTATCTATCTATCTATCATCTATCTATCCTCTATATCTATTATCCATCCATCATCTATCATCTGTGTATCTATTATCTATCATCTATCTATCTACCTGTCTATCTATCCATCTATCTAGCTATTATCTATCACCATCTGTATCTATTATCCATCCATCATCTATCATCTATGTATCTATTATCTATCTGTCATCTATCTATCTACCCATCTACCTTGCTATTATCTATTTATCTATCATCTATATCTATTATCCATCCATCATCATCTAGCTATTATCTATCTGTCTATCCTCTATATCTATTATCCATCCATCATCTATCATCTATGTATCTATTATCTATCATCTGTCTATCTACCTGTCTATCTATCTATCCATCTATCTAGCTATTATCTATCATCATCTATATCTATTATCCATCCATCATCTATCATCTATGTATCTATTATCTATCATCTATCTATCCATCTACCTGGCTATTATCTATTTATATATCTATCATCTATATCTATTATCCATCCATCATCTATCTATCATCTATGTGTCTATTATCTATCTATCATCTGTCTATTTATCTATCCATCTACCTGGCTATTATCTATTTATATATCTATCATCTATATCTATTATCCATCCATCCTCTATCTATCATCTATGTATCTATTATCTATCATCTATCTATCTATCTACCCATCTACCTGGCTATTATCTATTTATCTATCATCTAATCTGTTATCCATCCATCATCTATCTATCTACCTGTCTATCTATCCATCTATCTAGCTATTATCTACCTATCATCTATATCTATTATCCATCCGTCATCTATCATCTATGTATGTATTATCTATCTATCTATCTCAATACTAATACCATCATCAGTAATTGTGAGAAACCGATTCCCTGTGCACTTCTTGCTCTTGCACCTGCTCTCACTTTCTCACTGAATCTGTGAGTTCTGGCCCCTGGGCATCTCACAAAGCACCACTTAGAGGTCATCAGGTATCCTTGAGAAACACAAAGCCGAATCGCTGACTAGAATAGCTTCTGTCCACACAAAATCCCTTCATATTTTTTGGAGACAAGGCAAGGGGATAAGTCCAGTTGTCTGTGTGCAGCAACGTGAATGAATGAAAGACCTGGGTGAGCGTGTTCATGTCGAGGAGCAGACTGTACACCTATGGCTGCAGAGGAGCAAATACGTTCATTGCGTGTTTTCCTTTGCAAGGGGCACATGACATATTATAATTACCATACATGAGCAAGGTGTAAGGAGCAGCCGTAAAATGGGTTCTCACCTGTGAAACCTGCGTGTCCACCACCGAGCTCAAGGAGTAGCACGTGACAGATGTCTAAGCCCCATGCGCCCCGGCCCGGACCTCCTTCCTCTCCCTCTCTCCCTACTTTCCTCAGTCGTGTGCTTATTATTCCTCCGCTAGCTTTTTAATTTTACCACGTGTATGTATCCCTTAACCATGCATGTTTTTAACTTTGTGTAACCAAAATCATGCTTACGTATTCTTCTGAAACTTATTTTTTCTTATTCAAAGTTGTTTTTAAGATTCAGCCGTGTTGATGTTAGTAGCCGTTGTTCATTCGTTTTCACTGCTGTGTATTACTCCACTCTGGAGCACACACCACACTGTGTTTGTTCATTCTCTTATCCATGGCTGTTTCCAGTTTGGAGCTGTTAAATCAAATGCTGCCATCAGCATCTTTTTGCGAATCGGCTGTGTCCCTCTGCATCCCTGTGCAATCTGGGGGCTCATCTGCTACTGTGACCCAAAGAGCTTCCTTGCCCAATTCTTGAGGGTATAAAACACAAAGTCCAATCATAAACCTTAGGAAACCCAACTTTGTACTTTAGAGAAGTTGTTTAGAGACGTTATTTCAGTTCACTACTGATCTCACCAGAAAGTTCAACAATCTGGGGTCGAATCTGTGTGCTGACATTGTCAACAGGATAAGGGACAAGGCACTTGTCACAGCGTGTGTTCAGCTAGTGACCAGCGAAACCACAACAACCGGGTCTCAGAGTGGGCAGCCTGCAGGCTCCTGCCATCTGCGTGACCAGAGCTTATCTGGGGCGTTGAGGGCTTACCAGGGAAGTTACCTTTCTAGTTTGTATGTTATAACATCTATCAGTAGTGAGGGGCTCTTTTTTGCATACATTAACACTTGGAGATTGAGCAAGCATTTTTGAGTCTGATCAACCTGGGTTCAAAGATTTAGCTCTGTGACCTTGGGACAGTTGCTTAACCTCTATGAATATCAGTCACCAGATCTGTAAAATGATAAGAAGCAAAGATTTACATAAAGGGTTAAATGAAGTATATACAGAAATAATTTTTCTCTCTTTAGGCACCCTTTATACAGGTATATGTGTAGATAAAGGCCCAGATAGTCCCATGACTACAAATGTCCTATAGTTGTCCTATAGATTGTGTTGATTTAAATTAGACATCGGTGAGACCAGGATCTTCTCCAGGGAGGTCACGGGATGCCCGGCATCACGTCAGGGCATGAACACTGCCCATGGTCTGGAACGTTGTTTTTTTTTTTTTAATTTAAGCAGAGCTCGTCAGGTGTTGAGGGACAGACTGAACTGACCAAATGCTAATCTGTTTTTAATAGGGAACATAAATGCCATGGTGCTCCCAAGGGTCGGCCAGTTCATTACGTCCTTAGGTAACCAGATCATAGGTTGAAGGCTGCGAGGGCGGGGTGTGTGTGTGTGTGTTTTGGGGTGGAGGAGGGAGCGGGGTACAGGCCAGATGCTGAGTGATAGGAGATTAGAAAGATGGCCTTGAGGCCAGTATCACTGAGTCATGACAGCCTGATACGTCCAAGGGGAGGAACCAGCCACATGAACAGGTCCCAAGATCCCACTGGAGTCTTGGACACACTTTGCTTTTTGCGTGTTGCTTGACAAAGCTCCTCGTAGACCATTCCTTTTTGTTGCCAAAGGAGTTCTTGAGTATGTTTGTTTGTTGGTTGGTTTTTTAATTGTCAGTTGTAACTAGTCTATTCTTTGTTTATTTGAATATGTATTTATCTTCGGCAGGACTTGCTTAGATTTTCTAGTCCCGTTCTTTCTGCTTTAGAACAAATAAAGATCTTCTTTTAAGTCAATATCTGCTTTAAACAACTTTATCTATTTTATGTTGACTTCCCACCCCCTGAACTCTGGGCTGGGGGTGGAGGTGGGGGTCCCATTCTCAGCACAGGATCCCGTTGCTCTGATCAGAACTTCAGAAATGGCCATGGCAACTCGGCAAACAGCTCCTCTCTTTGGGCACCGTGAGAGGGTGACTGGGGAAGTTCTCGATTAGGAATGCACCTGAAAAAGAGAAAAAAGTGAGGGTTTCAAAGATACCTTGAATTAACAATGTCTGGGACCTGTCACAGCGAGGATGCTACTGTCCTGTGGGTTGGCTCTCCCTCTGACCGAATTCTCCTGAGTTATGTCAACGGAGTGCCAAGGGACTATACAGGGGCCAGAGCCGAATGGTTCTCACAATGAATATAGGGATAGTCAGTATTACTTTTCCATTCAAGGATCATGTAAGACAAATATAATTTGATGGACAAATATTCTGTTTAAACTAAAAGTTTAGAAACTCACGTGATGAAATGGAGACCATATGAGGATCTGTGCTTTCTCCTAAGCATCTCCTTGCTCATTTTCCCTCAATCCTGCAGGATGCTATGCTTAAACAGTGACATGAGGATGAGGAGACCCAGCCCCACCCTTGCTATCATCCCACAGTCTCTGTAACAGGGAATCTGACTTACAAGATTGAGAAACCCATGCTTAGGGAAGGGTACCCTTATCAGTCTCATCCTTGTCTTATCCAGTCCCCAGGAACAGCGGGGAGGAACCCACATCTTGGTAGGTCAGGAAGGGAATGCATGTTTCCACTTTCAGTTCTCTAGGGAAGCTGGAAATCTTAAACCAGGAATTGAGGTGGGCTCTGAACTGTCTGAGGGAGGGATGTTCCCAGGTTTCTGGGACCTGGAAGACATTGGGACTCTGGACTTCAAGGAGCAGAGAAGACCAGAGCACTGGGTGGCGGGAGGTGTGCACGTGGAGGTAAGGCCAGGTACGCGGTACCAACATGCCCCTGGTTTGTGCTTCATTTGTTTGGCTTGGTTTTCAGTTGATGACAAGTTGATGTTCAGTGCAAGTGGCAGGTGACTTAGCAGCAGAGAGAAGGGCCAGTTTCTGGAGCACATGGGCCTGTAGTTAGAGATACTCTGAGTTCTGGTCCCATTCACAGGTGAGAAGAAGGCACAGAGTTGCCCTTTGTAAACAAGGAGAGCAGAGCCTGCCCTAGAGCCAAGCCGGGACGGCAGCCAGGGTGTTGGCAGTAGGGCCCAGTAGAGCAGAAATCTAGCAGGGTTCCTAGAAGAGACAGGTGCTGACCAGGAGAGAAGTCTGGACTAAGATGTGGCAGGGAGGTGGCCACCTGGGGTGGCAAGAGGCAACCAAGACAGATTCCTGGGAAATTCAAATTCCTCGAGGACCCCCAGAGATGCCTGGTCACGGGAAACCTGGTGAAAGACTAGACTTCTTGCTAATAAGGTGGGTATTTGTGTCGTACTCTGAGGCACCATAATGGAGGACTTAGAGATTTCTTCCCCTTCCTTCTGGCCATAAGGTACCCACCTTGCCCAGGATGCTAACATGGTACACGTCTCTTGCCGTTTCTAACCTTTAATTGCCTAATAGATACAATAAGCAGAAAGAACTGGAAAGTTTCAAAGGTTTACCTCTAAATTACACACAAGATGGGCTTTCAGGTTTACCTCTCAAAGTCTATGACTGTGTTTAAAACAGGTAGATATTCAGAAGACCAAAACCTAACCCCTCAGTGAGTGAGACTGAACGTTTGCCAAATAAATGTTCTTGAACAGAAACAGATTTCCCTCTCACAGTGTGACCTACAGGAAGGGAAGTCATTGTCACCTGTCTTTTATTTGTAGTAATTTGCATGCTAGTGATTGAACAGTCGCAGACCAGTTGGTTGGATAATGAATTTGGTCTAGACGTGTTGTATCAGAGTAACCAGTGTGGATGCCAACAGAATGTCGAATATCACTTGGAAAGGGAGGTTAATCATTAACCCCATTAATTCACTTGGTATTTTTAAGCAAAAATTACCTCTGTAAATGTATAACATGGGAAAAGACCTAATGCATAATAGTTAGTATTACCTACTAAAACACCCGGAGAATCTTGTTAGGCTGAAAAAGAAAATCGTTGTCCTTTGTGAGGTGGTTTCCAAAATGGATTAATACAAACAGGAAAGCGGTTATCTATCAAAATATGAATAATTTCACATAGGTTCTATTTCTTCACTAATAAAGCCAAATCAAAAATGCCTGAGCCTGTGGAATAGTAGTGTCAGAGTGATGTGAAAGTCAGAGAGTGGGGCACATAGGAGAGGAGTTGTTCTAATTCCTACTGGAAATGGAGTTGCTGAAACCATTCTCATGCACCTGGAGAAAAGGAAGGCTTACACTGCATACAGTGCTGAGCACTGGGTAGAATATCTTTTTTCATATTCATTTCCCTCTTGTTCTCTAAGGGTAACTGACGTAACTTTTAATATGGATCAGAACTATGGTTACCAGTGGGGGGAAAGGGGGGGTGGGATGAATTGGGAGATTGGGACTGACATACATACACTACTATGTGTAAAATAGATAACTAATGAGAACCTGCTGTATAGCACAGGGAACTCTACTCAGTGCTCTGTGGTGGCCTAAATGGGAAGGAAATCCACAAAAGAGGAGATATATGTGTACGTATAGATGATTCACTTTGCTGTACGGCAGAAAAGCGCAACATTGTAAAGCAACTATACTTCAATAAAAATTAATTTAAAAAAAGAAAGAAAAAGAACTATAGCAGGAAATTAAAAATAAAAACCCAGCCAAGAGGAGTTAAAAGATAGAGCTGCTGGGGTTCCCTATCGCTGGAAACGTGTAAGATGTTGCAGAGAGAAGCAACATTTCGTTCTGTGTATCCTGTCAAGACAGTCACATTGGGGAGGCATGGTGGGTTATATGATCACTCATGTCTGATAAGATACTCAACCACTCACTCCATAAATATTAGAATACTTCTTATGGGTCAGGATATGAGCTAGGTACCAAAGGAGAAAAAAAAAAAAGAAAAATGAAGGCAGTAGCTCACAGCTTAATGAAGCAAAAAACATATAAAAAAATCAACCCCAGTACAGCGAGATATATGCTAAAGTAAAGGAAAAGGAGGGACATGGAGCCCCTCCATGAAAGAAGTCATGGAGTCACTGCTTGGAAGGGAGAAGCCAATCAACAAATGGTGACCGATGAGTGAGAAGGTCATGGGGGAGGGGCAAAGGAAGCATTATGTTGTGTGTAGGAAATGACAAGTACTGGACTATACTGGAGCATAATTGTTGGTGGGGGGTGGAGAGTGAGTGTCAGAGGTCAAATGGATAGGTAGGTGGAGCGGATACACGAAGGTCCTTTCCAAAGGCTTAGCCCTTGGAGTAACTGGTGAGTGCTTCTTTTGGGGCTTGCTAAATCCCCTTCTGCATTCCTCCTTGTTAATTTTTTTGTCTTTCTTTAACGCTTACCCACTTTGCAGTGGCCGTCCATGGGTACGTCCCCTAGCCTTTTCATCCTTCTCTCGGAACAGCATCCCCGTGTTTTTGAGCGCTGCTTCTTTGTGGCTCCAGCCACAAGGTTTCATCAGGAGCTGCGTTCTTCTCACATGATCAGGTCTCCTATCCCAAGGTGGGACAGTCAAGGTCACCTGCCTCCTGGGCACGGCTGGGCTAGAGGTAGGCATCCAAGCCAGGGCCAGCCTCAGCTGCTCTCTGTTCGTGGGAGCCAGGGAGTTTCATCTCTACATTTCAGGAGCTATGTTCTGCACCGTGTGGAGGAAGGTGGTGTGTAGTGAGAAGGAATGACCCACAAAGAAGAGGAGAAGAGAAAAATGGGCACAGTGAGTCCTGGCAATGTTCGGATGCTTGTTCCCAGTTTCCCTGAGGTCTAACTGGATCCCTGTCTTCTGTGTTTTGCTCACTTTGTGTATTATCTGGGTGTATTTAGCGTCTCATGAAAGGTCTCTCCTTTGAGCCAATATGAGTTGGGGAGTTGCTGTGGTTTTGAATTCCTTTTTTTTCTTTTCCAATTTACCCCATCTTACCCTAGGCTATTGAACCTTACCTCTCTGATAACAGCAAAAATATCAACAAGTAAGTTATACCAACCACATGCCAGATAATGTTCTAAGCTTTCTATAAATATTAACTCGTTTAATTCCCACAAAATTCCTCTCAGGTGAATGCGCTCCATTGTCTCTGTTTCATGGATGACGAAACTGAGGCACAGAGCGTTTAACTCCCACAGCAGGTGAGTAGAGCTGCTGAGATCTGAACATGGGCTGTCTGGCTTTGGAGGCCAGAGCAGCTGAGAGTCTACCCTGCTAGGCTGTCTTTGCTTTACGTGGTAGATGAGGCCAGTCCAGATGCCACCAGCAAGTCAGCAAAAGGGCAAGGGCAAGCACGTGCTGCCCCAGTAAAACTGTGGAACTCAGACTGGGACTCGAACCCGGCCACCACCCAGACTGGGACTTGAACCCACAGTCTTTATTTTTGAATTTTATTTTATTTATTTTTTTATACAGCAGGTTCTTATTAGTTATCCATTTTATACCTATCAGTGTATATATGTCAATCCCAATCCCCCCAATTCATCACAGCACCACCACCCGCCCCCGCCACTTTCCCCCCTTGGTGTCCATACGTTTGTTCTCTACATCTGTGTCTCTATTTCTGCCCTGCAAACTGGTTCATCTGTACCATTTTTCTAGGTTCCACATATATGCGTTAATATATGATATTTGTTTTTATCTTTCTTACTTCACTCTGTATGACAGTCTCTAGATCCATCCATGTCTCTACAAGTGATCCAATCTCGTTCCTTTTAATGGCTGAGTAATATTCCATTGTATATATGTACCCATCTTCTTTATCCATTCGTCTGTCGATGGGCATTTAGGTTGCTTCCATGACCTGGCTAATGTAAATAGTGCTGCAATGAACACTGGGGTGCATGTGTCTTTTTGAATTATGGTTTTCTCTGGGTATATGCCCAGTAGTGGGATTTCTGGGTCATATCGTAATTCTATTTTTAGTTTCTAAAGGAACCTCCATACTGTTCTCCACAGCGTTCATATCCATTTACATTCCCATCAGCAGTGCTAGAGGAACCCATGGCCTTTTAACAGAGATCACACACCCGGTCTCAGGACTTAATGAAGCTCAGGTTCTTGATGTCTCGTTGCAGAAAGAATTCAGTGAGAAACAAAGTGGTAGGTAAGAAGTGGATTTATTTAGAGAGAAACACACTCCACAGGCAGCGTGTGGGCCACCTCAGAAGGCGAGAGGCCCCGAAATATGGCGTGGTTAGTTTTTATGGGCTGGGTAATTTCGTAGGCTAATGAGGGGGAGGATTATTCCACCTATTTGGGGGAAGGGGCGGGGATTTACAGGAATTGGGCCACTGCCTACTTTTTGGTCTTTGAACTTGGCCTTGGAACTATCATGGCGCTGGTTGGTGTGTCACTTAGCTTATGTTAATGCATTACAATGAACGTATAATGAGGTTCAAGGTCCACTGGAAGTCAGATCTTCTGCCACCTTGGATCTCGTTGGTTCTAACCAGTTTTGGTCGCGTTCTACGGCTATGTCGTTCTTTTAATGGTTGCCCCCTTCCCTCATGTTTCACCAGTACCTAAAGAAGTTCAGGCCTTAGGATGAGAGCAACTCCCAAGAGACAGACATCTCCAGGGAGGAAGACTATGCCTGTCCCATTATGGTCTAGTCATTGTCTCCAAGCCCACTCAGTCATAGCCACATGCTTTCCCCTTGGGGCCGGGTGACTCTGGCCCATGCTAAGAGGAAGAGTTGTGCTCAGGCTAGCGGAGCAGAGTCTTACGGTCCCGCACTACGGCTGAGAGTAGACAACAAACCGCACATCAACATCTTACATTAGCATTTGTTGTTGTTCCGTCAACAACCAGAAAGAGCTTAGCCTGCGCTGCCACTGTGCTTTTTGTCAGTTCCTTCTTGAATTTCTAGTAGCATTTGCTGTATACATTTTCATGTCATGCTTCCTGGTCTCTTGCTATGTTAAAGTTAAAAGAAGATAACAATTCTTGGAATCATTATACATTATACAGTGGGAGTCCTGTCTCTTATATCAAAGGGATACGAAGCAGAGGCAAGGTGATCTCTTCCCCCTACCTAGTGTTATCAGCACTGTGGCCTACACCCCGAGTCATTTCTGGGAATACCGTACCCAGAATCGTGTGCTATGGGCCCAGCGGTTCAGCGTTAATTAAAAAAAAAAAATGCAAATCTCAGCTTCGAAAGCAATAGCCTCCTTTGGAATTTAAAAGAGTTCTAGGTTGTTTAAACATTGAGTGGAATTCCTGATCCTGTCAACCGGTCACAGTCTACTAGCTCTCATAATTAGCACAAGACCACTGTACTGTGCAAACGACACTCAGTATTCAACAATGACTAACTGCTCCATTTCAGACTGCTTACTTAAGAGTGGGGGGTTTGCATCCACAATCGATGTTTCTGGGTAGTTACCTATTTAACACTGAGAGACAAGAGAGATGGTGAGGGCCCAAATCACCCACTCCTCTATCCCTTCACAAAACCCTGCCCATTCCACCCCTCCACCCCCGCCCCCACCAAATCCCAGCATTGTGGGTGACTCAATTCCAAGTCTTGTTTGGCTACTGAGCTGTGTGACCTTGGGAAAGTCACTTCCCTACTCTGAGCTTCAGTTTCCTTATCTGCAGCCTCTGGGGGCTGAATTGGATGGTGCCAAAGGTCCCTTCCACCTCTAAGATGTAGTGACTGGGGGAGAGGATCTAAGATGTAGTCACTGGGGGAGAGGATGAAATGCCTCCTTCTCTGTTCAAACGCAGACATATTTATTACTTACTGAAAACCGCAGCACGGCAGACTCCAAGCAGACCATGGTAAGTGTCCCAGCCTCTTGTAGCTGTCCATATTCTACCTTTTATTGCCATGGACAAATGCAAGAAGAAGGATTAAAGATATCTGCAGAGCAACGTTTTAGAAAAATGGGCAGAGGGCAGCAACACAGTTAAATATATGTGTGCGTGCAGCTGTAATGGTCATGTTCACTACACTTTTATTTTTTAGGGAGACTATTAAAAATGTATTTGCTTGGAGATAATACCAAAGTGAGCCACATGTGGACGATGCGTGAACACCAAGGAGAGGGCCTCGATTACCTCTGAGGGGTGTGGAAAGTTGGAGAATGCAAAGAGCTTGGTGGGAGCAGGGGTACAGTGATGCTGGGGGCTATGTAAAGATGCGCCACCACAGACAGAACTGCCAGTGGGGAGCGGCTCCTAAAAGGGGATCGTTCTGGGTAGCGGAAACATTGAAGGTGGATTTTTACCTTGCTTGGGGAGTGCAATAAGCCTCCTCTTCCACTTCCCCTAACAAATCTTCAGTCAGGTGGACCGCGTATTTATTAAGTGCACATGGGTCTTTGAGGGTGTTGCCGGTTGGGAGTATGTGGAAGAGAGCCTGAGCTCTCATTTGACTGATGCTGGGGAAATCAGGGGCAGCTACTTGGCTGGGGGTGGTCCCAGCTGGTACCCGAGTTGCTCTCTCTCTCCCTCTCGTTATCTGTCTGGAGCTGGCCCATCGTGATGCCGGATGCACACATGCCTTAAGTCTTCACCTGAAGTGTCTTTCTTTTCCACCTCTCCACATTCTGCTCATTTCTTCACGGCCTAGTTTGTGCTTTCTTGATCACTCCACCCTCTCTCTGGCCTCATTCATTCACCAGTGACCACAAAGTGCCCCAGGCAGCTGTGTGCTTCTTGAATGCAAATACGTTAGAAGTCCAGGGAGGGCAGAGCCCCTGTGGCTCTCTTTCCACGGTCTGGCCAATGCCTAGCTTTGTGCCAGGCACACAACAGACATTCAGTTTCGTGGAATCGATAAAAAATTAATATTAAGCACGTGTTAGTCAAATCAGTAGTGTCAAATACTCTCCGGAAGACAATGCTTATGCGAAAATATACCCCAAGCATTTTTTCTCTACCCACCCCTCCAAATGCTTCTTCGTAAGGATTTAAGACAGTCCGATGTTTTTGCAAACATGTCTACATTTAGGGGCCATCTTGCCCTTTGTGGCTCTCACTGGGATGTGTTCACTCTTCCATGGAACCTGCACGGGGCACCCACTAGGGTGCCAGTCTTCTTCCTAAGAACCAGCCTACCGTCTGGCAGAGAAACAATCCCTCCAAGCTCCCTACAGCCTAACTTTACCAGGATATGCCGACAAAAGCATTTAGAGAATCTTTTAAATGCTCAGGTGGTCGCATAAGGCTCCTGCAAGAACTTCAGGTGATAGCCAATGACAGCCACCGCGCAAGAAGGAAAGCAGAGCTGAGAGCCTTTCTCAAAGCCAAATCATCCACAAATTCCCGGGCCGGCTGCCTCTGCCAGGGTATTTGCTGAGTGCGCTCGTCAGCTGTCCGTGGCCGTGGCCTTGGAGGTGCCCGTGGCCTTGGGCGTCTCTAGCCGCGGGAGCCGCACGGCCCTGGCATGCTAAGTGGGCAGCACTGGGGCGCCTTTGTTTCTCTCCGTCTCCGAGACCCGCGTCCCTCTGCATCTTAAGAGGTTGCCCCCC